>NC_134399.1:210174381-210515237 GCF_050003625.1 Haematobia irritans
ATAGCAAACAACTACTGTTGAATTCTAAAACTTTTTGAAAAACATCTCTGCTGAAAAACATCACTGCATTAGTTGAACTACCTGACGTTTTGTTGAAAATATTTAATTAAAAATAATAAATTCTATTCTGTTGTTTAACAAAAATTTCATATTTTGGAAGAAAAAATGGAATTAAAAATTATTAAAATGTCTTTTATGAAGTTGTTACAATTTAAGAAAAATTTACTTATTTGAGAAATTTGTGAACTCAATTTAAACAAACTTCACCCATTTTATGAACTATTTTCATATTTGGTAAAATTGTGTACTTCAACATTTTTTGTCTCGTAGTTACTTTACGTCACTAACATAAGGAAAAAATAATTAAAATAAGAAAAATGTTCTCACATTTGGCAATTTTTTTTTGGGGAGCGGACTAGACCGCTTAAATAATTGAACTAAAATTAAAAATTGCGATCTCTGTGAGGCTCATATATGGTATTAAAAAGATTAACTTGATTACAAATATTTAATCAAAAATTAAATCTCTCAGCGAAAATGAGATTGTTAACAAAATTAATTGATTTTATAATAAAAATAAGCAATCTTCAATCGACGGATCATTAGATTTCTCAAAAAAATTTATTGGGTTATTTTAGTTTTTTTTTGTAAGACAGTGTTTTAGAAGTACGCATTCTTTTCGTTGAAATATTTTTAAAAAGTTCACAAGGAAATTAAATAGTGAACAGCAATAAATTACGCCTTTTTCATTCTTTTATTTTTATTTTGAAAGTCAATGTCAATGCTTTTTAATCTATTTGTTCTCATTTTGTTTTTTGCCAAACATATGTATATGTATAAAGATAAATATGTTATATTTTATAGAATTTAAAACAAATTTCAGAATGATTTTTTTTCGTTCTATTTTAAGTTTTAATATTTGCGTTTTATATTTTTTTACCAAATTTCATGGGAAATTCTGGAATATATATTAAATAATGTTTTATTTGGATCTAAAGACTTCGGAAGGAATCATGTAAGGAGTATATGTAAGGAATCAAAACAAAAACGTTTGGAAAACGGCTATGCAAAATTTGTTATTTTGTTAAATTTTTTTGTGATCGAAAAGTTCAAATCTTTATCACGACAATAAAAATTATGTTATCCTTTTTTTGTTTATGCAATAAAAAATATTTTTTATTCCAAAATCACAGTCCATTTCGTTTATAACAAGCACTGCTAATTTTTGACTTTATGCCTGAACAAGATACATATCGAGGTTTCGTAATAAAAATTTAATGTAATTCGAAATCTTGCGAACATTTTTGGAACATAAGTAAAATTTCATTATTTTTGTTTCCAAAAGTTGTATTTGTCCCATTGTTTGTAAGCAAACGAAGCCACTAAAGCGGTTTGTTTTCTTTAATTAAAGTTTATTTACATTGGCTTGTGTGTCTATAAATAGAAACCCAGCAAAAAACAAATTGGAAGTTGTTCCACAAACATTTCTTTTAAAGTGCATCCCGGAATCCCCCATCAAGTTTCTGTCCACTTCCGATGCAGTCATTTTGGACAAGTCCACAAACATTTCTTTTAAAGCGCATCCCGGGATCCTCTATCGTTTTTTTTTCACTTTCGATGCAATCCTTTTGATCAAGTCTTAGAATCTACGGAAATAGGCCGTTTTAAGTTTTGGACTATTAAATTTCGCAAAAAATAATAGAAAATCCATAAAAAAGTAAAAAAAATAATAAAAAATCTCCGCTGGGATTTGGACCTGTGCCATTTGACTTTTTCACTTCCATGGAAGTTCTTTTGAGAAGATTTTGTGAATTACGTTAATTTGTAATTTTTTTTGTTGATTTTTAATGGAAAAAATTTATTTACAAAAATATATGTCGAAAAAAAAAAACAAAATAAAACCGATGTATAACAAAAAAAAAATAATTTTTTAGAAAAATATTAAAAATTTTCCGCTGGTGAGATTTGAACCAGCGTTCTTTAGTTTTTCTTTCATAATAATAAAGAACATCTCAGGAAGTGGTTAGAATGTCATGCCGTGGTGTCATTATAGGTTCATGTCACATACATTTGAATAGACGTTTTGATGCATCGTGTTCAATGGCCTTTGTGGCTGAGCGTGCTAAGGCGTTCTGTTATGGTGCCAACAGACCAAGGTACAACCCCCTGTGGAAGCGAAGAAGTTTTTCAATTTGTGAAAATTAGAGAATAAGAAAATAAAAGTGTAACAAAAAATACTAATAAAAATAAAAGGTTAAATTGAACTTTTTGTTTGTTTTTAGTTTTTTAAATGTCTTCATACAAATGAACTTCCAAGGCACAACGTCTAAAGCAATGCAAAATATCAAAAAATGGAGTACTTCCGTCCTATGACAAGCCCATGTAAAATTCATTGGAGATGATCCAAGTTTGCACTACTTCCGGATCCACAAATTGGGGATCCAAACTACTTTTTGGAACCTTTTTTTGCTGGGTAGTGCTTGGCTGTATGGGTTACTTGTGCATTGATGGCTATAACGATAATAATAAAATTTTGACAAAATTTTTTATAGAAATAAAATTTTGACAAAATTTCTATAAAAATAAAATTTTGACAAAATTTTTTATAGAAATAAAATTTTGACAAAATTTCTATAAAAATAAAATTTTGACAAAATTTTCTATAGAAATAAAATTTTGACGAAATTTTCTATAGAAATAAAATTTCAACAACATTTTCTATAGACATACAATTTTGACAAAATTTTCTATAGAAATAAAATTTTGACAAAATTTTCTATAGAAATAAAATTTTGAGAAAAATTTTTTTAAAGAAATAAAATGTTGACAAAATTTTCTATAGAAATAAAATTTTGACAAAATTTTCTATAGAAAAAAAATTTTGACAAAATTTTCTATAGAAATAAAATTTTGACAAAATTTTCTATAGAAATAAAATTTTGACAAAATTTTGACAAAAATTTCTATAAAAATAAAATTTTGACAAAATTTTCTACAGAAGTATAATTTTCGATAAAAATAAAATTTTTTGACAAATTTTCTAACGAAATAAAATTTTGACAAAATTTTCTATAGAAATAAAATTTTGACAAAATTTTCTATAGAAATAAAATTTTGACAAAATTTTCTATAGAAATAAAATTTTGACAAAATTTTCTATAGAAAAAAATTTTGACAAAATTTTCTATAGAACTAAAATTTTGACAAAATTTTCTATAGAAATAACATTTTGAGAAAATTTTTTATAGAAATAAAATGTTGACAAAATTTATTATAGAAATAAAATGTTGAAAAAAAAATTTATAGAAATAAAATGTTGACAACATTTTTTATAGAAATAAAATAGAAACAAAATTTTCTATAGAAATAAAATATTGACAAAATTTTCTATAGAAATAAAATTATGACAAATTTTCTATAGAAATAAAATTTTGACAAAATTTTCTATAGAAATAACATTTTGAGAAAATTTTTTAAAGAAATAAAATGTTGATAAAATTTTGACAAAATTTTCTATATAAATAAAATTTTGACAAAATTTTCTGTAGAAATAAAATTTTGACAAAATTTTCTATAGAAATAAAATTTTGACAAAATTTTCTGTAGAAATAAAATTTTGACAAAATTTTCAATAGAAATAAAATTTTGACAAAATTTTCTATAGAAATAAAATTTTGACAAAATTTTATATAGAAATAAAATGTTGAAAAAAATGTTATATAGAAATAAAATTTTCTGTTTTTTGATAAAATTTTCTATAGAAATAAACTTTTTTCTTGGTGTACTTCACAACATTTTTTGTTGTGCGTATATTAATGATTGTTAAAAAAAAGTATTTACATGATCATTATTAATTCACATATTTAGTAGACCTTTGACTATTGCCAAAATAAAAGATTTTTATCAAGACGTTTTAAGGTTTTTTGGCTTTTTCCCCAGAATAGATATAAATTCAATGAAATAAAACAAAAAAACAAAAACCATACTTTTGTACTCTCCCGTCAAATGGGTACATTCGAATGCATATATTTATATACATTATTTTAAATTTAAAAGATCGTTTGCTTTTGGCCGCTGATAGAAAAAAAAATAACCCACCACAGAAGTCTGTTGTGTAGGCGATTTGTTGTCACAATTTTTTCTTTATTTCATACAAAAAAATGTGTTTATAATTTATGTTCGTTACGTACACAACATATTATTATTTTCTCCCAGAAGCGAAATAATGATGAGCTATACAACCAATATAAAGAAAATAAATGAGCCATTACACCAAACATAAAAAAGTCGTTTTAAATATTCGTAAATTTTCCCAGACAAAAGAGCAGCCCGCCGGATTTTTTTTTTCGTCTTATCTCAGTAAAGATTTACTGTGGCCTCCTCATAGCTCTTCCTTATATATAATTGGTTTAAAAAAATGTGTAGGTATTTTTCCGGATGGAAATTGAACCAAATCATAATTGATTTTTAAATAAATTAAATAATAATTAAAATGTTTGTAAAAAAAATATTTTTTTTAATAAATCAAATTAGAAAAATATGAGAAAATTTAACCAAATCATAATTGATCTTTAAATAAATTAAGTAATAATTAAAGGTTTTGTAAAAAAATTAATAAATCAAATTAGAAAAATGTAAGTGTTCTTGTGTACACTCAAAACAAAAAACAAGTATATACACTGTTAGAAAAATATGTTTTTCATATGTTTCGATATAAACAAAATGTGTTTCGGGCACAATTTTTAAACACAATATATTTAAGTGCAAACATGTAATGTTCTCAAAATAACACTAAATGTTTGAAACACATATGTTAATATGTTAGAATATATTATGTTTGCGGCATGCATGTTTCATAAAAATTATATGTGTGAATGTAAACATATATAAATTTACAAATTTCGAGTAAACATATATATGTTGTGATATTTTATTCAGAGAGCGACAGAGAGAGAGAGAGATAAAGAAATAGAGATAAAAACCGGGAGGGTTGACTAAAGATATCAAATTAACACAGCGAGAGAATCGAAAGAGAGCAATTTTTGTGAAACCGCTTATATGTTGTTTCGGAAACTGCTTTATGATAAGGCCAAAAATTGTATACGCTTAAGTCTAAATATTATTTAATTTAAGTCTAAATATTATTTAATTTGTGTATATTATAAAATTATTTATGTATGTTTATACTCGACCCCACGTTCTTCCTTTGTTGGAGTTTTTGAATTCCTTCCAAAATATCAAACTTTTATACCAAAACCAGTTTTTATTACAAAATTGTTATTTTTGCAATAAAAAAATTATATTTTATCCAAAAGCTCAGTCCATTTCGTTTATATCAAGCACTGTTTCTGACTGTAAATCTTTAATAACCCACATTTCGAAGTTTCATTATAAAAATTTATAGTATAAATATAAATATGTAAATTTAAAAAAAAAAAACAATTGGTGTTTGGTCGGAGCAGGGATTGAACCCACGACCCTTTGCATGTACGGCAGACATGCTAACCACTGCTCCACGTTGCCAACACATGTATGTTTCTGTTAAATAATGTTATGTTTGCATGGGCTCGTGGGCGCTGCAAACTATGCTATATAAATGTAACTTATAACGATAATTGTCTTCTGGTGACTATAACAGCTACGTAGCTCAGTGGTAGTGTGTTGGCTTACAAACTGTATGGTCCTCGGTTCGATTCTCCGTCCAGGCGAAAGGTAAAATTTAAAAAAATTATAAAATTGAATAATTTCTTCAACATTATTTGTATTACAGAAAAAGGTGCCAAGAACTAAAAAATTTCGTGGAATGAGCACAATCTTCTTTGGGGAAAATTCTTCCAAGCATATAATATTTTTGGTCTCAAAATGCTTCCTAACATATAATATTTTCTCATATAACAAACATATTAATGTTTCGGCAGTATCCAATAATATATGTGCTTCCTGCAAAATATGTTTGGAACATATGTTAGAGAGGCGATTTTTTTTGAGGGTGTATAGACCGATATGGACCTAGTTAGGCATGGTTGTTAACGGCCATATACTAGCATAATGTATCAAATTTCAACTGACTCGGATGAAATTTGCTCCTCCAAGTGACTCCAAAACCAAATATCGGGATCGGTTTATATGTGGGCTATATATGATTATGGACTGATATGGACCACTTTTGGCATGGTTGTTAAATATCATACACTACCACCACGTACCAAATTTCTACCAGATTGGATGAATTTTGCTTCTCCAAAAGGCACCGGAGGTCAAATCTGGGGATCGGTTTTTATGGAGGCTATATATAATTATGGACTGATATGAACCAATTCCTGCATGGTTGTTGGATAGCAAATACTAACATCACGTACCAAATTTCAACCGAATCGGTTGAATTTTGCTCTTCCAAGGGGCTCCGGAGGTCAAATCTGGGGATCGGTTTATATGGGGGCTATATGTAATTATGGTCCGATTTCGATTAATTTTTGCATTGGTGTTTGAGGCCATATATTAACACCACGTACCAAATATCAACTGAATCAGATGAATTTTGGTATTCTAAGAGGCTCCGGAGGTCAAATCTGGTGATCGGTTTATATGGGGGCTATATATAATTATGCACCGATGTGTACCATCAGTTGTTAGAGATCGTATACTTACACCATGTACCAAATTTCAGCCGGATCGGATGAAATTTTCTTCTCTTAGTGGATCCCCAAGCTAAATTTGGTGGTCCGTTTATATGGGGGCTATCGGACTCGGCTATAAAAAGGAGGTCCCTTGTCATTGAGCTTAACATGGAATCGGGCAGCACTCAGTGATAAGAGAGAAGTTCACCAATGTGGTATCACATTGGACTGAATAGTCTAAGTGAGCCTGATACATCGGGCTCCCACCTAACCTAACCTAGCGACCTATCTGGCCTTAAATCTAGGACCAATAAAATTAAAATTAGGATACAGATCTCATTTATCAAATTTTCATTCTATTTTCGCGATTTATTAATAAAGGTACTCACGTACAAACAAATGCCAGTTTAAAAATCCAGATTGTAACGGATACTTCAAAGTAAAGAATGTTTTCTTAATTCCAAAAAAAACTTTAAACCAAAGATGCTAAATCCTCAAAATAAGTCTTAGCCTATATTTAAAGCGTTTTTATCTTAAATCTAAAGTTTCAATATTTCAGTTAATTTAAGTACAATTTCTTTAAATCAAAAATGTGTTTCTATACTTTATGGAAAATTAGGCTTAGTTCAAAGACATGCGACTTTAACGGAGGGACGCAAATTTACAAAATTTGTGCCCTAAATTTAATGAAAAATTTTTTGGAGTAAAGATTATAAACTTTATTTTAATTAAAATTTCATTATTTTAAAGAAATTTGTCCTTAATATTTTATAAATTTCGCATCCTTAAATTAAGGTTGCGTAATCCTTAATATCATGTAAATATTGTTTTTCAGTGTACTTTCTTAGTACCAATAATATTATAAATGGAAATGTGTTTTTTGTTGTTTGTTTTATTGCCTTTATTGTTTGCTTTAACAAATTGTATTAAATTGAAATTTATGACCCATGATCATCGGCAGAATTTTATTGGAAAAATGTTTCTTTGATTAGTTGCAGCAGGCAAATGTCATTAAGTGTTTGTACAAATAAAAAAACATTAAACAACAAGAATATTTTTTTTATGTTTGTCTCCAACGAGTTTTATTTGCGTTAAAAAATTAACTTTTTTTAACATCTTATTTGCAAGAAAGGAGTTTTACTTTAGGTTAGGTTAGGTGGCAGCCCGATGTATCAGGCTCACTTAGACTACTCAGTCCATTGTGATACCACATTGGTGAACTTCTCTCTTATCACTGAGTGTTGCCCGATTCCATGTTAAGCTCAATGACAAGGACCTCCTTTTTATAGCCGAGTCCGAACGGCGTTCCAAATTGCAGTGAAACCACTTAGAGAAGTTTTGAAACCCTCAGAATTGACACCAGCATTACTGAGGTGGGATAATCCACCGCTGAAAAACTTTTTGGTGTTCGGTTGAAGCAGGAATCTAACCCACGACCTTGTGTATGCAAGGCGGGCATGCTCCCACGGTGGCTCCCTACTTTACTTCAAGGGAAATATAAGTCACTAGTTTTCACTACACTAATAGAAAAAATTGCATTCCACATTCGTGAACGGATGGTGACAAAATGAAACGTTCACAAAAAAATCAAAACGGAATGTTCACGATTTCGTCCACGGGCGTTCACGATTTCATGAATGGCGTTCGTTTTTCTTTGGCTATGAAAAGTCGTAAAATAATCCTTAGACGCTGTTAGGGCAACTCCGCCGGTGGTGCAACGTGCTAAGGCGACGCGTATGATGCAGACAACACAGGTTCGAGCCACGGGAGCGAATTTTTTTTTTTTATAAATTTGTAACCATTACGTTTTTAGATCATGAACGCTGGTTGTTGTTTTGACAACGCATGGTGCCATTTTTACATTGTCAGATTGACCCCGTCTGTTCCCAGCTTGACAACACATGTGTGTTGATTCAATTTCATGAACGAAACGTTTTGAAATGACCACGTCGTTCATAATTTTTTCTCTGGGTGTATTTGTCACTTATTTGTTTGTCTAAATTCCATAATTTTTTTCTTTTCGTGTAGAATTAGTTAGTTGCTATTCTAATCAATTCAAAAGAAATTGATTGAATTGAATATGAAAAAAAACTGAAAGTGGTTGTGATTCAATTTGTATATATGCTATATGTGATTTAGTCATAAACGAAGCTAATTGATGCAACTATTATTATTTTTCTTAGACCTTTAAATGACCTCGTTTTATGGGGGGCGAGAACACATGGCCGCTGTCTAATGGAATACACTGACCACTACCAATTAATTTCTATTAAAACGTCATTTGTGCCATCATCTCAACCAATGTCATTTAATTCTGATCAAATATTTTTATTTTCAAAATCAAGTTCAATTTAAGTTTGATTTTGTAAAAAATATACCTAATGACGATTTTATAACAAAATTTTAAGATGACTTATAAATGAATAAAAAAATTAGATATTCATGATGCTAAATCAGGACCTGTGCCTACACAGAAAAAAATATCACCAAATATTTCCAATTAAAAAGTTAATCGAAGCTGAAATTTGTATCAATTTAAAAATTAATTGATACAATTAACTTTTTAATCAAACTCAAAGCATTAAGTCAATTAGATCAATGTTTGAAAATTTTTTAATTTGTAATTAAAAACTTAATTAATACAATTAACTTTTTAATCAAACTCGGAAAAGTAAGTCAGTTAAAAAAATGAAAGCTTTTTTAATTTTTTAATATTTCTTTGATACAATCAATTTTTTAATCAAAATAAAAAACACAGAGTCAATTAAGAAAGTGAATGTAAAACAGTTGGAAGTAAAAACAAGTAAGGAAAGTCTTCAGTCGGGCGGGGCCGACTGTATTATACCCTGCACCACTTTGTAGATCTAAATTTCGATACCATATCACATCCGTCAAATGTGTTGGGTGCTATATATAAAGGTGTGTCCCAAATACATACATTTAAATATCATTCGATCTGGACAGAATTTGATAGACTTCTACAAAATCTATAGACTCAAAATTTAAGTTGGCTAATGCACTAGGGTGGAACACAATGTTAGTAAAAAAAATATGGGAAACATTTAAATCTGAAGCAATTTAAGGAAACTTCGCAAAAGTTTATTTATGATTTATCGCTCGATATATATGTATTAGAAGTTTAGGAAAATTAGAGTCATTTTTACAACTTTTCGACTAAGCAGTGGCGATTTTACAAGGAAAATGTTGGTATTTTGATCATTTTTGTCGAAATCAGAAAAACATATATATGGAAGCTATATCTAAATCTGAACCGATTTAAACCAAATTTGGCACGCATAGCTACAATGCTATTTCTACTCCCTGTCCAAAATGTCAACTAAATCGGAGTAAAAAATTGGCCTCTGTGGTCATATGAGTGTAAATCGGGCGAAAGCTATATTTGGGAGCTATATCTGAATCTGAACCGATTTCAAACAAATTTGGCACGCATAGCTACAATGCTAATTCTACTCCCTGTGCAAAATTTCAACTAAATCGGAGCAAAAAATTGGCCTCTGTGGTCATATTAGTGTAAATCGGGCGAAAACTATATATGGGAGCTATATCTAAATCTGAACCGATTTCAACCAAATTTGGCATGCATAGCTACAATGCTAATTCTACTCGCTGTGCAAAATTTCAACTAAATCGGAGTAAAAAATTGGCCTCTGTGGTCATATGAGTGTAAATCGGGCGAAAGCTATATATGGGAGCTATATCTGAATCTGAACCGATTTCAACCAAATTTGGCATGCATAGCTACAATGCTAATTCTACTCCCTGTGCAAAATTTCAACTAAGTTCACGGACAGACGGACATGGCTATATCGACTCAGGAGCCCACCCTGAGCATTTTTGCCAAAGACACCATGTGTCTATCTCGTCTCCTTCTGGGTGTTGCAAACATGTGCACTAACTTATAATACCCTGTTCCACAGTGTGGCGCAGGGTATAATAAAAAAAATACAATCAATGTAAATTTAAATAAAATCTAATTTTCCTCTATAGATATTTCAAATAAAATATCTGTAACATAAAAAAGGTCGGAAAAATCCGACGAAGCTAGAAAAAGATGAAATAAACTTGTTTTATTTGCATTTATATACTTTGACCAAAACAGCCCATTAAAACAAATAAAAATGTGATTTGCTACTCGAGTAAAAAATAATCTACCAAATTTTGAAGAAAATTTTACAAAAAAAAAAACTACCAAACCAAAAAGTCTTGTTTAGCAAACTTTTATTTCTTCAGATTTTTTTTTCAATTTTTTTTTTATATAAAATTTTGTCAACATTTTATATATATAAAATTTTGTCAAAATTTTATTTATATAAAATTTTGTCAAAATTTTATTTATATAAAATTTTGTCAAAATTTTATTTATATAAAATTTTGTCAAACTTTTATTTCTATAAAAAATTTTGTCAAAATTTTATTTCGATAGAAAATTTTGTCAAAATTTTATTTCTATAGAAAATTTTGTCAAAATTTTATTTCTATAGAAAGTTTTGTCAAAATTTTATTTCTATAGAAAATTTTCTCAAAATTTTATTTCTATAGAAAATTTTCTCAAAAATGTTATTTCTATAGAAATTTTTGTCAAAATTTCATTTCTATAAAAAATTTTGTCAAAATTTTATTTCTATAGGAAAATAAAGATATAGTTGCAAAATAAAATGCAAGTGCCGATTATGATAATTTTTCGGAAAAAAGTGAAAATTTTTCTTGAAATTTTATTGGCAGCCCTGATAACAACCACGATTACCACTCGACTCAAAAATAATCTACTAAATTTTGAAGAAAATTTTACCAAAAAACTACCAAAGCAAAAAGTCAAATTTTGCAAAGTTTTATTTCTTTAGATTTTTTTTTCAAAATTTTATTTTAAAGAAAAGAAAAGAAAAAAAGAAAATTAAATTTTTAATTGAATCAATTAAAAAATTCATCGAAATTTCAAATCAAATTATTATTAATCAAATATATTTTTTTGTCCAATTGAAACTTATTGAAGACATTTCAATTAAACCATTAATTGAATTAAATAATTACGTGATTGAACCATAATTTTTTTGCGTGTATGGCCGATAAGTATAGGATATGCAGAAATATTCAGCTATATTTTATCATGGACCTATACGCGACGCATTTGTTTTGACCAACATTAAAGATCTTAGGTTAATATAAAATTTACAAATTTCAAGGCTATAGAATCGCCTTGAAATTTGTAAATTATTCTCCAGATCGTTTAAGAAGTCTTAACAATTTTGTAAGATCTAAGTACATTTACATCATCAAATCATGTTTTACGATTATTAATGACAATCAACTTAATAATCCTCTTAAATATCACGTGTTGGAATAAATTAAGAAAAGTATTTGCCACAATAATTCGAACTTTGAATGTTAAGTGGATTTGGAGTTTAAGCACACTCACAGAAAATCAATATGTTGAAATGTTAAATGACACAATTTTTCATATAGAGAAAATAACAAACGTATTTACATCAGTATTTCATATAGAATTCTAAAATAATTTAGATCCTACCTAACCTAACAATCATTTTTATCTCCATTTTATTGAATAGCACTACTTGAAATTTAATATTCAGGAGATGAACTCGGTTAATTTATTATAGAAAAGTTTCTTTGCATACTTTCAGGCGGTATGTGTGCACGTTTGCCACATAAGCCAAAAATAATCTACCAAAATTTGGAGAAAATGTTAGCAAAAAAACTACCACAGAAAAAAAATCTTATTTTACAAAATTTTATATATAGCTAAATTTGGTCAAAATTTTATTTCTATAGAAAATTTGTCAACAAATTTTTCTATAACAAATTTTGTCAATTTTATTCTGTGGAAAATTTTGTCAACATTTTATTCCTATAGGAAAAAAATATTTCTAAAGGAAACTAATAAAATCAAAAAATCTTATTTTTAAAATTTTGTCAAAATTTTACTTCTATAGGAAATTTTGTCCAAATTTTTCTTTATAGAAAATATTGGCAAAATTTTATTTCTATAGGAAATTTTGTCAAAATTTTATTTCTATCGAAAATTTTATAAAAGTTTTTTTTTTTTTTTAAGAACTTTTTGTCATAATTTTTAATTCTATAGAAAATTTTGTCAAAATTTTATTTCTATCGAAAATTTTATCAAATTTTTATTTTTAAAGAAATTTTTGTCAACATTTTTATTTCTATAGGAAATTTTGTTAAAATTTTATTTATATAGAATATGTGAAATTTTTTTTTCTGATTCAATCACGAAATTAATTGATCCAATTAATTTTTTAATTGAAGTGTCTTCAATCACAGAAATGATAGTATCAAAATTTAGTCAAAATTTAATTTTTAGCCACCGTGGTGCAATGGTTAGCATGCCCGCCTTGTATACACAAGGTCGTGGGTTCGATTCCTGCTTCGACCGAACACCAAAAAGCGGTGGATTATCCCACCTCAGTAATGCTGGTGACATTTCTGAGGGTTTCAAAGCGGTGGATTATCCCACCTCAGTAATGCTGGTGACATTTTTGAGGGTTTCAAAGCTTCTCTAAGTGGTTTCACTGCAATGTGGAACGCCGTTCGGACTCGGGTGTAAAAAGGAGGTCCCTTGTCATTGAGCTTAATATGGAATCGGGCAGCACTCAGTGATAAGAGAGAAGTTCACCAAGGTGGTATCACAATGGACTGAATAGTCTAAGTGAGCCTGATACATCGGACTGCCACCTAACCTAACCTAACCAAGAAGATTTTGTTCAAATTTTATTTCTATAGGAAATTATGTCAAAATGTTATTTATATAGAACATTTGTAAAGTACCCGGAAGGAGATGAGATAGACACCCGGAAGGAGATGAGATAGACACATGGTGTCTTTGGCAAAAATGATCAGGGTGGGCTCCAGAGTCGATATAGCCATGCTCGTGAACACATTTTTGTAATCAAAGTCTAGGTCGCAGGTTTAGTCCAATCGACTTCAAATTTGGCACAAGTATGTGTTTTGGCTCAGAATAGAACCCTATCGATTTTGGAAGAAATCGGTTCAGATTTAGATATAGCTCCCATAAATATATGCCGCCCGATGTGGACTTATATGGCCCCAGAAGCCAGAGTTTTACCCTAATTTGCTTAAAATTTTGCACAAGAAGAACAATTAGTACTATAGTCAAGTGTGCCAAATTTATATGGCCCCAGAAGCCAGAGTTTTACCCTAATTTGCTTAAAATTTTGCACAAGAAGAACAATTAGTACTATAGTCAAGTGTGCCAAATTTTATTGAAATCGGTTCAGATTTAGATATAGCTCCCATATATATCTTTCGCCCGATATGGATTAATACGGTCCCAGAAGCCAGAGTTTTACCCCAATTTGGTTGAAAATTTGCACTAGGAGTACAATTAGTAGTGTTGTCAAGTGTGCCAAATTTTATTGAAATCGGTTCGGATTTAGATATAGCTCTCATATATATCGTTCGCCCGATTTATACTCATATGACCACAGTACCCAATCTTTTTCTCCGATTTAATTGAAATTTTGCACAGGGAGTAGAATTAGGATTGTAGCTATGCGTGCCAAATTTCTTTGAAATCGGTTCAGATTTAGATATAGCTCCCATTATAGCTTTCGCCCGATTCGCACTCATATGACCACAAAGGCCAATTTTTTCGCCGAATTAGTTGAAATTTTGAACAGGGAGTAGAATTAGCATTGTATGCGTGCAAAATTTGTTTGAAATCGGTTCAGATTTAGATATAATTCCCATATTTAGCTTTCGTCCGATTTACACTCATATGACCACAGAGGACAATTTTTAACTCCGATTTAGTTGAAATTTTGCACAGGGAGTATAATTAGCATTGTTACTATGCGTGCCAAATTTGGTTGAAATCGGTTCAGATTTGGATATATCTCCCATATATAGCTTTCGCCCGATTTACACTCATATGACCACAGAGGACAATTTTTAACTCCGATTTGGTTGAAATTTTGCACAGGGAGTAGAATTAGCATTGCAGCTATGCATGCCAAATTTGGTTGAAGTCGGTTCAGATTTAGATATATCTCCCATATATAGCTTTCGCCCGATTTAAACTTATATGACCACAGATGCTAATTTTTAACTTCGATGTAATTGAAATTTTGCACAGGGAGTAGAATTAGCATTGTAGCTATGCGTGCCAAATTTGGTTGAAATCGGTTCAGATTTAGATATAGCTCCCATATATATGTTTTTCTGATTTCGACAAAAATGGTCAAAATACCAACATTTTCCTTGTAAAATCGCCACTGCTTAGTCGAAAGGTTGTAAAAATGACTCTAATTTTCCTAAACTTCTAATACATATATATCGAGCGATAAATCATAAATAAACTTTTTTGAAGTTTCCTTAAAATTGCTTCAGACTTAAACGTTTCCCATATTTTTATACCCTTCACCACTACTGTGGTACAGGGTATAATAAGTTTGTGCATTTGTATGTAACGCCAAGAAGGAGTTATTATAGACCAACCTTTTAGTATACGGATCGGCTTAGAATTAAATTCTGAGTCGATTTAGCGATGTCCGTCTGTCTGTCTGTCCGTCTGTCTGTCTGTCTGTTGATGTATTTTTGTGTGCAAAGTACAGCTCGCAGTTTTAGTCCGATTGTCCTAAAATTTGGTGTAGGATCCTGTTTTGGCTCAAAGACGATCCCTATTGATTTTGGAAAAAATCGGTTCAGATTTAGATATAGCTGCCATATATATTTTTCACCGATCTGGTCATAATTGGCGTGTATATCAACCGATCTTCCTCAAATTCCGTACATCCGAATATTCTATGAGTCTCGAAAAACTTGCAAAATATCAGCAAAATCTGTTCAGATTTAGATATAGCTCCCATATATAGCTTTCGCCCGATTTACACTCATATGACCACAGAGGCCAATTTTTAACTCCGATTTAGTTGAAATTTTGCACAGGGAGTCTAATTAGCATTGTTACTATGCGTGCCAAATTTGGTTGAAATCGGTTCAGATTTGGATATATCTCCCATATATAGCTTTCGCCCGATTTACACTCATATGACCACAGAGGCCAATTTTTAACTCCGATTTAGTTGAAATTTTGCACAGGGAGTAGAATTAGCATTGTAGCTATGCGTGCCAAATTTTGTTGAAATCGGTTCAGATTTAGATGTAGCTCCCATATATATATTTTTCTGATTTGTAAAAATGACTCTAATTTTCCTAAACTTCTAATACATATATATCAAGCGAAGTTTTCTTAAAATTGCTTCAGATTTAAATGTTTCCCATATTTTTTTACTAACATTGTGTTCCACCCTAGTGCATTAGCCGACTTAAATTTTCAGTCTATAGATTTTGTAGAAGTCTAACAAATTCTGTCCAGATCGAGTGATATTTAAATGTATGTATTTGGGACAAACATTTATACAAAGCCCCCAACACATTTGACGGATGTGATATGGTATCGAAAATTTAGATCTACAAAGTGGTGGAGGGTATAATATAGTCGGCCCCGCCCGACTTTAGACTTTCCTTGCTTGTTTTTTTAATAAAGAAAATATATTTTTTTGTTTTCAAGTATCTTCGGCTCGGAACCAATACAAAAATCCTTAAGGGAAGGTCAAAATCTTTGAATTTAAGTAACTTTTTTTTGAAGTGTAGAGACTTTTTTGTAACGCATGCTCTAGAGTGTGAAGATCAACCTTTACATTTCTGGGTGGTGGTTGCTTACCCACAAGATGGTGATTGCAGTGACACCATTTGGAGAAGCTTTGAGGCACTAAGAACTGTCACCATTAAAAAGAGCGGATAATTCACCGCTGCCTTTGTTCAGCAAAACGTCCACCATATAAGTAATGCATACAATGTAGTGACTGGGAATTGTCATTGCTTGCATGAAGTAAACAATTAATGTTTGTCTCCAGAAATCACTCCTATGTAGCAACCCACAGCCGCTAAGCTGTTGATCATATTTCCTATTGGAAGGTAATGTGTGCGTACACACAAAAAAAATTCTTCAATCACGAAATGAATTGATCCAATTAATTTTTAATTGAAATCACAGAAATAATAGTATCAATTAAAAAATTTATTGAAAGTCAATTAAAAAATAACACTAGCTTACAAAAAAAAATTTCATCTACACTTGATGAAAATCAACTTTTCTTATGTATGTTGAGCTGCTGAATTCGAAAAAAAATTTAAAAAAAAATTTTATGGAACAGTTTTTGGGATATCCCGTTATTTTTAAATTGTCGCTCTTTTTTCACTAAACACAATATATCTCGAGTTAGAAATGTCCGATTATTTCGATGTGTTATCTTAGTATAGTATCCTATGGGGTAGAGGGTATAAAAAAGTGACAAATTCACCAAGGCTTACACTAATTAGGTAAAACCCAGCAATATACATCACATCGTAAAACCTTTGGCTGACCGCTTTTCCACGACTTCTTGTTTTTTGTTTGCATGCGCCCATATTGAATTTGAGTTCTTTTATAAAAAACTTAACATAATGTCATGTTAGAGTCAATGAATAAATTCCTGAACTAGTTTATTTAGATCTATATATTTTAAATCTGGTTATTATACCCAATATTCACTGAATAACAACCCAATTATGGATCAAAATCTGCATATCTCTCAAATATTTGTTACGTATGTCTATACGTATGAGTACATAAAATTTAATTAATTTTTAATGTGGCATAAATGTAACAATTTAGATTGGAAGAACGAGATGTATATTTTGCCCATAAAATTATAATAAGATTTCATTTCAATGGATGTGATTCAAATGACCTCAGTAGCTATCACAGAAAAGTGTCATTTTTGAAGAAAAACCACATTGACTGACTGTAATTAAATGTTTAGGAAAAAAAACTGTTGTGGAATCCACTTTGATGAATCGACATGTGAGTAGTATAAAAGTCAGCATTGTTGGAAAAAAAAATATAAATTATATATTGACCCTAAAATGCACAAGATCACCGATTCCTCTGAAAAAATATACAAATGGTATGCAGATGTTCTTTTTTTACCATTTTGCATATGTAAAAAGGAACACATTTTTTCAAAAAAAAGTATGAGTTTTTTTTTTTTTGAAAAAAATAGGTTTTTTGAATTTTGGTCACAATTTGATATTTAATTTTGACTGCAGACTACTCAGTAGTACAACAAATTTTCCGGAAAAAAAACATATTTTTCGAAATAGCGTTATTATGTATTAAATGCAACAAACTTGATGTCAGAGAATTCGATCTAAATTTCAAGAACTGTTTTCTGGTTGTATCTTAAAAGATGCAGTGCGCATTTAAGGTTTAAAAGATCTAATTTAAATCCAATTTGCTGTTCTCTTAGACCTCCGAATTAATAATATGGGGTCCTCATTTTATATAGCCCGATTAGAAAAATACAAAATTTATTTAAAATTAGAAATATCTTCAATTCTTAACTTTTTTAATATTTCGAAGTGTCGAGTATATTTTCTGCAATTCAGCTGAATTTGGCTGTTTCACAATATGATGGAATTTGCGTGTGTCGGTTTTTTTGTTTTAATTTCTTCATTTAAAATGATACAATACGTTTGTAATCCATTCAAATTTAAACAATTTGTTTTAGTTAAAATTTGTTTGTTTTTTTTTTCTTTTATTTTAATGGCATTATTGTTTTTAATTACAAAATTGTTAAAATATTGTTTCAGTATCATTGTGAAATTTTGTTATTTGTTTTTTTGCGAATTCCAATGGTGAATTTATTGTTCGATTCCGAATTTAAATTCTAATAATTATATTCAGTCAACCAAAAAATAGCATTCAAAATGCATATAATCATTCGAAAACAAAATTTGTTGTTTAATAATCGACTATTGTTGATTTTAAAGTTTTTGCCCCTAAACACTGAAGGTTTCACTGAAAACAATATTGCCCGAATTAATTTTAAAGTTTTTGCCCTTAACACTGAAGGTTTCACTGAAAACAATATTGCCGAAATTTAAAGATTTTTGTTGTGCTTAAAATACGAATTTAGTAAGTTAGAGGATACAACTTTTTTCCGATATGAAGATTTTTTATATGAGGAAAAGTTTCAGTTTGTCTTACGAGTAATATGAATGGCGCCCGAGCAGGAAGAAAGTTCAAAATCATACTGCGGAATAGAGTATGGAGACGACATTTTTTTCGGCAGCGGCTGACACTAGATTTTTGCTTTCGCTGGCGGCGGCTAAGCCGATATAAATTTATCTATGAGGTGTTGGACAATTATCCATTATAAAATCAATTTGAAGTTATCCGAATGTTGTACAACTAATATTAAAATGAAACCTACATTTCATTCAAATTTTCTGAGATCAACTTTTGCAAATATATCGAGATATGTCGACATATTCGGCAGGGCGACCGGGTGTGGAAATTAAACAATTTGGGCAATCTAAGAATCCAGGAGTGATTACCGAAACATCTGAGGAAGCTGCAAGACAAATTTTGTAAGACAAAACAAAAAAAAACTAAGAGGATCCTCGAAAATGTTGCTTCGGGACCCGGCGAAGCGACGTCTTCAAATGATCGACACTTTCGCGTTTTTAGTGCCAACCTTAAATGCCCAAAAATGTCTAACGGCTTCAGATCCGATTTTAGTGGACATTGTGCGTTGGAAAAAAGGCGAGGAAATTATATTGAAGCCATAGTTGTCACGTGCTGAGCCCTTTAGGAATGTCCATGTTCTGTCCAGGGCTTCAATACTGTCTTTAGGACATTTCTCCCCCGATTCGGGTTCTAGACACCGCAATTTGTATCCGATTTGCCTGAAATTGGAAATCTACAGGTATTTTAGGTCCGTAAACATTTTTTTCGAATATGGTGTGAATTGGTCCATATTTCGGTATGACCTCCATATAGTCGATCTCCCGATTTGCATTCTTCAGCTTATACACCACATTTTTCATCAGATTTGCCTGAACATCTAGAGGTACTTTGGGTCCATTGATATGTGTGCCGAAGATGGTGTGTATCGGTCCATGTTTTGGTATAACCCCCATATAGGCCGATTTACCGATTAGCCTTTTTTTGGTTTTTGGATACCGTAATTTTTAACCGATTTGCCTGAAATAGGAAACCTAGAGGTAATGTTGGTCCATACACATGTGCGCCGAAGGTGGTGTGTATCGATCCATGGTTTGGTATAGCCCCCATATAAAGGGTGGTTAAATTGTAAGGGCCGATGTTGAATGTGAACCACACCTAAACGCCAAGTTTTTTTCCGAATTTTATTTGCCATTTCTCTATTTCAGACTTACTCAATTTGAACCATGGAGAGATACACAATCCAACAACGTGTTAAATGGTTCCAAGAAATGGCAAAAGTGGATGATCAATTTTCGAAGAAAATCATCTTCAGTGATGAGGCACATTTTCACCTCTGTAGATTCGTCAATGAACAGAATTGCCGCATTTGAGCGAATGAGAATCCAAGAGTGATTGTCGGGAGCCACCGTGGTGCAATGGTTAGCATGCCCGCCTTGCATACACAAGGTCGTGGGTTCGATTCCTGCTTCGACCGAACACCAAAAAGTTTTTCAGCGGTGGATTATCCCACCTCAGTAATGCTGGTGACATTTCTGAGGGTTTCAAAGCTTCTCTAAGTGGTTTCACTGTAATGTGGAACGCCGTTCGGACTCGGCTATAAAAAGGAGGTCCCTTGTCATTGAGCTTAACATGGAATCGGGCAGCACTCAGTGATAAGAGAGAAGTTCACCAATGATACCACATTGGTATCATTGGTGAATGATACCACAATGGACTGAATAGTCTAAGTGAGCCTGATACATCGGGCTGCCACCTAACCTAACCTACCCTGAAGTTGGTTGCAATACATATCAGTTACACTGTAACTTATATAGACTGATTCTGGAAGAGAATTGAAGAATTGGCAGATAATATTTCTTTATAATAGCCGAATCCTACAGTGTCAGACGCCGTTTAGATACAAAACAAGTAAGGAAAGTCTAAAGTCGAGCGGGGCCGACTATATTATACCCTGCACCACTTTGTAGATCTAAATATTCTATACCATATCACATCCGTCAAATGTGTTGGGGGCTATATATAAAGGTTTGTCCCAAATACATACATTTAAATATCAATCGATCTGGACAGAATTTGATAGATTTCTACAAAATCTACAGACTCAAAATTTAAGTCGGCTAATGCACTAGGGTGGAACACAATGTTAGTAAAAAAAATATGGGAAACTTCGCAAAAGTTTATTTATGATTTATCGTTCGGTATATATGTGTTAGAAGTTTAGGAAAATTAGAGTCATTTTTACAACTTTTCGACTAAGCAGTGGCGATTTTACAAGGAAAATATTGGTATTTTGACCATTTTTGTCGAAATCAGAAAAACATATATATGGGAGCTATATCTAAATCTGAACCAATTTCAACCAAATTTGGCACGCATAGCTACAATGCTAATTCTACTCCCTGTGCAAAATTTCAATTACATCGAAGTTAAAAATTAGCATCTGTGGTCATATAAGTTTAAATTGGGCGAAGATATATCTAAATCTGGGAGATATATCTAGATCTGAACCGACTTCAACCAAATTTGGCACACATAGCTGCAATGCTAATTCTACTTCCTGTGCTAAATTTCAACTAAATCGGAGCAAAAAATTGGCCTCTGTGGTCATATGAGTGTAAATCGGGCGAAAGCTATATATGGGAGCTATATCTAAATCTGAACCGATTTCAACCAAATTTGGCACGCATAGCTACACTGCTAATTCTACCCGCTGTGCAAAATTTCAACTGAATCGGAGTTAAAAATTGGCCTCTGTGGTCATATGAGTGTAAATCGGGCGAAAGGTATATATGGGAGATATATATAAATCTGAACCGATTTACACCAAATTTGGCACGCATAGCTACAATGCTAATTCTACTCTCTGTGCAAAATTTCAACTAAATCGGAGTTAAAAATTGGTCTCTGTGGTCATATGAGTGTAAATCGGGCGAAAGCTATATATGGGAGCTATATCTAAATCTGAACCGATTTACACCAAATTTAGCACGCATAGCTACAATGCTAATTCTACTCTCAGTGCAAAATTTCAACTAAATCGGAGTTAAAAATTGGCCTCTGTGTGTCATATGAGTGTAAATCGGGCGAAAGCTATATATGGGATCTATATCTAAATCTGAACCGATTTCAATACAATTTGGCACACTTGACTATAGTACTAATTGTTCTTCTTGTGCAAAATTTTAAGCAAATTAGGGTAAAACTCTGGCTTCTGGGGCCATATAAGTCCATATCGGGCGAAAGATATATATGGGAGCTATATCTAAATCAGAACCGATTTCTTCCAAAATCAATAGCCAAAACATATACTTTTGCCAAATTTGAAGTCGATTGGACTAAAGCTGCGACCTAGACTTTGATTACAAAAATGTGTTCACGAAGAGACGGACAGACGGACATGGCTATATCGACTTAGGAGCCCATCCTGAGCATTTTTGCCAAAGGCACCAAGTGTATCGCGTCTCCTTCTGGGTGTTACAAACATATGCACTAACTTATAATACCCTGTTCCACAGTGTGGCGCAATATCTCCCCACATCTACAACAAAATTAAAACAAATTAAATTTATTTTTGTTGGGTTTTTCGTTTGTTTTGTTATTATAAATAAATTGTTTTTATTTATTTCATAATAGTTTGTTTTTGGGGGTTTCTTGTTGTTTTGTATATTTATATGTAAATTAAATTATAATATAAATGTGCTATTTTGTTTTTTTGTAACAATTTTACAAACTTATTATTGTTTTTTTTTTACTCGATATTGAATAACATTCGTTTTACAGTTTACGGCATTTGTTAAAAATTAAATTACTAAATATGCTATATATAATTTATGTATGTCTTCATTATCATCTGGGTATTTTTTTTTTTTTTGAATTCTCGAGTTGTTAAATTCTCACAAAAAAAAATTAAGGATAATTATCATTTACATTATCAACTTTAGATGTTACGAACTACAAAAAGCTTCAGTTAATGAATTCTTTTGCAACTGTATTTTGTTTGTTTATTAATTTAAACTTATATGATAGTAGTTTATTTGTATTCATTTTTATTGTGTATTTTTATGTGTTTTATATATAAATACAATTTCTCTTAATTTTTTATTTACTATATATGTATACATTGAAATGTTTGCTGTCCTGTTTTTTTTTTCTTTTGCTGTTTTTTTTTTTTAATATAAGTATTTGTTTTAATTAACACCACTTTCTTGAAGAAGCTGTTCATAATTTATTTAGCATTACATTTGTTTTTTATTTTTATATACATACTCATTGCATAGTAAGATATACATAGATTGTATAATAGATGTTTTGTTTTAAAACTAAAACAAAATTATAATATTTAAAAAAAAATATATATTATAAAAAAATAAATCTACAATACTAAATTGTAAGGCCGATTCTTAGACAAAAATAATAGAAATTAAAATATTTCTTGTATTTTTCATAGTTAAAGCCAGTTCTTAACTAGTTAACAACATCAATTTAAAACTATCAAATAACAGACTACAATATATGCAGAAAAAAAAAAAACAACAAAAAATTTTAAAAAAATATATATATAGAAAAAACAGTTCTTTAAAAATAAATTATACATAGTTTTTAAAGCCAATTCTATGGTGGAGTATATAAAAAATATTTTTTTAAATAATTCTAGGAAAAAAATTCTTAGAACGATGCGCTTTTGTGTTTCAAAAATTAAATTTGAATTATTAAAATTTTTTGTCTTTTTTGAGCTTGTTTTTTTTTATATCGAATTAAGTACCAATTTTGTTGTTTATTTAAATTCCCAGGAAGCATAAACAATTGAAGAAGTTTTGAGTTTTGCATACTTCTCAAATCTTTTTGTTTTTGGGAAAAGGTAATTACAAAAAAAACTTGAAAATTCTTTGAAAGTAAATAGAATTCAAATTATTTTCAAATGTTTGATTTTGGTCTTCTCATTTTAAGAGAATGAGAGACAGAGAAAGAGAGCGCTAGACAAAAAGAGGTTATGATTTAGAGTTTATTTCCACATAATCTATATTTTTTTTGTATAAAATGGCAAAATTCTCTTTATTATGGATTTATGACATGGATTTTTTGTTGTTGTAAAATATTGCTTGTCTATTAAAATATATATATAGTTCTTGATTTATTTTCCATTCACTATGTAATTTATCAGGTACTATTTTATGATTAATACAAATAGAAAAATACTTTCTTCGAATATTCGAAGAAAGCCTTTGCCTTAGATTTGCTTTAAATTCGCATTTGTGAAAATTAACTCTGTCCTTTTATGAATATTAATATGAACATAACAATTGCTTTTAGTTTAGAATCTACACTCAGAAAAATTTAAAAACATTTTCCAATGTTTTTTTTAATATTTTTGGAAAAAAGTATTTTCTTTTCTGAATTTTAATAAAATTCTCCAACAAAATTGTTTGTTAATTTTACAAAATATGTGAAATTTCTCTAAATATTTTTGCGGAAATTAGATCATTTCAAAAAATTCTTAGCAAATATTTTAAAAATCATGCAAAAATATTCCGTTTGCATAGAAAAATTAACAGCAAAATAGAAATTAATTAAAATAAAATTAAATCGATATAATCACAATTTCTCTGACTATAGCATTTTTTAGATGCTAAGAATATTTTTTTTCTGAGTGTATATGTTAAGCGCATCCTTCCCTACCATTATTTGATCTACAAACCAAAAAAAAAATCTGTTTAATTGTGTAATACCTTATTTCGGTAAAAATTTTGCAAAATTTTTTTCTCCCACATCGATCTGTTGGTTGGTTATCGCCAATCAGCTCAGTTCTTCATTCTCCTGATCTCCTTCTTTACACACTCTATTGTCTGGCCTTACTGGGAAGATTATCCTCACGACAGGCTACCGCTGCAACCAATGCAGCACCACGTCCTGAGCCATCTTCCGAAAGCATAAGATCAAAGGTTATACCAGGCTTAACCAATTGTGCGATTTTCTCCACCATTAAATTATGGAATTTAGGATGGAAACGATAGACACTGCCATCGACACCCACTGTTACATGAGGCTCATCCATTTTATTGATAAGGCAGGCAAGACCACAGGAAACCAAATGGGCGGCACGTTTCGAAACACATTCGCAGATATGACGAACATTGGCACAGTCTTCATCGGTGGCATTGTTGAGACCCAATTCCTCTAGGACCAAATGACAATTGGTATAAACTCCGGGCTCATCGGCTTCAATTTCCGAGACATATTTGGTAAAGAATTGACCACGGGCCATAAGGACATCGGAATCTTGACCCTTGAAGAGGACACCAGCCTTAACCATTTTCACAATGACAAGGCGGACCAATTCACCCATATACATGCCCGATATCATTTTCTCAAAGACCTGTTTGCCGGGATTG
Source organism: Haematobia irritans (assembly GCF_050003625.1). Lineage (NCBI taxonomy): Eukaryota > Metazoa > Arthropoda > Insecta > Diptera > Muscidae > Haematobia > Haematobia irritans. The sequence goes on from NC_134399.1 coordinate 210,199,476, forward strand.
ATGGAATGGCGATCGACTTCTTCATCGAATTCGGTGCGAACAAAATCCAAGGCTCCATTATCACCAAAGGCCCCCCATTCGGTGTTGATAAGGACATGGGGTTTACCATTGGAGGCACCATCAAACATTTCCGCCTCTTCGACACGTTCCACATAGCAGGCATTCGATCCGGTACCCACAATTAGACCAATTTTACAACTGTGATTTTTCCAGGCACAGGACATAAGCGTGCCGGTGGTATCATTCAATATGGCACAGACATCAATTTGCACATCTCCTCGCCGGGCTATGGCATCCTTGAGTAATTGAACTACATCCTCATTTACGACACCGGCACAATTGAAACCCTTGGTCCAGGTAACCAGCAGGCCTTTGGTCAACCCCAATTGGGTAAGGGGGAACGAGAAGGTAAAGCCCAAAGGTAAACGTTCCTTATACACATTATGCTCATTCATAAAATTGGCCAGACATTCGGCAATGTGATCGAATAGTTGAGTTCCCGAACCCAACATAATGTGCTGGGGTATGGCATAGATACGTGATTCCATTTGAAAATCATGCTCTTCCTTCAGATGGATAAGCAGTACACGAAAATTGGTACCGCCCAAATCCAGAGCCAGGAATTTACCGCGTTCATTGCCATTGGGCAAATCTTGGACATATGTAACGAAACACTTGACATCTGCCTTTGCGTGCGTATCCTTGGCTAGACCGCGTTTTATCTCATGGAGGATACGATACGTTAACTCATTGATCTGTTCATCCGTGAGTATCAATTGCTGACATAATTCGTGCACCATTTTACGTTTTTCTTCGACACTAGCATTGGCATACGGCGGTAGTGATGCAGTTGCTGTTCCCAATGCATTTGTAGCTTTGTTGCTCATCAGCGACGCAATGCCTTCAGCGGCAGAGGCAAACGTCGTCTCTATTGTAGCTGATGCTGCAGCAGCGGCCACAGATTTATCAGTTTCATCATGGCTATAGTGGCTTGCACCATTTATACCATTGAGCAGTGAAGGGGGAACTGTGGAAGGGGCATTTGTAATTCTGCAGCAGGATGATGGGACTGTTTTCTGTTGGCATGACTTAGGGGCAGAGCCGTTAGTGCAACCTTTAGCGGCAGAACTGCAACAGCCATTAGAGGACATTGTTTTCGGACAACATTCATTATTTATAGATACATTTTGCATGGCCACATTTAAATCTTTGTTATTCATTTTGTTGTTTTTATTTGCTTTGCTCTAGATTTTCGTTAATTTTATTTTTTTTTATTTTTGTAAATTACAATTTTTTCACTACTTGTTTTACGTTAGTTTTTCTTAAAATGTTATTGCTTTAATTTTTTGTTTTTATTAACAATTTCTTTTTGTATTGTTCTTATTTTTTTCTCTCTTCTTATTTTCTTTGGCTTTTCAAAACGCCCGACACTGAACCGTTTCGTTTAAATGCTTACAACGGAATCAATTCCATAAATATTTTATTAAAAATTTATTCTCATTTCATGACTGATCGACCGCAGCTAACGAATGACCGACTGTGTGACCTCCTCACAAAACTCAGACCAGCTGTAGTATTGTGTATACCGATGGGGTGCTAAAAGGTAGGTGGTTCAATTTTGCTGTTGGTTGCTTGATTGCCTGTTTAGTTTTTGTTGCTTTTGTAAAAAACCAACAAATTTGTGTTTTATACAAAACAATTTTTTATTGTTGTTTTTATTTTATTCTCCAATTATTGTTTTATATACACTTCTCCGTTGTCGTATTTTATTTGTTGTTGCTGTTGTTGTAGTTGAATAACTCAATCCAGTTGTTTGTAGTTTAGCGAAGCGCGTTTAGATTTTTTCTGTTTTACGGGTACGTCCGCTCTGTTTCAAAGCTCCGATATGACTTGATGTTCGTCTTTGCCGTTGTACTTTTGAAGGAACCTTGAAGGTCAAAAAATGACAATTTATTAGTAAAAGCAAAATACTGGAAAGCAGTTGTGTGTTTGCTGGATATAATAAAAGTATACGCGTTGGCAATGTATGTATTGTAAAAGTGTATTGAAGGGTGGTATGGTCGTATGTGTATGACTCGTGTACGAAAATCATATCGTCATCGTCATCATCATCAACATCGGTTCTTGACTGTAAATAACAGTACAATGATAGAGATGATGGGGAGAGATTGTGGGGAGTTTGCTTTTTTTTGCGCTTTTGTATAGTAAGAGAGTATTTGTATTTGCTTTTGGAAATATGTAAAGAGAATTTAATGTTGTAGAGAAGAGTAAGATAAATTTAATGTTTCAGCTGGGACCATGAATAGTGATTTGAATTACAATATTTTTTAAAGAAAAGTATTTGTAAAATTTCGACGAAAATTGGAATGTTTAATTTTAAAATTAAATTAAACCAAATATTTCTAACTAGATTGTATCACATGCAAGGATTTATGCAGGGAATGCAACTCCCATTTGTACAAATTCCTTTAGAGAATTAAAAAAAAATTATTTGGAGATTCGAACTGTAATTAGGAAGTAACTCTAATTTGGATCATCTCCAATTACACTCATAGAAAAAAGTCTGCTAAAAACAGCAGTCGATGTCTGCTGTTATATTTTTGTACTTCAGGGCCAAATGAACAACAATTTATAAAATTTTTAGGTTATAAATTTTCCCCAAAGCATATTTAAGAACCAAAAGTAGTTTTTGGTATATTTTTGCACCGTAATATACATACAAGCTCCTAAATACGATCAGCAAACATTTTGTTTGCTGTTATGCCTCAATTTGATAAATATTCAGATTTTTGGTCACATACTATAGATATTCATAAAATATTGTTTTAATTATGTTAGGATAGCTCCTAAGTTGACATTTTTTTTGTTTTAGCCAAAATAAAACATGTTTTAGTGTAATCGAGCTTCAAAAATAGCAGGAAATGTTTGCTATTTCAGCAAACAGTGACTGCTGTCCCTTTTTCAGCAGACTTTCTGCTGATTTAGCAGACTTTTCTGCTGTCCCTACTAACAAATTTCTTTGGGTGTATATTAATAGGCACAGAAAAAAAGATCACCAAAATATGTATGTATGGATTGAGTTGATTTTTTTTCAATTAATTGATACAATTAACTTTTTAACCAAGATATAAACATGAAGTGAATTAATTCAATTATTGGAAATTTAAAAATTTTTAATCAAATTTTAATCAATGCGTACAATGCGTCCGATGATTGAAGAGTTGAAATTTCTCTCTGAAATCAAAAGCTCGAATAGTCTGCCGCAAACAGAAAAAATTAACCCTTCCATCAACGCACGGATTGACGCATGGTGTGTAATTCAACCTTAACTCGGAAGACTTTTGAATTTTTGTTTTTGAATTTCTTTTAAATTTCTAATTAAAAATTTATTTCGAACAATCAATTTTTTTTTAATCTAAGAAAATTGAATCAATATTTTAAACAAAACACTAACCCCCATTTTCATGAAGCTCCGTTAGTGTTCCGTTAGCTAACGAACTTTTAAACCGTTCTGTCATCTGTCATCTTGCCTATATATTCTATATTGCAGTTAGGAGCTTAACTGCTGAAAATTTTTCAGTTATAATTAACCGGAGAGAAGATATTTCCATTTTATTTTCTGTTAACTGACAGTTAAACCCTAACGGAGCTTCATGAAAATGGGCGTAAGTCACTTAAAGTAATTGAAAAAAGTTTTTTTTTATGCCCAATTAAATTCTTAATAAATTTTTAAATTGTTAATCAAAAAATTAATTGATACAAACAATCAAAAAATCAATTTTTAATCTAACTCGGAAGACTAAATCAGTTAAAAAGAGTGATAGACAATTTTTGATTTTTTGATTAAAAATTTGTTTCGAACAATCAATTTTTTTTAAATGTAAGAACTAATTTTCTAATCAAAACAATAAGTCTGTTAAGAAAGTAATTGAAAATAGTAATAGATTCAATTAACAAATTAATTGAAAGTTGCTAATGAAATCAATTAATATTTTAATCAAGTGTTTTTTCATGCCCAATTAAAACTGTCATTTTTGCGATTGAAGACATTTCCATAAAAAAAATCAATTGCATCAATTAATTTCGTGATTGAATCTGCTTCAAAAGTGATAGGCTATAACCAACTATTAGCTTAGAAAATTTTTATTTGTATAAATTTTCTTTTTTCACGTCTTGTAATAAAAAATAAATATGAATTCAATGGCTTTTGTTAATTTTTCATGGCAATAAAATTAAATTTTCTTTCAAATAAGAGGTAATGCCAGTTATTTTTTTCGCAAACCACCGTATACCAGTTTTGGAAAATAGTAAAACCGAGAATCCCTGACTTTCAAAACATCATTTTTTTTCATCACTCTACTTCTTAATCATATTCTACGAAATCGAAAAATCAAGCTTAATTTAGATATGATTTGTGCAAATTCCAATTTTTTGCATTGAAGCACTGAAAAGAGTGAACTGTTTTATGGGAAGAATGAACTACTTCGTTCAAAAATTGATTTTTGTTTTTCCATTTTGTTTGAGATTTCCTTAATGCATAACGGGAATTTATTGAGGTTTTTTTTAGAATTTTTAACAACAATTGACGATATTCTTCCTATTCATAACAGCAAAAATGAACTAAAATTAAAGAAAAACTCTTTGACGCCAAATCATTACCGTAATAACCACGTCGTTATTTATTCTTACTATTTTTGAGAAGTATACGACAATTTTCTTCTGCTTTTGTTAGCATTGAACTTATTGAAAATTTATAGCCACAATTAGTTCATAAAATTTTTGGAGACATACTTTAAATAAACAAAAAAACAAAATATTGGACTGGATATTTTTTTTTTTTTGATTAAAAAAAAACTATAAACTATTTTTTTTTTTTTTGAAATTTTGGCATTTATTAATTTTTTTGGCAGAAATTTAATTTTGGTTAGAAATGTAATATTTACTTCGATCCACTTGGTTGGTTTGGTTTTCTCTCTTTTAAATTTACTCTTCCTCTCAAAAAATTGTGCTCTTTCTTTATTTATACCATTTTACATTGGAAGTGGAAAAATTTTTTAAAAATGTATGTTTGTAGAGTATATATCTACTAACCTGCCCACATAAATTAAGCAACGAGATATCGGTCGGGTGTATGAACGAAGTACGTCAACGATTTCTTTAGAATCGTATGATTTGACTAAATGGTGTATAACAGTTTTGTTGTATTATATTTTTATGAATTAAATTGTGTGAGTGTCTCTGGATATCTGGAATGTTGAGATGCGAGTATAGTGGGTATATTCTGGGGGTGTGTTTGTTGTTTTGTTGCATAATCTCTTTTTCCACGTATTCGCTTTAGCAAGTGTATGTGTAATGGGGCTCGTCTTGTTTGCTTTTTTTTGGTTTTTTTTTGTGTTAACTTAAAATATCATCAGCCGATAAATTTACGACTTAATATAGCTGTGCATTAAAAAATGTGTTATTAAATTCGGTGTGCATATGTCTGTGTAGTGCTTTTGGTTAAATTACACGAGCTTTGTTTTTCTTTTCATGGGGATCATATATATGATTGTTTCTCTTGTTGTTTCTGTTTCAAGGGGACTTACACGTTGATGTCTGAGTACTGAGTAATGTAAACCTGACGTAGGTAGGGTAATGCGTTGTACTTGCGCTCGTTGTATCTACGTGCCTTATATCACACGTACACCACACGTTACCACCTTCCTTTAGCAAAATTCCTGTCTTGGAAATGTATGTTGTATACGTTTTATGACTTGTTTTGCAGCCGTGTTTCTCTCCCAAACTTGACTTGGAATTTCAATTGCAAGTTATATTTGATTTGAGCTTTAAACCCACTCTTTTTTTTTCATAAAACTTGTTTTAGAGGAATTCGTTTTGATTTGTAAAAAAAATCGGTTTCTTAGTTTGCAATTCTTTTTTACGTCAAATGAGTTTTATTTTCACGTAGTTATTGTCACATTGGCTGGAGAACTATGATATACTGAAATGAAAAATTGATGGAAAAAAAAAGAAAATAGATTATTATTGTGGAATTTTCTGTAGAATACATTTTTATTAGTTTATTATCATTTGCATACATTTTTATCTTATGCATGGAATGAATTATTTTGGTCAATTTGCAAAAAAAAATTGTTTTGTTCTACATTCATATTCGACTGTATTTCGAATTTTAGCTGCATAAGCCATAAAACTTGTGGGAAAGATTTCATAGAAATGTTGAGAATGAAAAATCATCAGTATTTTTGTCGTCAGCGAAATGTAATAAACAATTCGTTATTAAATTTTATTGTTAGAGAAAATTAAAAAAAAAAAAAAAATTCATGCAAATTTTGTAGTTGGAAAAAATTTAATAGAAATAATATCGCTAGAGAACATTTCACAAGAATATGGTGGTAATAGAATATTTCATAGAAATTAGAAGAAATTGGGTTTATAAACTGCCTGAATTTATTCTGATAATTGGTTGATAGTTTTGCTGCAAGTAGAGGATGCTGATGAGGAATGTTGTAATTCCGAAACGTGCGTCCATCCAACCATCTTGCAGTCTATAGGGCTTTGCCTAAATAAATTTGACAAACATTCTTTTCCTCTGTTGGTTAAGCTACACTTGTAGTTTAGTCAATGTATGATTTTAAGCTGCAATAAAAAACAACAACAATTAGAAGAAACTTTAATAGAAATTATATCGTTGGAGAAGATTTCAGATTAATAATGAGGTTATAGAAAATTTCTTAGACATTTTTTGATAAAAAAAATCATAGGAAGTTTAAAAAATATTTCGTTAAAAGAACTCTCATACATATTTTATCATTAGTAAAAGATTTCATCTTTACTATCATAATGGGAGTGAAGTGAAAACAAAAGTTCTACACTTTGTAGATACACTCAAAAAAAAGTTGATTGAATTAAAAAATATTTGGTATTGATTCCAAACCAAAGACATCTTTTAGGCAGCTATCTTAAATTATAAAGTAAGGCCTTATAGTTAAGTGATTCGACAAAATTTTGTTTTACTAAGGTCAACTTGACTTTGAAAAATTCTTCAAAATCAATGAAGTTGTCATTAAATTTGAATTTTTAAACTCAAAAACGCGTTTAAAAAATCTGATGTTTTTCAATACTTTATTTGAAAGGCAATTTGTACTTTACAGAAAATTTAAAAAGGCCGCTAAATTCACGACACCAATTTTTCGCGGCCGTGGATTTGTCTTGAATAGCGGATGGAATTAATTCGGATTTTTTTGCTTTGAAGTATATGCACTAAAAAATCTTGTCCAGTTCCAAAGATTTTGTCTTTATACTAATGATTTTGGTATTGATTCCGATCCAAAGAATCGGAGAATTGAAGCAAGGATGTCTTTAAGACACAATTCTCGTACTTGATTCAAGGAAAAATATTTTAATTCATTCGTTTATTCAGCTTTTTTCTTCCTGTGCTATCAGAATCTTTTCAAAACATGGTAACGACAAGTTCAGACTCGAGTTCAAGTAGAAATTAAGTTATCGGAGAATTGAAGCAAGGATGTCTTTAAGAAGTTTAATGAATTAAATTTTTTTTCCTTGAATCAAGTACGAGAATTGTGTCTTAAAGACATCCTTGCATCAATTCTCCGATTCTTTGGATCGGAATCAATACCAAAATCATTAGTATAAAGACAAAATCTTTGGAAGTGGACATGATTTGTTAGTGCATATACTTCAAAGCAAAAAAATCCGAATTAATTCCATTTCCGCTATTCAAGACAAATCCACGGCCGTGAAAAATTGGTTTCGTGAATTTAGCGGCCTTTTTAAGTTTTCTGTAAAGTTTAATTCAGAAAAATTAAAACTTTCGCTGTGATTGATGCTAATATATTAATTGCACGAATATTCCGGTTGATATGCGAAAATGGATTGTCTTACTTACGACTGTAACGGAGGAACACAGATTTCAAAAATTCATGTTCTAAATTTAAAAAAAGAAACAATTCTAAAAGCAAAGATTATGAACTTTTTCATTAAATAAAATATTTTAAAATAATTTGTCCTTAATACATACTATGGGTCCGAAAATATTGTTTGCATAATATTCCACCAGCTGGAATTTTTCCATTCATATCTTTGTATTCAAAAGTAACATCTACTGAAATACCGGGTGGAAAAACATTTATTTTTGTGCTTTCGGAATAATGACAATTTATCTGACATAATGTTCTTTGTTGCCACCCTGCCAGTTGATTTCCACCCAGCTCATTTAAATAAATTTCATGCAACAGCTGCGTCCCAAAAAACATTTTCATTAAAAATATGTGGGATGATAGACGGGATAGACCAACAACAATTTCACAGAAAAAGTAGATTCCCAAAACTGAAAACAAAAATTGACCTAAGCATAAATAATTTTTGTCCTAAAAATACAAATACGATTATTTTCCGTTATAGAAGACGCATTTCTGTGAAAAAAAAAATATTTTTTTAACGAGATTCCTACTGTCCCTATCTACTATCTAGCCAAACCATAGGGGTTTGCAATAATTAGTGGGGAAAGAAGACCCTGTTGACCAGTAGTTTTATCATTAGAGTAATGTTAGGCACATTTATGGCGGTTTCGATTTGGAAAAATGTGCAACATTCTCCAAATTGATTGCAAAGAATGAAAGACACTGTCATAAATTTTTTTTTTATAGAAAATTTTGTAAACATTTTACTTTTATAGAAAATTTTTTAAGAATTTTATTTTTTATAGAAAATTTTGTAAAAATTTTATTTTTATAGAAAATTTTGTCAAAATTTCGTTTCTATAGAAAATTTTGTCAAGAATGTATTTCTATAGAAAATTTTGTTAAAATTTTATTTTTATAGAAAAATTTGTCAAAATTTTATTTCTATAGAAAATTTTGTTAAAATTTTATTTTATAGAAAATTTTGTAAACATTTTACTTTTATAGAAAATTTTGTACAAATTTTATTTTTTATAGAAAATTTTGTACAAATTTTATTTTTATAGAAAATTTTGTCAAAATTTTATTTCTATAGAAAATTTTGTCAAAATTTTATTTCTATGGAAAATTTTGTCCAAATTTTATTTCTGTAGACAATTTTGTAAACATATTACTTTTATAGAAAATTTTGTAAAAATTTTATTTTTTATAGAAAATTTTGTAAAAATTTTATTTTTATAGAAAATTTTGTCAAAATTTCGTTTCTATAGAAAATTTTGTCAAAATTTTAATTCCATAGAAAATTTTGTTAAAATTTTATTTTTATAGAAAATTTTGTAAACATTTTACTTTTATAGAAAATTTTGTAAAAATTTTATTTTTTATAGAAAATTTTGTAAAAATTTTATTTTTTATAGAAAATTTTGTAAAAATTTTATTTTTATAGAAAATTTTGTCAAAATTTCGTTTCTATAGAAAATTTTGTCAAAATTTTAATTCCATAGAAAATTTTGTTAAAATTTTATTTTTATAGAAAATTTTGTAAACATTTTACTTTTATAGCAAATTTTGTAAAAATTTTATTTTATATAGAAAATTTTGTAAAAATTTTATTTCTATAGAAAATTTTGTCAAAATTTTATTTCTATAGGAAATTTTGTCAAAATTTTATTTTTATAGAAAATTTTGTCAAAAATTGATTTCTATAAAAAATGTTGTCAACATTTTATTTCTATAGAAAATTTTGTCAAAATTTTACTTCCATAGAAAATTTTGTTAAAATTTTATTTTTATAGAACATTTTGTAAACATTTTACTTTTGTAGAAAATTTTGTAGAAATTATATTTTTTATAGAAAATTTTGTAAAAATTTTATTTTTATAGAAAATTTTGTAAAAATTTTATTTTTATAGAAAATTTTGTCAAAATTTTATTTCTATAGAAAATTTTGTCAAAATCCTATTCCTATAGAAAATTTTGTCAAAATTTTATTTCTATAGAAAATTTTGTTAAAATTTTATTTTATATATTATGTAAACATTTTACTTTTATAGAAAATTTTGTAAAAATTTTATTTTTTATAGAAAATTTTGTAAAAATTTTATTTTTATAGAAAATTTTGTCAAAATTTCGTTTCTATAGAAAATTTTGTCAAATTTTTTTTTTATAGAAAATTTTGTAAAAATTTTATTTTTATAGAAAATTTTGTCAAAATTTTATTTTTATAGAAAATTTTGTCAAAATTTTATTTCTATAGAAAATTTTGTCAAAAATTTATTTCTATAAAAAAATTTTGTCAAAATTTTATTTCTATAGAAAATTTTGTTAAAATTTTATTTTTATAGAAAAATTTGTCAAAATTTTATTTCTATAGAAAATTTTGTTAAAATTTTATTTTGATAGAAAATTTTGTAACCATATTACTTTTATAGAAAAATTTGTAAAAATTTTATTTTTATAGAAAATTTTGTCAAAATTTCGTTTCTATAGAAAATTTTGTCAAAATTTTATTTCTATAGGAAATTTTGTCAAAATTTTATTTTTATAGAAAATTTTGTCAAAATTTTATTTCTATACAAAATTTTTTGAAGTATCTCTTATTTGGAGAGTAATAATTTTCAAAATCTACCAAACCATCAAGAATTCTACATATCTACCAAACAGTAAAAAATTCTACCAACTGTGATAACCGATGGGATAGGATCCATAATAAGACAAAATTAATTAGTCTATAATTCGAAAGTATAAGGTTAAAACACTAAGGCTGTCCGTACGGACCAGTGTCCTTCTCGGCCGAGCGGAAAAGACCCCAATACCTACGGGCAGCCGGCTCTCGCTTACAGTATCAGAAAGAAAAGATGAATTTTGGTTTATATCTATTCTCCCTTAGGTTTCATATTAAATTCGAATTATTTGCGTCTTTGAGGTCTTAAAAAATCAATGCTTTTTGCAGTTGTTGATAACATTTCAAAAAATATGTACTCTCCAATAAGAAAATGAAGGTGGAACAATTTCTTTTTTCACAAAAAATTAAACACAATAAATTTTGCAACTATGTATTTAAAAGATGGAATTCATTGTCAGCTGTGAGTCCTTGGAATTCAAGTTGAAATTCGTTGTTGAAATACTTTATGTTTATTGGAAAGTTCATAAATACATATATCGTTTATAAATTCATATTCAATTGTTTTCAGTCTTTTAAGTTTGCTATTTGAACGAAAATGAAAAATAAACAAAAAACACTTGATTATACATTTGCGGGTGTTCTATTCTTATCAACACACAAAAAAAAAACATTTTCCATAACGGAAACGATTCCAAGAATAATAGAAATTCTTCTATCCCTTACGAGCCTCCATGGGCATAATAAAATACAAATTTTCTTTATTTATAGCAGCACTCAAGTCACCAGTAATTATGAATCATTTTGAATAAATGTTGATAAGGATGATTGACAGACGGACGAACAAACAAACAAACAGAGACAACGTTTGGTCCATAGTCTCGTGTTTCACTTTCAAAGAGATAGTGGCAATGTCTTAGAAATTTTAATTGAAATGACTTTTCTAATATTAATCATTTTGAGATACGTTTATATGTTTCGAGGTCATTAATTAGAGAATTATTCTTTATCATCAAGTATTTGTATTTTACTAAATAATTTTATTTGGAATTGTTTATAATGACTGGACACTTTTTCACTTTGTTTAGATTTTTGTTTTCTGATATTTTTTTGCTAAGGTCAACCAGTCGTAGAAACATACACATAGTATAATAGATTTGATTGTTTGTTTAGAAAACACACAATTACTCACTTTTTTTTAACAATTTTAGTTTACACTGAGATAACTGTATTTTTAACTTTCTGTTGTATTTGTTGTTATTTCTTTTAGATTATTTTGTTATTATTTTTTTTGTAACACTAGTTGTTGCTTGTATGAATTTCTTCTTGTACGAATTTGCTTTTACTTTTGATTTTTCTCTGGAGAACGTTTAATCACTTCCACCACTGGTGTTCGAATGTTGCCCAACACTTAATGAGCTTCACATTTAAGAAAAGACCTCGATTTTCCTCTGTACGAACAAATATTGTCTGAGTGTATGGTTTGAGCAATACACAGATACATTCTCTCATAGCTTGCATATACGAAATATTTCCAGAGGTATGAGGTGGTATAAAGCAATGTCTAATAAATTTGTTTACACTCTCTATTACTCTCTCGTTCTTTCTCTTGGCATGTTTACAAAAGCAATATATATATATATCGAAAGATTGCAGAGATGGGAAATTATAAGTACTAACATCTAGGAGCAACGTTTAAACAGTTAATAAATAATTAATACATAAACTTTGTGGATGACATACTAACAGCCTGTTTCTGTATGTCGAACGAGTTCAATCGATCGACTGAAATGCATAGAAACAGCTGTTTTTTGGTTATAAATTCAGCTGTTTGTTTCCATTTTAGTCGATCGACAGAGCTTATTCGACATACAGAAACAGGCTGTAAATTTTATTCTAAAATCTATAAAATGTGACAAAATAGACTAATGTTTAAGGTACCAGCTTGTCCGAGGACCTATAAAGATAACAGATTGGCTGATAAGTCCCCGGTCTGACACAGATGGCGTCGCTAGTTAGTACCAACCTTCAAATGATTCGTGTCAAAATTTGACGTCTGTAAGTCAATTAGTTTGTGAGATAGAGCCTCTTTTGTGAAGCAACTTTTGTTATTGTGAAAAAAATGGAAAAAATGGAATTTCGTGTTTTGATAAAATATTGTTTTCTGAAGGGAAAAAATACAGTGGAAGCAAAAACTTGGCTTGATCATGAGTTTCCGAACTCAGCCCCAGGGAAATCAACAATAATTGATTGGTATGCAAAATGCAAGCGTGGTGAAATGAGCACGGAGGACGGTGAACGCAGTGGACGCCCGAAAGAGGTGGTTACCGAGGAAAACATCAAAAAAATCCACAAAATGATTTTGAATGACCGTAAAATGAAGTTGATCGAGATAGCAGAGGCCTTAAAGATATCAAAGGAACGTGTTGGTCATATCATTCATCAATATTTGGATATGCGGAAGCTCTGTGCAAAATGGGTGCCGCGCGAGCTCACATTTGACCAAAAACAACAACGTGTTGATGATTCTGAGCGGTGTTTGCAGCTGTTAACTCGTAATACACCCGAGTTTTTCCGTCGATATGTGACAATGGATGAAACATGGCTCCATCACTACACTCCTGAGTCCAATCGACAGTCGGCTGAGTGGACAACCGTCTCCGAAGCGTGGAAAGACTCAAAAGTCCGCTGACAAAGTAATGGCCTCTGTTTTTTGGGATGCGCATGGAATAATTTTTATCGATTATCTTGAGAAGGGAAAAACCATCAACAGTGACTATTATATGGCGTTATTGGAGCGTTTGAAGGCCGGCAAAACGGCCCCATATGAAGAAGAAAAGTGTTGTTCCACCAACACAGAAAAAAATATCACCAAAATATTTCCAATTAAAAAGTTAATTGAAATTGAAAATTTTTTCAATTAATAAATTAATTGATACAATTAACTTTGTAATCATGATAGAAACGTTAAGTTAATTAAGTCAATGATTGAAAATTTTAAATTTTTTAATTAAAAAATAACTTTTTAATAAAATTCGGAAGACTAATTCAGTTAAAAAAAGTGCTGTTTTTTTTTTGAATTTTTAATTAAAAATGTATTTCAAACAATCATTTGTTAATCCAAATAAAAACTCTAAGCCAATTCAGAAAGTAATTAAAAATAGTTACCTTTTTTTTAATTAATAAATTAATTCAGTTTTGCAATCAACATCAATTAAATTTTTAATTGAATCAATTAAAAATATAATTGAAATTTGCTTAAAAATCAATAAATTTTTTAATCAAGAATTTTTTCTATGCCCAATTAAAACTGTGATTGATACTATCATTTTCGTGATTGAAGACATTTCAATTAAAAAATTAATTGGATCAATTAATTTGGTGATTGAATCAGAAAATTTTTTTCTGATTCAATCTCCAGATCTGGCCCCCAGCGACTTTTTCTTGTTCTCAGACCTCAAAAGGATGTTCGAAGGGAAAAAAATTTGGCTACACTGAAGAGGTGATCGCCGAAACTGAGGCCTATTTTGAGGCAAAACCGAAGGAGTACTACCAAAATGGTATCAAAAAATTGGAAGGTCGTTATAATCGTTGCATCGCTCTTGAAGGGAACTATGTTGAATAATAAAAACGAATTTTGACAAAAAAAATGTGTTTTTCTTTGTTAGACTTATCAGCTAACCTGTTATCAACTTGACCAACATGTTCTTCCTAAGTTGGTTAGGGTACTCTTGTAGTTTAGCCGACAAATGTTTTGAAACAGAAATTAAAACAGTAATGTGAATATTTAAAGTTTCGCTACACAGTAAAAATTTCCGTAGTTAAACTAACGCTAAATTTAACTTATTTTTATTGGAAAAAAATTATTTGCTAGAAGTTAAATTTTATTATTTTTTCTGAAATTTTCCACAACTTAATGAAATTTTATTTTTTTTTTAAGAATGCCTCAAAAATTTTATGAACTAAACGTGAGTATAAAGTTCAATGTGAACTAAAGCAACATAAGTTCAATATGAATTAAAGCAAAAGAAGATTTTCGTACGATTCCCAAAAATAGTAAGAATGAACTACTTTATGGCTAAAATGGTCATGATTTGGCGCCAATGATTATTTTCTATGAAAAATTTGCGAAGAATAATATTTAACAAAATCAAAACATCAAGAATTCTACCAATCTACAAAACAGTAAAAAATGTACCATTTTTGGTAGAATTCTACCAGCTGTGGTAACCGTGGATTTCGGCCGAAATCCTGCACAATCCAAAAAAAGTAATATCTATTCCTACACGGTTGAAAAAGACTGTTTTTCATATGTTTGGCTATAAACATTATATGTTTGGAACACAAATTTTTAAACACAATATTTTTGAGTGCAAGCATATAATGTTCATAAACTAGCATAACGTGTTTGGGACATATATGTTAATATGTTAGAACATATTATGTTTGGGACATAAAATATTTGTAAATATAATTATGCTTGGATGCAAACATATATTAATTTAGAAATAGCCTATAAACATATATGTGTTTAGTAGCTTGGAGCGCTATTTAACAGGGAGCGATATTGAATTAAGTTGGTGGTTGTTGCTTGTTATTACAAAATTAACATTTTATTTTTCCTTGGGCAATTGATCAGCTACTTCTTTGATCCTTACAAACTGTGTGGTCCGCTGTTCGAATCCCCGTCCGGCAAAAGGTAAAATTAAAATAAAAAAATCATACAATTGAATAATATCTTCTACAATGTTTGTATTACAGAAAAAGGTGCTAAGAACTAAAAAATCTCGTGGAAGTGAGAAAGATGTGGGGGAATATACAATTGGGCAGAAACAAAATTTTGAGCATTCAGGTCGAAAACCTATGTTGTTAGCACCTATATTACCTGTTTATTTTCATAATTCATTATGATTGTAAATATATAAATAAATAAATAAAATTTTGAGCACAATATTGTTTGGGAGATTTTTTTTAAGCATATAATATTTTTGGGTGCAAAATGCTTCCAAACATATTATATGTTCACATAATAACATATTGTTTTTTGGAAGACAACATTATAGAATTTGGATGCAAAAATACAAAATGTTTGGAACTTAGACTACCCAAACATATATTGTTTAGACCAATATGCTTTCAAACATATTATATATTGGAAGAGATCAAACATATAAATGTTTGGGCAGTACCCAAAAATATATATGCTTGAAGCAAAATATGTTTGGTAGTATATGTTACAGAAGCGATTTTTTGTGAGCGTGTATACACACGTCTTATAGTTCGTTGGTTTTATAACATCCATCCCTGTCGAACACACCTCTTACGATTTCTCTTCATTGAGAACATGGGAGAGAAATATTTTCATACTATATTAAAATGTTCCATACTGAATGTACTCACCCGATTGTGTGGTAATGTACATACATACCACGAAGTAAACTTCAATAAGAATCCCCTTAACCTGCCCCCCCTCCATGTCCTATCCAACGCATTGATTGTTTGCTAGACGTTTATGCCAGTTTTAGAAAGGGGCTCGCCTCGTCTTGGGAAACATACATACATATATATCGCAATAGTATGTCATACAAATACATCAATAAATAGATATCTATACTAAATTGTATGAATGCGTATAGTGTACATTATGTAAATGTATTTCTACATATTATATGGAATTTACTACCTCCACTTTATTATTTTGCAGAGATTTGTTTTTCAAAAGGTAAAAATCCATTGATTTCCTCACTGATTTTTTTTCTCCATTCCATTATAACGTTATGTTAGTAGTATTGTTATCTCTATTATTCTTCTTATTCTTAGTTTGCTTGATATATTCCATTACATGTGACCCTAAAATATCTAGTGTGAATGTACGTACTTTGGACTTTACAAATGAGAATAGAAAAAAGTCGCATAGACTTGAATGTTATTTTTATTTTTAGTTCAATTTTAATATAGTATGCCTTGTTTGGATGTTTTTCCATTCATCTGTATATTAATACACTCATAGACATACATAAATATATTGGTCTTGGCGTACACACAGTACCCAGCATCACATGCGTCTATACATATGTCAAAATCAGACGATAGCCAATTTTTTTGTTCGGTGGAACACACTCAAAAATGTTAACTTTCCGACCGTACTTTGTCATCGTCGTTTCATTGACGTCACTGAGAGAAATTTTTTTTAATCTCAAGTAATTGTGGGTGGTAGAGATGGACAGTGAAAGAGTATGTTTTGAAGAGGATTTAATTCGGGCAAAAAAACATCTTTCGTAGTCTACTCGTACGCCTCGTTGATGACGTATGTTAAAAAACACACACGCACATTTAAGGTCGTTTAACCCATTGTGTTTGTACCCAATTGAAATACAACGAATTGCTCTAATTATCTTGGTTTTATTAGACACAAACAAAGAGAGGCCATTAAAAACGGCTTCGTTCGTAATATTCAAGGTGACATTGAAGCTTAATTAGAGAATGTTTACTAAAAAACCAAATAGTTTTCCTATTTACCATCGAAGCTTTAAGGGTCGATGACACATTGAATTTATGGGTATAATAAAAAAAGGGAAATAATGTAATTTACCCTGTTTTTGTAAAGCTCTATTATAGCAAGGTCAGCTGATCGTTATATGTATATACAGTCATTGTCAAAAAAATAATACGTTCACTACAAGTGCCGAAAACAGTTTATTTATTTTAAAGAATTTTACCAAGTTACTTCATAAATTTTTGTTATTTTAACTATCACTCATTCTTAAAAACTATAAAAATCTGGCAACGTTTGTTTACAATGAAAATGTGATAAATATCACAAAAAATGATGGACATAAAAATAGGGTCAATGGTAAATTACAATAACAAATTTGTGTAATAACTAAAGCTCTTTCAAAATCCTCTATACTGCCGTGTGCAACTGTGGTTTTAGTACTAAAAAGGCGCTCTTTTTACAAAATTTTTTATAGAAATAAAATGTTGACAAAATTTTCTATAGAAATAAAATGTTGACAAAATTTTCTATAGAAATAAAATTTTGACAAAATTTTCTATAGAAATAAAATTTTGACAAAATTTTCTATAGCAATAAAATTTTGACAAAATTTTCTATAGCAATAAAAATTTGACAAAATTTTTATTTCTATAGAAATAAAATTTTGACAAAATTTTCTATAGAAATAAAATTTTGATAAAATTTTCTATAGAAATAAAATTTTGTCAAAATTTTCTATACACATAAAATTTTGACAAAGTCCATTTTGAGTAAGTTCTCCCTTTCTATAGAAGTAGTAGTAAGTAAACGATTTAAAAATGGAAACATTTATAATTCAAGCAATATTTAATACATCCAAAAAATTATCGCTAATAGAGGAGATCATAGTATACAAAACGTAAAAATCGTTAATAGATTTCAAAATTTTGTTTTCAACGCCTTCAAAGAAAAAAAAAGAAATATAATAAATGTCCACGAGGCAACCACATTGTCAAGTCGTGGACCTTTTAAATCTTCTGGAAGATTAAGCTTAGAGGTGGAAAAAGCAACATCGACAAAATCGAATAGATTTTTGAAAATTCAACATAAATTGGTAAGGGTCGGTATTTGGACAAAAGTGCGGAATGTTTTATGGTCTGATGAATCCAAAATTAATTTGGTTGGAAGTGATGGCAAACAATGGGTTAGACGTCCAAATAAACAAAGATATACTAATAAAACTGTCAAGGATGGTGGAGAGCATAAAGATAGGGTTATGTTATTCGTGGTATGGCGTGTCATCAATATTCGAAAAAGATAATCTTTATTATTATATCCTTAATGAAGTAATTTTCCCTTATGCTGAATGGGTTTCCACCAAGACAATGAATTGAAACATACTTCCGGCATTGTTAAAAAGGGGTTTGACGATAATGGCATAAAGGTATTGCCACATTGAAAAAAATATTGTCGTGGGTTCAAAGATTTCATGTCTTCAAAATACGAATGCAAATTTAGCTTAGCATAGAAGACGCTTTTCTCAAATATAAAGTTTTTTTCCATGTCCAAAAGTCTATAAACTTTTCAATGAAGTCGTATTGTCCTTGTAATGAAGTGATTTGACTTAAAAATGGGTATCATAACATGAAAGTAAAAATATTTGGGCTAATGTCAACTTGACTTTAATAATTCAGAAAATTTCTTTAAAATTAATGAAATTGTCTTTATATTTGTTGTCTTTTTGCATCTTGACTGCTAAGCAAAAAATCGTTCAAATATAGGACATGTTTTTCAACACTTTATTTTAAAGACGTTTTTTGCTTGAAACATAGCATAATTTCTACTGGAAGTCGAGTCTTAATTTGGAAAATAAAGTTGTCGTTAACTCGTTTTAAAGGACTTTGATAGCATATGAAGAAAAAAAATCTGAAAAAGCGAAAAATTAAAATTTGCTTCCTAGAAGCAAGTACACAAATCCCGAATTTAAAAGAGAATTGTGTCTTAAATGTATCCTTGCTTGTAATCTCCGCTTCTTTGGCTCGGAATCAATACCAACATTTTTAAAGTAAAGACAAAATCTTTGGAACCGGGCATGCTTTTTTTTCAGTGCATGACCACACAATCACCTGATTTGGAATCATTCTAACCATTTTAGGAAACTATTAAATTACAAGATTAGAGCACAAAAACCAATAAATAACAAGTATATACGGCCGTAAGTTCGGCCAGGCCGAATGTTATGTATCCTCCACCATGAAACTTCTACGAAAGACTGTCATCCACAATCGAATTACTTGGGTTGTGGTATCTTAAAACTTCTTAACATCGTTATCTAAATTGTGAGTTAGTCCACACGTGGTATATATTAGACAAAAAAGGTATGTATAGGTAAGTCTACAAATAATTACGAATCGATATGGACTTTTGCACGGTACATAGAGAGACAGAATTGAAATATGGGGGTCGCTTATATGGGGCCTATATACGGTTAACGGCCATATACTAACACAATGTACCAAATTTCAACTGACTCGGATGAAATTTGCTCCTCCAAGTGGCTCCAAAACCAAATCTCGAGATCGGTTTATATGGGGGCTATATATGATTATGGACTGATATGGAACACTTTTGACATGGTTGTTAAATAACATATACTACCACCACGTAGCAAATTTCAACCAGATTGGATGAATTTTCCTTCTCCAAAAGGTACCGGAGGTCAAATCTGGGGATCGGTGTATATGGAGGCTATATATAATTATGGACTGATATGAACCAATTCCGGCATGGTTGTTGGATACCATATACTAACATCACATACCAAATTTCAACCGAATCGGTTGAATTTTGCTCTTCCTATATATAATTATGGACCGATTTCGACCAATTTTTGCATTGGTGTTTGAGGCCATATATTAACACCACGTACCAAATTTCAACTGAAGCAGATGAATTTTGCTATTTCAAGAGGCTCCGGAGGTCAAATCTGGTGATCGGTTTATATGAGGCTATATATAATTATGGACCGATGTGGACCAATTTTTGCATAGTTGTTAGATACCATATACTAACACCATGTACCAAATTTCAGCCGGAGCGGATGAAATTTGCTTCTCTTAGAGGATCCCCAAGCCAAATTTGGGGGTCCGTTTATATGGGGGCTATACGTAAAAGTGGACCGATATGGCCCATTTGCAATACCATCCGACCTACATCCATAACAATTACTTGTGCCAAGTTTCAAATCGATAGCTTGTTTTGTTCGGAAGTTAGCGTGATTTCAACAGACGGACGGACGGACGGGCATGGTTAGGTTAGGTTAGGTTATGTGGCAGCCCGATGTATCAGGCTCACTTAGACTATTCAGTCCATTGTGATACCACAGTGGTGAACTTCTCTCTTATCACTGAGTGCTGCCCGATTCCATGTTAAGCTCAATGACAAGGGACCTCCTTTTTATAGCCGAGTCCGAACGGCGTTCCACATTCCAGTGAAACCACTTAGAGAAGCTTTGAAACCCTCGGAAATGTCACCAGCATTACTGAGGTGGGATAATCCACCGCTGAAAATCTTTTTGGTGTTCGGTCGTAGCAGGAATCGAACCCACGACCTTGTGTATGCAAGGCGGGCATGCTAACAATTGCACCACGGTGGCTCCCGCGGGCATGCTCAGATCGACTCAGAATTTCACCACGACCCAGAATATATATACTTTATGGGGTCTTAGAGCAATATTTCGATGTGTTACAAACGGAATGACAAAGTTAATATACCTCATCCTATGGTGGAGGGTATAAAAATGCATTATGAGGAAAAATCACAGTTTTACAAAATAAAGGCTTTAAAAGTTAAAAGTGTTATTAATTTTAGTTATTTTTAGATATTTATGTTTCCAACACATAATCTTAGTTTTTGTCCACCCGAATTTTAAGGACAAAAAAAAAACAAAAAATAAATTCAAGTATTTGAAATAAAAAAAAAACACATTTTTTTTCATTTGGTATGAGATGCATAATTTGAACAACACACATTTTGTTATTAAAAAAAAAGTATAATATTTTTATGCAATTAATATATAATTATAAACTTCGATTTTAGTTCCTTGATTGTTTGAGTTGGCCAATTATTAACATTGACTTTCACAATTGACCTTGAAACTGTATACAAATGTACCATATTCTGGAACAAAGTAAAAATTCTTTTAAGCTTTATGTTTACGGAATTATGTGGCCGCAATATGTTTGCTGACCGATAAAATACAATAACCATATAAATCTTTATTTTTGGCCTGGCGTCTTTAAACAAAGGCAAAGAAAATAAAAAGAAATATACATATATAAAAAAAAAATCCCAGCGTCACAAAATAACAAAAGCAATATAATACATATTAGTTTAGTATAAAAATAAATAAATAAAATTTCACGTGACACCACAATATCTCATAGTTTAGCAAGAAGGCTATCCGCACAAATTTATGAATAGCCAAAAAAAACGACGAATTCCAAATATGCGTCATCACGCCCACAACACTCATGGTTTTTTGAGGTTCATAATAATCATGATCTTTTTGTCATTTCATTTTCATTTGTCTGGGCCTTGGTAGAGAGTGATGTCCCAATCTTACACTAAGATATGCGGATCAAAGGAATTTATTTTGTGTGATCTAGATTAATATTAAAGGAAAAAAATATAGTTTAAAAAAATTGACTTATATTCTCTATGGGCCGGCCCAATCCGTATATTTCCGATAAACGCCAATCTCCCGAAAACCTTGAATATTCTTCGAAGGCGGTGTTTTTATCAAAAATACCTCTCATTTGAATAGGTGTGTACTCAACTACGCCGACCGACTTGGATGGGATTACGTTCTAAGTGCATATGAAAGTGTTCGACAGAGAGAGATATCGGCTACGCATTGAAATCGTTAAGCTCTGCTCTAGAAAATGTTTTTTCCTTTTATCCCATTGTGTGCCACAAGTTTTTTTTTATTCTTCTACATGACACGTATGGTAATATCTGGTATAGCCATATGCGCATTCTTCGATTCACCTGTTATCTCCTTAATCGATCAGGGACCAAATCACCGAATTCTTGATCGAGTTCTGTTTCGTATAGAGAAACATTTTGATCGCAGAAAATTTTTGGATCACCGCATTCGATCGTAATTTATTTTGTCTACCTACTACTTATTTTTACATTGTTGTAAACATATGGTAATAAGAAATTGGAAGCGAAAGAGAATTTCAAAATAAGTTTTTGTGATCAAAATATGCTATTTCTTAGAAATTTATATTGTTTTTGTGTGTTAAAATGTAAAAATATATTATGAATGCAAGTGTTTTTTTTCTTCGTCTTCGGATTCAGAGGATGAGTACAAAGTGGCATTAATAAGGACAAATATTCGTGACAAAGCAGTACTTTAGCATTGCCTGAAGTAGAGCAAATGATTCTAGTTTGAAGTGATTGCTTTTAACTAATTGTCTTTTTTACATCCATATATTTAAAATACGTTTACGTCTGTCAAAAGAAGCTTTTAAAAATATGTTCTTGAAAAAATAAGCTTTTTTGAAGCGGCTACTGAGCATTCCTTTCTTTGATCCGTTTCCCTAAATGCAACTAATGTTGTATTTCCTTAAAGTATTTTGCCAAAATAGAAAACTACTTATATTTTCACCAACTTCTTGTTTCTTTTTGTTTACCTTTTTTCCGATCAAAAATCACTCGTGTTCAACTTCGAGTTGAAACAATTCGATAACGACAGCGGTGATCCGCGTAAACTACATTACGATGACGAAGTACTCGGTTTCGACTGCGGTGATTTGGCCCCAGATACATTTTCATACAAAATTTATCTCCCATAAATTTTTATAAAAAAAATTGTCTTCGATACAGTTTTATAGAAAATTTGTCTCCGATAAATTTTCATAGAAAATTTGTCTCTGCTAAATTTTTATAGAAAATTTGTCCCCTATAAAATTTCGTAGAAAATTTCTCCCCAATAAATTTTCATAGAAAATCTGTCTCTGATAAATTTTCATAGAAAATTTGTCCCCGATAAATTTTCAAAAAAAATTGTCTTCGATAAATTTTCATAATTAAATTGTCTTCGATACATTTTCATAGAAAATTTGTCCCCTATAAAATTTCGTAGAAAATTTGTCCCCGATAAATTCTCATAGAAAATTTCTCCCCAATAAATTTTCCTAGAAAATCTAACCCTGATAAATTGTGGTTGAAAATTTGTTCGCGATAAATTTTCATAGAAAATTTGTACCTGATAAATTTTCAAAAAAAAATTGTCTTCGATAAATTTTCATAATAAAATTTTCTTCGATAAATTTTTTGAAAAATCACTACATACTTCGTTTTCGATAGCAAACGATTCTATAACGACTGCGGTGATCCGCGTAAACTACATTACGATGATGAAGTACTCGGTTTCGATTGCGGTGATTTGGCCCCAGATACATTTTCATACAAAATTTGTCTCCAATAAATTTTGATAGAAAATTTGTCTTTAATAAATTTTCATACAAAATTTGTCTCCGATAAATTTTCATACAAAATTTGTCCCCGATAAATTTTCATAGAAAATTTCTCCCCAATAAATTTTCATTGAAAATTTGTTCCCGATAAATTTTCATAGAAAATTTGTCCCCGATAAATTTTCAAAAAAAAAATTGTCTTCGAAAATTATCATAATAAAATTGTCTTCGATAAATTTTCATAATAAAATTGTCTTCGATAAATTTTCATAATAAAATTGTCTTCGATAATTGTACATAGAAAATTTGTCTCCGATAAATTTTCATAGAAAATTTGTCCTCCATAAATTTTCGAAAATCTGTCCCTGATAAATTTTGGTTGAAAATTCGTTCCCGAGAAATTTTCATAGAAAATTTGTCCCCGATAAATTTTCAAAACAATAATTGTCTTCGATAAATTTTCATAATAAAATTGTCTTCGATAAATTTTCATAGAAAATTTGTCCCTCATAAATTGTCATAGAAAATGTGTGCCCTATAAATTTTCATAGAAAATTGGTCCCCCATAAATTTTCATAGAAAATTTGTCCCCGACAAATTTTTATAGATAATTGGTCCCCGATAGATTTTCATAGAAAATTTGTCCCCGATAAATTTTCATAGAAAATTTGTTCCCTATAAATTTTCATAGAAAATTTGTTCCCTATAAATTTTCATAGAAAATTGGTCCCCGATGAATTTTTATAGAAAATCTGTCTCCGATGAATTTTCAAAGAAAATCCCTCTCCGATAAATATTCATTAAAAATATTGTTTTTGAAACATTTTAATAAAAAAATTTGTCTCCGATAAATGTTCATATAAAATTTGTCTCTGATAAATTTTCATAAAAAAACTTATCTCCGATAAATTTTCATAAAAAACTTGTCTCCTATAAATTTGCATACAAAATTTGTATCCGATAAATGTTCATATAAAATTTGTCTCCGATAAATTTTTATAAAAAATTTGTCTCCTATAAATTTGCATACAAAATTTGTATCCGATAAATTAGCCCAGAAAATTTGTCTCCAAAAATGTTCTAGAAAATTTGTCTCCAATAAATTTTCATAGAAAATTTGTCAGCTATTAATTTTCATAAAAATTTGTCAGCTATTATTTTCATAGAAAATTTGTCAGCTATTAATTTCCATAGACAATTTGTCAGCTATTATTTTCATAGAAAATTTGCCTCCGATAAATTTTCATAAAAAGTTGTCTTAGATAATTTTTTATAAACAAAATATTCTCAGATAAAGTTTTATATAAAAAAATTTTCTCCGATAAATTTTCATAGAAAATTTGTCTACGATAAATTTGCATATAAAATTTGTCTCCGATAAATTTTCATAGAAAATTTCTCCTCCATAAATTATCATAGAAAATCTGTTCCTGATAAATATTCATAGAAAATTTGTCCCCGATAAATATTCATAGACAATTTGTCCCCGATAAATTTTCATAAAAAAATTGTCTTTGATAAATTTTCATAATAATATTGTCTTCGATACATTTTCATAGAAAATTTGTCTCCTATAAATTTTCGTAGAAAATTTGTCTCCCAATATTTCATAGGAAATTAGTATCAGATAATTTTCTCCGATAAATTTTCATAGAAAATTTGTCTACGATAAATTTGCATATAAAATTTGTCTCCGATAAATTTTCATAGAAAATTTCTCCTCCATAAATTATCATAGAAAATCTGTTCCTGATAAATATTCATAGAAAATTTGTCCCCGATAAATATTCATAGACAATTTGTCCCCGATAAATTTTCATAAAAAAATCGTCTTCGATAAATTTTCATAATAAAATTGTCTTCGATACATTTTCATACAAAATTTGTCTCCTATAAATTTTCGTAGAAAATTTGTGTCCGATAAATTTGTTTTCGATAAATTTTCATTAAAAAATTGTCTTCGATAGATTTTTGTATCAGATAATTTTTATAGAAAATTTGTCTCCGATAAAAATTTGTCTCGGAGACAAAAAATATTCATAGAAAATTTGTCTTCGATAAATTTTCGTAATAAAATTGTCTTAATCCATTCGAAACGCGTATGGTTTCTTGAAGCGAAGACGGTGGGTGCGGCACGATATTGGTTATACGTTTTCATAGAAAAATTGTCCCAATGATTTTTCATAGAAAATTTGTCTCCGCTAAATTTTCATGGAAAATTTGTCTCCGATAAATTTGTTTTCGATAAATTTTCATAGAGAATTTGTCTCCGATAAATTTGTCTTTGATAAATTTTCATAAAAAATTTGTCTTCGATAAATTTTCTTCGAAAATTTGTCTCCGATAAATTTTTATAGAAAATTTGTCTCCGATAAATTTTCATATAAAATTTGTCTGATACATTTTCATTAACAAAAATTCTCTTCGATAAATTTTCATAAAATAATTGTCTTCAATAAATATTCATAGAAAATTTGTCTCCGATAATTTTTTATAAAAAAAAAATTGTCGCCGATAAATTTTCATAAAATTTTCTCTCCGATAATTTTTTTTTGGAAAAATAGGACTAAAATTGAGACTTCTTGATACCTAAATTCTATAAGACTGGATTCTATATGGGGCCTACATCAAAAACATCGAATTTCAAAGTTCGTTTTAAAATTTGTGATGCGTAAAAATTAAATCGAAGATCGATCTGTCTAAGGTCTTTATTAAAAAATTGTCTTTATTTAAATTATTTTTCAGTGTACTATCCCCATTTAAATTTTATAAGATCACATGTGTGTGCGAATTTCATTTAAATATGAGAGTATGTAGAAAGAGTCATAAACTCATAGAAAAATGTCTGCTAAACAGGAGTGGGTGCTTGCTGTTATATTTTTATACTTCATAGTCTAGTGGGCAACAATTCATAAAACTCTTAGATTCTTCAATGTTACCCAAAATATTTTCGAGAACCAAAAATAGTTTCTTTGTTTTTAATTCCTGTACCATAATATCCTTAAAAGCTTCTAACAAATTTCTGTAGATATTAAGACGTAGTAAAATTGAAATGTGAAACATTTAACATTTATAGTAGTATGAATATTTAAATATAAAAGGCCGGAGGGTATTGAAACTTTCGATATTTATTTTAGAAAGTAGCCATAAAACATTGATAGCTATTGATAATAAGTTTTTTGGTTCCCCAATTTTTTTATAAATATGCGAAAAATGATTAATAATTTTCTCAATTTAAATGTGAATATAAGTCAGTACTCACAAGAACCTTTTTTGTAATCATAAAAAAATGAAATATTAATAAAAAAAGTATTGGCAATTTGGTTATAACCGGTATTATTGGATTATGATTAATGTCTTCATTATCTTCAAAAAAAAAAAAAAAACAATAGCCTTCTCCAAGCGATCGCAAAACAAACAATGAAGCAAGTATTTTATAAATTGCGTCCTTTTGTTAATGATGATCTTCTTGCTAGTGCGAAATAATTTATAGGTTTTAGGTTAAGGTTTACAAGTTTTTTCTACGGTCTGTAGACAAACTTACCATAGTTTTAATTTTATATAAAACATGCGAGCTCTTGAATTACAAAATTACCCAGGAAACAAAATTGGACATTGTTTTATAAACATTTCTTTTTAAGCGCATCCCGGAATCCATTATCAATGTTTTTCCACTTCCGATGAACTTCTTTTGGACAAACCTTTAAAATTCGCCATTTGGCCGTTTTAAGTTAAAATATAAATTGTGGACAGTTAATCGAAAAAGAAAACAAAAAACTAAAATAAAAAGTAAAAACATAAAACAACAATGACCCTTAAAAATTCCTCCTTCGCTTCGATTTGAAATTATGCCGTTTGACTTTTTAATTTAATAAAATTTTTTTAAAACAAGTAAGGAAAGTCTAAAGTCGGGCGGGCCGACTATATTATACCCTGCACCACTTTGTAGATCTAAATTTTCGATACCATATCACATCCGTCAAATGTGTTGGGTGCCATATATAAAGGTGTGTCCCAAATACATACATTTAAATATCATTCGATCTGGACAGAATTTGATAGACTTCTACAAAATCTATAGACTCAAAATTTAAGTCGGCTAATGCACTAGGGTGGAACACAATGTTAGTAAAAAATTATGGGAAACATTTAAATCTGAAGCAGTTTTAAGGAAACTTCTCAAAACTTTATTTATGATTTATCGCTCGATATATATGTATTAGAAGTTTAGGAAAATTAGAGTCATTTTTACAACTTTTCGACTAAGCAGTGGCGATTTTACAAGGAAAATGTTGGTATTTTGACCATTTTTGTCGAAATCAGAAAAACATATAACATATATGGGAGCTATATCTAAATCTGAAGCGATTTCAACCAAATTTGGCACGCATAGCTACAATGCTAATTCTACTCCCTGTGCAAAATTTCAACTAAATCGGAGTTAAAAATCGGGCGAAAGCTATATATGGGAGATATATCTAAATCTGAACCGATTTCAGTCAAATTTGGCACGCATAGCTACAATGTTAATTCTATTCCCTGTGCAAAATTTCAACTAAATCGGAGTTAAAAATTGGCCTCTGTGGTCAATTTTTAACTCTGTGGTCATATGAGTGTAAATCGGACGAAAGCTATATATGGGAGCTATATCTAAATCTGAACCGATTTCAACCAAATTTGGCACGCATAGCTACAATGCTAATTCTACTCCCTGTGCAAAATTTCAATTAAATCGGAGTAAAAGATTGGCCACTGTGGTCATATGAGTGTAAATCGGGCGAACGATATATATGGGAGCTATATCTAAATCTGAACCGATTTCAATAAAATTTGACACACATGACTACACTACTAATTGTACTCCTAGTGCAAAATTTCAATTAAATCGGAGTAAAAGATTGGCCACTGTGGTCATATGAGTGTAAATCGGGCGAACGATATATATGGGAGCTATATCTAAATCTGAACCGATTTCAATAAAATTTGACACACATGACTACACTACTAATTGTACTCCTAGTGCAAAATTTCAACCAAATTGGGGTAAAACTCTGGCTTCTGGGACCGTATTAGTCCATATCGGGCGAAAGATATATATGGGAGCTATATCTAAATCGGAAGCGATTTCAATAAAATTCGGCACACTTGACTATAGTACTAATTGTTCTTCTTGTGCAAAATTTTAAGCAAATTAGGGTAAAACTCTGGCTTCTGGGGCTATATAAGTCCATATCGGGCGAAATATATATATGGGAGCTATGTCTAAATCTGAACCGATTTCTTCCAAAATCAATAGGGTTCTATTCTGAGCCACAACACATACTTGTGCCAAATTTGAAGTCGAGTGGACTAAAACTGCGACCTAGACTTTGATTACAAAAATGTGTTCACGGACAGACGGACATGGCTATATCGACGCAGGAGCCCACCCTGAGCATTTTTGCCAAAGACACCATGTGTCTATCTCGTCTCCTTCTTGCAAACATACACTGAAAAAACAGTGAACCCACCAGGAAGAAAACTTTTGATTAATTTTAGAAAAATTTGAATAGTTTTAGACATTTTAACTAAACAGTATTACAAGCGCTGGCATCACGCCGATATCACAAAAATAAGTAAATATTTTTCGACAAATTCAAGAAAATTTATTAGACATAAATAATTTTTTTCACTTTTTAAAGAAAATTTTGTAGTTTGAAGGAAAAAATTGGAGTTCAAAATTGCAAGAATGTCTTTAGTGACATACGAAGTTCATGATGGACGCTCTTGTAGTAAAATTTACAAATTTTAAGAAATAATGAACTATTTTGTGAGAAGTACGAATTTAGTAAAACTTTTTACTTCATTTGTGTATAATTTTTTCCCGTCTTTTAGTTCATTTAACTAACGTACGCAAAAAATTATTAGAGTAAATGAAACTTTCTCCAAATATAATTATTTCATGAACTAAAATATAGTTAAATTGGCTTTAGTGAAATAGTGAGTTCACTTTTTTTTGAGTGTATGCACTAACATATAATACCCTGTTCCACTGTGTGGCGCAGGGTATAAAAACAACCCACGCGCAAACATATCGATTACATCGATGACAGGTATCGATTACAGGTAGATAAAAGAAATATTGGAACATTTCCTATATTCTAACAAGTGTGTTTCCTAAAGTTTTGAAAGGATTGAATACTTCTTAGTACGAATGAACTAAAATATTTTTCTATGCCAAGTGTTATTCGTATGTATGATAAGCTTTCTATAATAAAGGAAGTCAGTGTTATCGTTTTATACGAAATTTTACTAAATTGTACGAAACTTGGTTTTAGTTCGGTTTTTGTTTATTTTTACGAATGTTTTGTTATCAGTGAATAAAATTTTCTTGTTCAGTAGTAAATTCTTATACCCAGCGAAGAAAACAGTATCAGTAAAATTCCATGTCTTATTCTAGTTAATGAACTATTCCTAACTGCTTTCAGTTTAGGATTTTTTTACTGGAACAAGTAAATTTTATTATTTCACACAAAAAATTAACTTAATGGAAATAAAATGGCTAAACTGAATTGATAAACAGTTTTTCCTTTAGTTTCGAAGGCACTTTTTCTGGGTGTACTTTTTGCGATAAACGTTTATTCTTTTCCAGTATGTAAAAACAATTTCATAAAGACTAACTCAAAAAAAAAAAAAACAATCTTTCCTGGCTAATTAAATTTTCCCCCACTTCTTTCTCACTTCCAAGAAGTTTTTTAGATCTTACCACCTTTTTCTGTAATATAAACAATGTATACGGTATTAGTTGATTTTATAATTTTTTTTTAAATTTTACCTTTCGCCTGGACTGAGATTCGAACCTTGGACCAAGCAATTTGTAAGCCAACACACTATCCATTGGGCTACGTAGCTGTTATTGTCATCAGCAGACAATTGTCGCTATATCCACGAACGCACAAGCAACGCAAACAGTCTAATAGTTATATTTATATAGCATAGTTTTCGGCGCCCACGAGCCGATTAAACAAATTTTATTTAACAGAAACATACATTAAGTAGGGCACCGTGGAGCACTGGTTCGTACGTCCGCCTTGCATACCAAGGGTCGCGGGTTCGATCCTTGCTTCGACCGAACACCAAACAGTTTTTTTTTTTATATATATATATATATATATATTATTTTATATATATATTCCACATATGTTCGGAAGATTCCGGAAAGATGTTCAACATTACATACTACTATATTAAATTTTTACTATGAACTGTAAAATGTGTCTTATTAAAGACTTAGAAGTCAGAAAAGAACAGTCCTTGATATAAACGAAATGGACTGTGTTGTTGGCTCAAAATTTATTTTTTTATTACAAAACAAATTTTTTGTAACAAACGAGTTTTTTTGGTGTTAAAAGTTAAAAATTTTCGAAGCAATTCAAAAAACTCTAACAAAAGAAAAACGTTTTCGGTACACGTTTTCCAAACGTTTTTTTTTCTTTACGTGTATCTGGCGTTTTCTTCTCTATTTATCATATTCCTTCTTATTTGTCCATAAAGCTCGAATAATAATTAATTGTAAATTAAAAAAATTAAAGTTGTGGACAGTTAATCGAAAAATTAACAGAAAACTAATAAAAAAATGGAAAAAAAAACAATGAGCCTTAAAAATTCCTCCTTCGCTTCGATTTGAAACTATGCCCGCAAAAAAATAATTCTTTCCTCCAAAACGAAATTTTAGACAAAAAAGATCGTTTCTCATTTGCTTTTCGCTGTAAGGAAGTTTATTTGGAAGAAAAGTATATACTTTTTGTGATATGCGTTTATTCTTTTCCAGGATGTAAAAACAATTTCATAAAGACTAACTCAAAAAAACAATCTTTTCTGGCTAATTACATTTTCCCTCACATCTTTCACACTTTCACGAGTTTTTTTGGTTCTTAGCACCTTTTTCTGTAATACAAACAATGTAGAAGAAATTATTCGATTTTATAAATTTATTAAATTTTACGTTTCGCCTAGACGGAGAATCGAACTGCGGACCATGCAATTTGTAAGCCAATACACTGAGCTATGTTGCTGTTATTGTCATCAATAGACAATTATCCCTATAACAGGTTGGCTGATAAGTCCCCGGTCTAACAAAGAAAAACACATTTTTTTTTGTCAAAATTCGTTTTTATTATTCAACATACTTCCCTTGAAGAGCGATACAACGATTATAACGACCTTCCAATTTTTTGATACCATTTTGGTACTACTCCTTCGGTTTTGCCTCAAAATAGGCCTCAGTTTCGGCGATCACCTCTTCATTGCAGCCAAATTTTTTCCCTGCGAGCATCCTTTTGAGGTCTGAGAACAAGAAATAGTCGCTGGGGCTAGATCTGGAGAATACGGTTGGTGGGGAAGCAATTCGAAGCCCAATTCATGAATTTTTTCCATCGTTCTCAATGACTTGTGGCACGGTGTGTTGTCATGGTAGAACAACACTTTTTTCTTCTTCATATGGGGCCGTTTTGCCGCGATTTCGACCTTCAAACGCTCCAATAACACCATATAATAGTCACTGTTGATGGTTTTTCCCTTCTCAAGATAATCGATAAAAATTATTCCATGCTGATCCCAAAAAACAGAGGCCATTACTTTGCTAGCGGACTTTTTAGTCTTTCCACTCTTCGGAGACGGTTCACCGGTCGCTGTCCACTCAGCCGACTGTCGATTGAACTCAGGAGTGTAGTGATGGAGCCATGATTCATCCATTGTCACATATCGACGGAAAAACTCGGGGTGTATTACGAGTTAACAGTTGCAAACACCGCTCAGAATCATCAACACATTGTTGTTTTTGGTCAAATGTG
Organism: Haematobia irritans; assembly: GCF_050003625.1. Classification (NCBI taxonomy): domain Eukaryota; kingdom Metazoa; phylum Arthropoda; class Insecta; order Diptera; family Muscidae; genus Haematobia; species Haematobia irritans. The sequence continues at coordinate 210,231,809 of NC_134399.1, forward strand.
AGCTCGCGCGGCACCCATTTTGCACAGAGCTTCCGCATATCCAAATATTGATGAATGATATAACCAACACGTTCCTTTGATATCTTTAAGGCCTCTGCTATCTCGATCAACTTCATTTTACGGTCATTCAAAATCATTTTGTGGATTTTTTTGATGGTTTCGTCGGTAACCACCTCTTTCGGCCGTCCACTGCATTCACCGTCCTCCGTGCTCATTTCACCACGCTTGAATATTGCATACCAATTAATTATTGTTGATTTCACTGGGGCAGAGTCCGGAAACTCATTATCAAGCCAAGTTTTTGCTTCCACCGTATTTTTCCCCTTCAGAAAACAGTATTTTATCTAAACACGAAATTCCTTTTGTTCCATTTTTTTCACAATAACAAAAGTTGCTTCACTAAAGACGCTCTATCTCATAAACTAATTGACTTACAGACGTCAAATTTTGACATGAATCAATTGAAGGTTGGTACTACATAAAAATAATATGCATTTAATACTAGCGACGCCATCTATGTGTCAGACCGGGGACTTATCAGCCAACCTGTTAAGTTATATTTATATAGTATAGCTTGCGGCGCCCACGAGCCGATTAAACAAACTTTATTTAACAGAAACATACATTTAGTTAGGCACCGTGGAGCAGTGGTAGCTACGTCCGCCTTGGATGCCAAGGATCGTGGGTTCGATCCCTGCTTCGACCGAGCATCAAAAATTTGTTTTGTTAATCTTTTTGTTTACATATATTCCACATATGTTCGGAAGATTCCGAAAAGATGTTCAACATTACATACTACTATATTAAATTTTTACTATGAAACTGTAAAATGCGTCTTATTAAAGACTTAAAGTCAGAAATCAACAGTGCATGATATAAACGAAATGGACTGTTTTGTTGGTTCAAAAACAATTTGTTTTATTGAAAAAATAAAAATTTTGTAACAAAGGAATTTTTTTGGTAATAAAAGTTAAAAAATTTCGAAGCAATTCGAAAAACTCTAACAAAAGAAAAACGTTTTCCGTACACGTTTTCCAAACGTTGTTTTTTTACGAGTATATGCATATATAAGAAAAAAATGTCTGTGTTGTTCTAATTTTCCTAGATTCATTTTCTACTGTAATTAATTTCACTGTTCATCTTTCTTTTTTAAAATTTTCAAAGTGAATGTTAAAAAATAAATTACCGGAATGTCGATTGAATGAAAGGTGAAAAAATCCCCTGAAATATTTACTTATTCTCTATTAACATTTTTACCTTATTTGCTTGAACAAATATGCATTTCAAAAATGCCAGACTGAAGAGTTTCGTGTGAATGCCCTTGAACTTGCATATGCCGACACTTGAATATTTAAAAGCAAAATACGAGTATACGTTTAAATTAATTTATATTGGTTATTATATTGTCTTCGAAATATTGTACATAGGCTGCAGTCTCATATGTAAGGGACTTCTCCAAATATTTTGATATATCATCATACAAAAAAAATATTTACATGATGTGGTGTTTTGGCTTTCTTTTTAAATGTGTATATAGAATATTTATTCAACAAAAAAAAACTACACTGAAAAAAAAAATTGACCTAATATGAAAGATAAACCTGAATTTTAGGATACTCAATTTACACATTATAATAGGACAAATTTCTTTAAAATAAGAAAGAAAATTTAGGCCATGTATACACATTCAGTATGCACGCAGAGAAGAAACATGATTGTCACAATCATATTCGAAGAGCAAAATAATATGATAGGAGCTATTTTTGCGGCGACCATGTAACATTTTAACCTGCAACTATGTTGGGTCAGTGAACATGGTTCTAAGAAAAATATAATTGCCCTCATCTAAAATGTTATTATATTGATAAAAAGAATTTTGTTTGAATGAAAAGACAATGGTCACGATTTAAAATGTTATGGTATTCATTAAAAATGTTTTTCTTCTAGTTAAAAGAACATGGTCACAACCTAAAATGTTTTGATCTTTTTTCATCGTCGAAAAAAGGACGCCACTTGAGAAAAGAAAACACAAAATTAACTTTATTTGTTTGTTTTTATTTATTTATAAACTAATTCATTGTTTATTTGTATTTATAATGCCGTTCAAGCAAACATCATATATTTTTACACACTCTATTTTATTTCAATTTCAACAATAAGTAATTATTCCATATTTACATCGTGCCCATCATGTAACTGCAAATAAAAATAAATGATCCATATAGCAAAATGCAGAACAAAAAACAGGTACATTTTTTTTTTCAATTACACTTTCCTTTTTTGTGTTCACATAAACCCAGGTGTCACTTCTGAATACATAAATTAACACAAAACACAGTAAATCCGTATTCTCCGTCCATTCCAAGAAACAATCAACACACGACTGACGCGCAAAATGAAAATCGTGTGTACCTGCTCAATGTTTTTATAAAATTCTTTTCGCTGCAAATAAGTTAAAAAATTAAATGGTCACGAAAAAAATGTAAATGGTCTTTATGGCCATGTAATGGTTCTAGACATGTCTATACTTAACCTGTAAAAATACTTTTTTCCCTGTAAAAAAGTAAAAAAATTGAATGCTCAGGTACATGATTTTCCCGACCATTTAATGGTCTCAAATTTTATCATTTAAATGATAGAACATGTTTGCGGTATTTGAGAACCATTCAAATGCTTATAGCCACCATACATTTTTCTTCGCTCGAAAACTATTTTTACACAGACAAAATACATGGTTTTCGCGACAATTACATGCTCTAGATAAGCATTAAATGGATGCGGCAACCATGTCCAAACATGGTTTTTCTGTGCGTGTGTGTTAAGTATTTTGGCTTTGGAAATATGTAAAATGTCGTTACCACACGCAGAAAAGAAATATGATCACCTCAAATATTTGTTATTTTTGCAAACATAACATGTTTGCCAAAATCAGATACTTAATTTCCGAAAAAATATGGTTGCGACAACATCTTTCCCCAGACCAAGTATGTTTGAAAAAATGTATGAACCAAATGTGGGTAAAATTGCAATGAGCATACAAATAAGTTCAATGCTAACTAAATCTGAAGAAGTTTTTCTTATACTTCTCAAAAAGACTAAGAAAAAACTACAGCGTGGTTAATATGGTAACGCTTTTAACTCCAATTATTTTTTTCTTTATTTTTAGTTCAGTTTTGCTTTTACGAGAAGATGAATTTCGTAAATTGGGCGGAGCACGCTGTTAATAAAAAAATATTTAAAAAAAAATATTTAAATCTAAATCCAATTTTAGGCAACTTCGCAAAAGTACATTTATGATTTATCGGTCGATAGAGTTATTGAAAAATTTGAATCACTTTTACAAGTTTTCGATTTAACAGTGGCGGTGTTATAAGGAAATTTTCGAAATTTCTCTCAAATCGTAGTATGATATACGAGGGCAGTTCGTAAACTTCTTAGCCTAGCACAAAAAGCGCGGTATAAATAGAAAAAAGTTAAGTGTTTTGGAAACTTCCATCTCTGTTATGAACACATGTTAAATTTTGTTTCGATCTGGCAACTCCTTCATATAGAAACAGATGTTCAAAAAAGACGCATCCGCAATTTTTTTCCAATGGAAAAATTAGAAATGCGTGCTGTCATTAAATATTTACATAAAAAAGTTTTATCGGGACAAGAAATGCATAATGATATGGTGAATGTGTTAGGTGAAAGTGCTCCTTCATATGCAACAGTAAAAAATTGGGTTGTTGAATTTAAACGTGGTCGTACAGGCATTGAAGATGAACCACGTAGTGGACGTCCAAAAACAGCAACAACAACAGAAATTGTAGCTAAAGTGCATGATATGGTATTAAATGATCGACGAATAAAAGTGCGTGAAATTGCATCTCAAATGATCGAGTCCATTTAATTTTGCATGAAGAACTACAGATGAAAAAGCTTTCTGCAAGATGGGTGCCGCATTTGTTAACAGTCGATCAAAATGAACATTTCTCAAGCTTGTTTGGATCGTTTTAAGCGAAATAAAATGGATTTTAACCGTGGTTTCATAACTGTTGATGAGACATGGATCCACCACTATACTCCACAGACAAAAGAACAATCCGAACAATGGACTGAAGCTGGAGGAAGTGCCTCAAAGAAGGCAAACACAATTCAATCGGCTGGTAAGGTTATGGCAACGGTTTTTTGGCACTTCAAAGGTATTTTATTGATTGACTATCTGCAAAAGGGTAAAACAACAAATTCAGAGTACTATTGCAACCTTTTGGATCAATTAAATGTACAAATTCGAGAAAAACGTCCTGGCTTACAACACAAAAAAATAATTTTTCATCAAGAAAACGCACCAGCGCACAAGAATATTTTAATAAGGGCTAAAATCAACTAATTAAAGTACGAGTTGCTTGACCACCCACCTTATTCTCCTGATTTAGCTCCCAGTGACTTTTAATTGTTCCCAAATCTAAAAAAATAATTGCTGGCAAGCGTTTTACCTCAAATGAAGATGCAATTACAGTTGTAAACCACTATTTTGAAGACCTTGAGGAAAACTATTTTAATCAAGGGATAGAATTGCTAGAAAAGCGTTGGACTAAGTGTATTGAAGTTTCAGGAGATTATATTGAAAAATAAAAATATTTTTGAAAAACTAACTATTCTCTTTCATTGATAGGCTAAGAAGTTTCCGAACCGCCCACGTACATGCCATACAATATATAAATTCTTGCAGAATATACATACATTTATCTCAAGCTATACATACACCCTCAAGAAAAATCGCTTCTTTAACATATGTTCCAAACAAATTTTGCAGGAAGCACATATATTATTGGATACTGCCGAAACATGTTTGTTTTATGTGAACATATTATATGTTTGGAAGCATTTTAAGCCCAAAAATATTATATGCTTGGAAGAATTTTTCGCAAAGACGATTGTGCTCATTCCCTAACATACCGTAATTTTCACTTCCACGAAATTGTTTAGTTCTTGGCACCTTTTTCTGTAATACAAATAATGTTGAAGAAATTATTCACTTTTATAAAATTTTTTAAATTTTACCTTTCGCCTGCACGGAGAATCGAACCGAGGACCATACAGTTTGTAAGCCAACACACTATCCACTGTGCTACGTAGCTGTTATAGTCACCAGCAGATAATTATCGTTATAAGTTACATTTATATATCAGCGCCCACGAGCCCATGCAAACATAACATTATTTAACAGAAACATACATTTGTTTGCAACGTGGAGCAGTGGTTAGCATGTCTGCCTTGCATGCAAAGGGTCGTGGGTTCTATCCCTGCTCCGACCGAACACTTTTTTTTTTTTAATTTACACATTTATATTTATACTATATTAAATTTTTATAATGAAACTTCGAAATGTGGGTTATTAAAGATTTATAGTCAGTAACAGTGCTTAATATAAACGAAATTGACTGATTTTTTGATAAAATATTATTTTTTTTATTACAAAAATAACAATTTTGTAACAAAAAACTGTTTTTGGTACAAAACTTTAAAATTTGGAAGGAATTCAAAAACTCTAACAAAAGAAGAACGTGGAGTCGAGTATAAACATACATAAATAATTTTATAATATAAACATAAATTTATTTAGGCGCGAACAGTTTTTTACTAGCATTTAACACCATCGCTATAAAATGCCTTTTATTTTTCTTTAATAATTCATTTTAAAGAAAATAAACTTTTTAAATTGTTTTAGCTGCAAAACTCGAACTTAATACCCGCTTTTATATTTGAAGGTGTCCGTCAACTCCTCGTGGACTACTTATTAATAAAGAGGAACTAAACTTTGTTTTTATACATTTTACTGTGTAATTTTTCACTATTTCCTCCTTATTTCATTTTACTGTCCCAACTCTAAAAAGAGTATAGTGACCTTTCGTTATTTTTATGAAGACTTCTTTTAACGAACCAAGAAAAAAATTGTGCTGCTCTCAAGGCGAAAACATATGCTGTTTGTTTTTCAAATGTATATTCTCTTGGTTCTGAATGTCTATTCTTTTTCAAATTAAATAATATTTAGACTTAAGCATATCAAATGTTTGGCCTTATCATAAAACAGTTTTCCGAAACAACATACAAGCGGTTTCACAGAAATTGTTCTCTTTTGATTCTTTCGCTGTGTTACGTTGATATCTTTCGTCAACTCTCCCGGTTTCCATCTCTATATCTTTCTCTACACTCTCTCTCTGTCGCTTTGAATAAAATATCACAACATATGTATGTTTAGTCGAAATTTGTAAATGTATATATGTTTGCATTTACACATATGATTTTTATGAAACATTCATGCCCCAAACTTAATATATTCTAACATTTAGGAACACTACGTGTTTGCACTTAAATATATTGTGTTTGAAAATTGTGCCCAAAACACATTTTGTTTATAACGGAACATATGAAAAACATATTTTTCTAACAGTGTAATGAAACAACCTGTTTTGTTTTCATATTGAATGAAATGAAGAAGAGAATAACTACAATTTTTAAACTATTGAAGATCGAAACGAATAAGAAAAAAAAATAATTCTATCAAGTCACACGACTTGAAAAACAGCAAATGAATGAGGTAATTAATTCGGTCAGCCGACGTGGATGAACGGACAAACGATCTTGATGTTGTTGCCGAATATACAAAAGAATTATTCAACCGGTTTCAAATTTATCGATGATCTATAAAATGAAGCTAAGTTTATTGGGCTTGCGATTAACTCTCATCGCTGTGACCACTATGCAAAATATTAAAATTGTAAAAAAAACACAGAGAGAGAGAGAGAGAGAGAATTATACCACCAACTTTAAATTCATGTCACATACAACTTGTATTTTCATATTTAGCTATTGTCTATCAAATAAACCACGGACCGCTATGGTAGCCCCAAAACCCACTACCCCTATATGTACATATGTATAATCACTAGTCTGGATTCTTTTTTTTATCGCAAGGTCATTGTAAACCATGAACACGTGCTGGCTTCCCTTTTGTGTGGGCACGAGATTATATGGTTGCTGGCAAGAAAAATTATTTATACAAAATTAATTTTTTTATTAGCCTATTCATGGGCTAGTAAATATCCTATGTATGTTGCTACATTGTTTATTTTTATTTAATATTTAGTAAATTCATTTATAAAATCGCTATATCAAATCACCAGGCACGCAGAAAAAATGTAAAAAAAATTGTGTACACTAAAAAAACAGTGAACCCACTAGGAAGAAAAAGTTTGGTTAATTTTAGAAAAATTTAATTTTAGAACATTTTACCGAAACAGTATTACAAACGCTGACATCACGCCGATATCACAAAAATAAGTAAATATTTTTCGATAAATTCAAGAAAATTTATTAGGCCTATTTTTTTTGTTCACTTGTTAAAGAAAATTTTTTAGTTTGAAGGAAAAAAAAGGAGTTCAAAATTGTAAGAATATCTTTAGTACCATACGAATTTCAAAATGGGCGCATTTGTAGTATAATTTACAAATTTAAAGAAATAATCAAATGTTTTGTGAGAAGTACGAATTTAGTAAATCTTTACGCTTTATTTGTGTTAATTTTTTCCCCATTTCTTTAAATTCATTTAACTAACTTACACAAAAGATTATTAGAGTAAAGGAAACTTTCTACACACATAATAGTTCCATGAATTAAAATAAAGTTAAATTGGCTTTAGTGAAATAGAGGGTTCACTTTTTTTTGAGTGTATGTCCTCCATCATAGGGTATACTAACTATGTCATTCCGTTTGTAGTAAATCGAAATATAGGTATCAGAACCACGGTTACCACTCGTGCCAAAAATAATCTACCAAAACTTAAAGAAACATTTATCAAAAATCTACCAAATTTAAAAAATGAAGTTTTTGGTTAAACCTTTGTCAAAATTTTATTTCTATAGAAAATGTTGTCAAAATTATTTCTATAGGAAATTTTGTCAAAATTTCACTTTTATAGGAAATTTTGTTAAAATTTTATTTTTATAGGAAATTTTGTCAAAATTTTATTTCTATAGAAAATTTTGTCAAAATTTTATTTCTATAGAAAATTTTATCAAAATTTTATTTCCATAGAAAATTCTGTCAAAATTTTATTTCTATAGAAAATTTTGTCAAAATTTTATTTCTATAGAATTTTTTTTTCTTAATTTTATTTCTATAGAAATTTTTGTCAAAGAACATTTTTTTCACAATTGTATTTCTATAGAAAATTTTGTCAAAATTTTTTTTCTACGGAAAATTTTATTTCTATAGAAAATTTTGTGAAAATTTTATTTCTATAGAAAATTTTGTCAAAATTTTAGTTCTATAGAAATATTTGTCAAAATTTTATTTCTATAGAAAATTTTGTCAAAATTTTATTTTATATGAAATTTTGTCAAAATTTTTTTCTATAGAAAATTTTGTCAAAATTTTATTTCTATAGAAAATTTTGTCAAAATTTTATTTCCATAAAAAATGTTGTCAACATTTCATTTCTATAGATAATTTTGTCAAAATTTTATTTCCATGGAAAATTGTGTCAAAATTTTATTTCTATCGATAATTTTGTCAAAATTTTATTTCTATAGGAAATTTTGTTAAAATTTTATTTCTACAGAAAATGTCAAAATTTTAATTCTATAGAAAATTTTGTCAAAATTTTATTTCTATAGAAAATTTTGTCAAAATTTTATTTCTATAGAAAATTTTGTCAAAATTTTATTTCTATAGAAAATTTTGTCAAAATTTTATTTATATGGAAAATTTGTCAAAATGTTATTTCTATACAAAAATTTGTCAAAATTTTATTTCTATAGAAAATTGTGTCAAAATTTTATTTCTATAGAAAATATTATTTCTTTAGAAGATTTTATCAAAATTTTATTTCCATAGAAAACTTTATCAAAATTTTATTTCCATAAAAAATTCTGTCAAAATTTTATGTGTATAGAAAATGTTATCAAAATTTTATTTCTATAGACAATTTTGTCAAAATTTTATTTCCAAAGAAAATTTTGTCAAAATTTTATTTCCATAGAAAATTTTGTCAAAATTTTATTTCTATAGATAATTTTGTCAAAATTTTATTTCCATAAAAAATTCTGTCAAAATTTTATTTGTATAGAAAATTTTATCAAAATTTTATTTCTATAGACAATTTTGTCAAAATTTTATTTCCAAATAAAATTTTGTCAAAATTTTATTTCCATAGAAAATTTTGTCAAAATTTTATTTCTATAGATAATTTTGTCAAAATTTTATTTCTATAGAAAATTTTTACAAAATTGTATTTCTATAGCAATTTTTTTCCAAATTTTATTTTTATAGAAAATTTTTCAAAATGTTATTTTCTATAGAAAATTTCGTCAAAATTTTAATTCTACAGACAATTTTGTCAAAATTTTAATTCTACAGAACATTTTGTCAACATTTTAATTCTATAGAAAATTTTGTCAAAATTTTATTTCTATAGAAAATTATGTCAAAATTTTATTTCTATAGAAAATTTTGTCAAAATTTTATTTCTATAGAAAATTTTGTCAAAACTTTATTTCTATAGAGAATTTTGTCAAAATTTTATTTCTATAGAAAATTTTATTGCTATCGAAAATTTTATTTCTGTAGAAAATTTTATCAAAATTTTATTTCCATAGAACATTCTGTCAAAATTTTATTTTTATAGAAAATTTTATCAAAATTTTATTTCTATTGACAATTTTGTCAAAATTTTATTTCCATAGAAAATTTTGTCAAAATTTTATTTCTATAGAAAATTATGTCAAAATTTTATTTCTATAAAAAATTTTATCAATTTTTTTCTATAGAAAATGTTGTCAAAATTTTATTTCTATAGAAAATTTTGTTAAAATTGTATTTCTATAGAAAATTTTGTCAAAATTTTATTTTTATAGAAAATTTTATTTCTATGGAAAATTTTGTAAAATTTTTATTTCTATAGAACATTTTGTCAAAATTTTATTTCTTTAGAAAACTTTGTCAAATTTTTTTCTATAGAAAATTTTGTCAACATTTTGTTACTATAGAAAATTTTGTTAAAATTTTATTTCTATAGAAAATTTTGTCAAAATTTTATTTCTATAGAAAAAAAATTATTTTTATAGAAAATTTTATCAATTTTTTCTATAGATAATTTTGTCAAAATTTTATTTCTATAGAGAATTTTTCAAAATTTTATTTCTATAGAGAATTTTTCAAAATTTTATTTCTATAGAAAATGTTGTCAAAATTTTATTTTTTCAAGTCTTCATTTCTATAGAAGAAAACTCTGTCAAATTGTATTAAGTTGACAGAAAATTGAAAATTTACCCAACAGTAAAAAATTTACCATTTTTGGTAGAATTCTACCAACTGTGGAAATCGTGATCAGAACCCATAAAGTATATATCTTCTGGGTCGTGGTGAAATTCTAAGCCGATCTAGCGATGCGCTTTGGATATCATGCTAACCTCCAAACGGAACAAACTATCGATTTAGTATAAGTAGTTGTTATTGGTGTAGGTCGGATGGTATTACAATTTTCATGGCTCATTTGCAAAATCAGACCATTGGTTTGTATTGCGGAGCCTATTGGAGGAGTAAATTTCATCCGATCTGGTTGAAATTTGGTATGTGATGTTAGTATATGCCCTCTATAAATTATGCAAAAAATTGTCCATATCGGTCCATAATTATATATAGCCGCCATATAAATTGATTCCCATACCTCCGGAATCTTGAACCTCCGGAATCTTGAAGGAGTAAATTTCATCCAATCTGATTAAAATTTGGTACGTAATGTTAGTATATTTCTTCTAAAAATCTTGGAAAAATTGGTCCATATCGGTCCATAATTATATATAGTCCCCTTTATAAATCGATCCCCTGATTTGCCGAACGAAGTCTCTTAGAAGAGCAAATTTCATTCCATCCCGCTGAATATGGTACGTGATGTTAGTATATACCCTCTAACAATCGTGCAAAATTCTTTCCGTATCGATCCATAATTATATATAGTTCCCATATAAACCGATTGTACAAGATTTAACTTTGGAAACCCCATGAAGGAAAATAATAAAATATCACCAAATAAAAAAATATCACTAAATTTTTTCAAATTAAAATTTCAATTGAATTCTAAAAAATTTAATTGGATTAATTTATTTTTAATTGAATCACGAAAATTAATTGATCCAATTAATTTTTAATTGAATTGTCTTCAATCATAGAAACGTTGGTATCACACAAAAATCACCAAAGTCAATTAAAAAACAAGTAAGGAAAGTCTAAAGTCGGGCGGGGCCGACCCTGCACCACTTTGTAGATCTAAATTTTCGATACCATATCACATCCGTCAAATGTGTTGGATGCTATATATAAAGGTTTGTCCCAAATACATACATTTAAATATCACGCGATTTGGACAGAATTTGATAGACTTCTACAAAATCTATAGACTCAAAATTTAAGTCGGCTAATGCACTAAGGTGGAACACAATGTTAGTAAAAAAATATGGGAAACGTTTAAATCTGAAGCAATTTTCCCGAAACTTCGAAAAAGTTTATTTATGATTTATCGCTCGATATATATGTATTAGAAGTTTATGAAAATTAGAGTCATTTTGCAACTTTTCGACTAGGCAGTGGCGATTTTACAAGGAAAATGTTGGTATTTTGACCATTTTTGTCGAAATCAGAAAAACATATATATGGGAGCTATATCTAAATCTGAAGCGATTTCAACCAAATTTGGCAGGCATAGCAACAATGCTAATTGTACTCCCTGTGCAAAATTTCAACTAAATCGGAGTTAAAAATTGGCGTCTGTGGTCATATGAGTGTAAATCGGGCGAAAGCTCTATATGGGAGCTATATCTAAATCTGAACCGATTTCAACCAAATTTGGCACGCATAGCAACAATGCTAATTCTACTCCCTGTGCAAAATTTCAACTAAATCGGAGTTAAAAATTGGCCTCTGTGGTCATATGAGTGTAAATCGGCCGAAAGCTATATATTGGAGCTATATCTAAATCTGAACCGATTTCAACCAAATTTGGCGCGCATAGCTACAATGCTAATTCTACTCCCTGTGCAAAATTTCAACTAAATCGGAGCAAAAAATTGGCCTCTGTGGTCATATGAGTGTAAATCGGGCGAAAGCTATATATGGGAGCTATATCTAAATCTGAACCGATTTCAACCAAATTTGGCACGCATAGCTATAATGCTAATTCTACTTCCTGTGCAAAATTTCAACCAAATTGGGGTAAAACTCTGGCTTCTGGGACCGTATTAGTTTATATCGGGCGAAAGATATATATGGGAGCTATATCTAAATCTGAACCGATTTCAATAAAATTTGGCACACTTGACTATAGTGCTAATTGTTCTTCTTGTGCAAAATTTTAAGCAAATTAGGGTAAAACTCTGGCTTCTGGGCCATATAAGTCCATATCGGGCGAAATATATATATATGGGAGCTATATCTAAATCTGAACCGAGTTCTTCCAAAATCAATAGGGATCTATTCTGAGCCAAAACACATACTTGTGCCAAATTTGAAGTCGATTAGACTAAAACTGCGACCTAGACTTTGATTACAAAAATGTGTTCACGGACAGACGGACATCGCTATATCGACTCAGGAGCCCACCCTGAGCATTTTTGCCAAAGACACCATGTGTCTATCTCGTCTCCTTCTGGGTGTTGCAAACATATGCACTAACTTATAATACCCTGTTCCACAGTGTGGAGCAGGGTATAATTAATTGATGCAATTTACTTTTGTGATTGATTTAAAATTCAATTTAAATTTTAATTGGAAAAAAAATTTGGTGATATTTTTTTTTCTGTGTATGATTATCTAAATTTTACTATTGGACAAATTTATTTCGCTCAGGTTTATATAGCCGCAGGAGAGATTTTTTTAATGCTGTTTTTAATTATTTTTTGTCTATACTTTATAGTTGTCTATACTTTTTTGCAATATTTAAACTGCCAAATAGCATATTTTCTACCCCCCATGTTTCGATATTCGAATTCGGAACCATGACCTATACAAATTTAAATTTTAGCCCATATTGGGCAGTTCAAATCGAAATTGGATTGAAGTCTAAAACCATCTCGATTTTTTTTATAATAAATTAAAATTCTTTCTATTTGCGTTTCCGAATGTCGCAAAATGAGGAGTATGACTTGTCCAAAAGAAATTTTTCGGAAGCGGAAAAAATTAATAGAGGATCCGGGGATGCACTAAAAAAGGAAAATGTGTGGATAAATTTCCAATGACTTTTCGGGGATTTATAGCCACATTTAGTTAATCAATTTTAGAGACATACTTTTGAGATAAAGAAAATTTCATTTGGATGGGAGAAATTTCATAAAAAATGTGAGAATACACTAAAACAAAATAATTTAGTTGCAATGGAAACAAAGTTATCGATGCATTTTTTTCTATGCATTTAGTTTAGTCGTTGAGATTGCGCTACTGCTTATTAAAATGTATTGTTTTTTTATTTTTTTTTATTCAGGACTGTCTGAATATCATGGTCTGGCGTTCAACGGATTCACGGCGATAAATGATTGTTTGATTGAAGTTTAATTAGCCGTAAAAGGCGACTATTTCTTATCAATTACTACTCTGTTGGGAAAAACAGATCTATAAAATTGTGTCTATATTCCCAAGAATAATTACATACATACAAATATGTTAAATCAAGATTAAATCGGTATATACGAGCCTTCTTGGTATAGTCTAACTAAGGAGGGTAGTTTGATATGTTTATAACTATTTCATCAATATATTTACAATAATAAACGTAATCTAGAGAGAAGTGTCTAATAATCAACTCATCTACATTGAAGCTTCCCTAAATTGAACACATCTCAGAAGAGTACTATTTTCGTGCTACATCGAATATATTTGCATATATTAATTTACAAATGGACAACTACAAACAAATTCATTTATGGACGATTTTGATTAAAAATCTGATTCATATGATCGAGATTTACTGTATAGTTTGATAATCATACTATGTTATTCTTCTACAGTAGACTTCAAACTATGATAAGATGAAATAGATTTTCAAACTATGCTATACAACACGTTTGATCATCAAAGTCTTCCATACAAAAAATGTTCTAAGTTAAAAAATCACCATGGTGCGATGGTTAGTATCCGCCTTCGGCTATAAAAATTATGTTAGGTACCTTGTCCTTGAGCTAAACATACACTTAAAAAAGTTTACTTGGATCCAAAGATTTTGGCCGCCCCTTAAGGATTTTGGGTTTTCTTTACTTTAAGGAAAATTTGCCTTAGTTCAAAGACATACGACTTTAACTGAGGTATTCTTTAAATAATTTGTTCTTAATTTTGTGTAAATTGTGCATCGTTAAATTTATGTGGCGTAATCTTTAATACCACGTAAATATATTTTTGTGTAGAACCGGGCAGCACTCAGTGATAAGAGAGAAGTTCACCACTGTGGTATCACAAAGGACTTAATATAGCTAAGTGAGTCTGAAATATCGGGTTGCGACTATACCTAACCTAATTCTATGTTAAAAACCACCTTTCTCATCGCAGAAAACAAGTGAAATCTTATATTTTTAATACATAGTTTTCAAATAATAAAAAATATTTACTGCTGTGATTATTTACGACTCTTTACCACTTTTATGTTCATTGTATAGATTAATTAATCACAATAAATTCGTAGTGTTCATCGAGGAAATTTCACTTTATCAAAATACAATTTGTAAACACCGACGTGATTTGCACTTATAAGATGTGCTGGGTAGAACACCAGTTCAACGATGTTCTTGATAGTTCATACAAATGTTGCATATGCAAATTCTATGATTATCAAACTATCCGTAATGCTCGGAAGTAATACTTTTACAAATAGAACAGATTGAATATTATAATTATCTAGGTAGAAGAGTATTAGTATCAAACTCATTGATTGAGAGAAGTTATCTGATCCTCAAAGGGATCTCTAAAGAAGAGTTTGATAATCATCTATATAACAGGTTGGCTGATAAGTCCCCGGTCTGACACATAGCTGGCGTCGCTAGTATTAAATACATATTATTTTTATATAGTACCAAACTTCAAATGATTCGTGTCAAAATTTGACGTCTGTAGGTCAATTAGTTTGTGAGATAGATCGTCTTTTGTGAAGCAACTTTTGTTATTGTGAAAAAATGGAAAAAAAAGAATTTCGTGTTTTGATAAAAATACTGTTTTCTGAAAGGGAAAAATACGGTGGAAACAAAAACTTGGCTTGATAATGAGTTTCCGGACTCTGCCCCAGGGAAATCAACAATAATTGATTGGTATGCAAAATTCAAGCGTTGTGAAATGAGCATGGAGGACGGTGAACGCTTTGGACGCCCGAAAGAGGTGGTTACCGTCGAAAACATAAAAAAAATCCACGAAATGATTTTGAATGACCGTAAAATGAAGTTGATCGAGATAGCAGAGGCCTTAAAGATATCAAAGGAACGTGTTGGTCATATCATTCATTAATATTTGGATATGCGGAAACTTTGTGCAAAATGGGTGCCGCGCGAGCTCACATTTGACCAAAAACAACAACGTGTTGATGATTCTTGTTAACTCGTAATACACCCGAGTTTTTCCGTCGATATGTGACAATGGATGAAACATGGCTCCATCACTACACTCCTGCGTCCAATCGACAGTCGGCTGAGTGGACAACGACCGGTGAACCGTTTACGAAGCGTGAAGAGACTCAAAAGTCCGCTGGCAAAGTAATGGCCTCTGTTTTTTTGGGACGCGCATGGAATAATTTGTATCGATTATCTTGAGAAGGGAAAAACCATCAACAGTGACTATTATATGGCGTTATTGGAGCGTTTGAAAGTCGAAATCGCGGCAAAACGGCCCCATATGAAGAAGAAAAAAGTGTTGTTCCACCCAGACAACGCACCGTGCCACAAGTCATTGAGAACGATGGCAAAAATTCATGAATTGGGCTTCGAATTGCTTCCCCACCCACCGTATTCTCCAGATCTGGCCCCAGCAACTTTTTCTTGTTCTCAGACCTCAAAAGGATGCTCGCAAGGAAAAAATTTGGCTGCAATGGCCTATTTTGAGGCAAAACGGAAGGAGTACTACCAAAATGGTATCAAAAAATTGGAAGGTCCTTATAATCGTTGTATCGCTCTTGTAGGGAACTATGTTGAATAATAAAAACGAAGTTTGACAAAAAAAGTGGTTTTCTTTGTTATACCGGGGACTTATCAGTCAACCTGTTAGAAGAATTGAATCACCAATCGCATTTATATTGAAGAATCCGATCACCAATCTCATTTGTATTGATGAATCTCATATGTAAAGAAGAGTTTGATCGATAAACTCATATATATATATGCAAAAGTTTGATCACCACTCCCATATGACTAGAAGAGTTTGATCATCAAACTCATCTGTATTGAGGAATCTGATCACCAAACTCATCTGTTTTGATAAATCAGATCTGATCACCAAACTCATCTGTTTTGATAAAGCAGATCTGATCTGTATTGATCACCAAATCATCTGTATGGAAGAGCTTGATCATCAATCTTAGTTTATCACTGAGTTTGAGTCTGAGTCAGAATCTGATCACCAAACTGCTCTGTATTGAAGAATCTGGTCATCAAACTAATTCTACAGACATTTTGATCACCAGTCTCATCTGTATAGAAAAGTTTGATCACCAAACTCATCTGTTTGGAAGAGTTTCATCATTAAACTCAGCTGTTTTGATGAATCTGATAGGTTAAGTTAGATTAGATGGCAGCCCGATGTATTAGGCTCACTACCATTCTTCTCTCTTATCACTGAGTGCTGCCCGATTCCATGTTAAGCTCAATGACAAGGGACCTCCTTTTTATTGCCGAGTCCGAGCATTACTGAGGTGAGATAATCCACCGCTTAAAAACTTTTTTTTGGTGTTCGGTCGAAGCAGGAATCGAACCCACGACCTTGTGTATGCAAGGCGGGCATGCTAACCATTGCACCACGGTGGCTGATGAATCTGATACCCAACTCCTCTGTATAGACATTTTGATCACCAGTCTCATCTGTATAGCAGAGTTTGATCACCAACTTCATATGTATAGAAGAGTTTAATCAACAAACTCATCTGTACGGAAGCGTTTAACCATCAAACATAGCTGTTTTAATGAATCTGATCACCAAACTAATTTGTATAGAGAATTTGATCACCGATCTCATCTTCATAGAAGAGTTTGATCAGCAACCTAATATATATAGAAGAGTTTCATCACTGCTCTGTATTGAAGATTTTGTCACCAAACTCATCTGTTTTGAAGATTGTGATCACCAAACTCAGAAAATTGTGATCACCAAACTCATCTGTATAGAAGATTTCGATCACCAAATTCATCTGTATTCAAGAATGTGATCATTCGTATAAAAGAGTTCGATCACCAAACTCATCTGTAGAAAAGTTTGCTAATCAAACTCATCCGTATAGAACCTTATCTGTAAGAGTGTGATCAAAAAACTCATCTGTATGGAAGAACATAATCATTAATACAACTCTGAAAAAAAATTTTATCATCAAACTTACTTGTATAGAAGAGTTTGATCTGCTAAAAATAGATTGCTTTCCCATTCTTGAAGTTGTTGATCGTTAAAATCGTCTGAATAAAACAAGTAAGAAAGTCTAAAGTCGGGCGGGGCCGACTATATTATACCCTGCACCACTTTGTAAATCTAAATTTTCGATACCATATCACATCCGTCAAATGTGTTGGGGGCTATATATAAAGGTTTGTCCCAAATACATACATTTAAATATCACTCGATCTGGACAGGATTTGATAGACTTCTACAAAATCTATAGACTAAAATTTAAGTCGGCTAATGCACTAGGGTGGAACACAATGTTAGTAAAAAAATATGGGAAACGTTTAAATCTGAAGCAATTCAAAGGAAACTTCAAAAAAATTTATTTATGATTTATCGCTCGATGTATATGTATTTGAAGTTTAGGAAAATTAGAGTCATTTTTACAACTTTTCGGCTAAGCAGTGGCAATTTTACAAGGAAAATGTTGGTATTTTGACCGTTTTTGTCGAAATGAGAAAAACATATATATGGGAGCTATCTAAATCTGAACCAATTTCAACCAAATTTGGCACGCATAGCTACAATGCTAATTCTACTCCCTGTGCAAAATTTCAACCAAATTGGGCTAAAACTCTGGTTTCTGGGACCGTATTAGTCCATATCGGGCGAAAGATATATATGGGAGCTATATCTAAATCTGAACCGATTTCAATAAAATTTGGCACACTTGACTATAGTACTAATTGTTCTTCTTGTGCAAAATTTTAAGCAAATTAGGGTAAAACTCTGGCCTCTGTGGTCATATGAGTGTAAATCGGGCGAAAGCTATATATGGGAGTTATATCTAAATCTGAACCGATTTCTTCCAAAATCAATAGGGATCTATTCTGAGCCAAAACACATACTTGTGCCAAATTTGAAGTCGATTGGACTGAAACTGCGACCTAGACTTTGATTACAAAAATGTGTTCACGGACATCGCTATATCGACTCAAGAGCCCACCCTGAGCATTTTTGCCAAAGACACCACACGCTCACAAAAAATCGCTTCTGTAACATATACTCCCAAATATATTTTGCTTCAAGCATATACATTTTTGGGTATTGCCCAAACATTTATATGTTTGATCTCTACCAATATATAATATGTTTGAAAGCATATTGGTCTAAACAATATATGTTTGGGTAGTCTAAGTTCCAAACATTTTGTATTTTTGCATCCAAATTCAATAATGTTGTCTTCCAAAAAACAATATGTTATTATGTGAACATATAATATGTTTGGAAGCATTTTGCACCCAAAAATATTATATGCTTAAAAAAAATTCTCCCAAACAATATTGTGCTCAAAATTTTATTTATTTATTTATATATTTACAATCATAATGAATTATGAAAATGAACAGGTAATATAGGTGCTAACAACATAGGTTTTCGACCTGAATGCTCAAAATTTTGATTCTGCCCAATAGTATATTCCCCCACATCTTTCTCACTTCCACGAGATTTTTTAGTTCTTAGCACCTTTTTCTGTAATACAAACATTGTAGAAGAAATTATTCAATTGTATGATTTTTTTTATTTTAATTTTACCTTTTGCCGGACGGGGATTCGAACAGCGGACCACACAGTTTGTAAGGATCAAAGAAGTAGCTGATCAATTGCCCAAGGAAAAATAAAATGTTAATTTTGTAATAACTAGCAACAACCACCAACTTAATTCAATATCGCTCCCTGTTAAATAGCGCTCCAAGCTACTAAACACATATATGTTTATAGGCTATTTCTAAATTAATATATGTTTGCATCCAAGCATATTATATTTACAAGCATTTTATGTCCCAAACATAATATGTTCTAACATATTAACATATATGTCCCAAACATGTTATGCTAGTTTATGAACATTATATGCTTGCACTCAAAAATATTGTGTTTAAAAATTTGTGTTCCAAACATATAATGTTTATAGCCAAACATATGAAAAACAGTCTTTTTCATCCGTGCATGTGTCTATCTCGTCTCCTTCTGGGTGTTGCAAACATATGCACTAACTTATAATACCCTGTTCCACAGTGTGGAGCAGGGTATAAACAGTTTGGTAGTTACATCTTTCTATAAAAAAACTGCATCATCCAACGAGAGTTTTATCCTCAAAGTTTGATGTTGCAGCTCATACATATTTAATATTGAATTTATAATGTCAAATGTGTAGAATAGGTTATTTAAAGTAATCTAACCACCTATCTTCTTGGGAATGACCTTCAGTTTCCCTTTCGAGGAACTTTTGTTCGTTGAATACCCAAAGACCTCAATTATTAATCGACCACTCAACAGTTATGTTATCTGTCATACTAACCGCTTTATACTTGTCTGCCGCATCTTATCGGTCTTTAGAAGTCATTAGACCCACCTCCATTCAATAAAAAAAAATATATATACTGTCTGCATTATTTGCCCATTATGATCTTCACATATTATAGTTCGATGTTGTGTGTTATTGTTCAGTTATACTCAAGTATGTTACAGAATTCTCGGAATGTGTCTATAGGTTCAATGATATGTGTGTAATAAAAGTGATTGGTTATCAGGTTTAGTTGAGGATTTTGTACAAATAAACTTAGTAATGATGATCGGCGTAGGTACTATTGTGTCTGCCTATGGTTAATGGACGACGAAAGAATTTCAAACGTGATAAGCATAATTTCAATAGGGTTCTATCGTTCAATTGTATATTGACCTTTCTGGAAACGACTATTCATTCCTATTTTGAAAGATAAATATTAGCTTTTTCGGCATACGTTATAACCTTGCTGGTGACGTTGACAATGGTTCCAAAAATGGTACCACACAAAAAGGGGTGTGTTCGTGTTAAGTACTCATGCGTATGAAGAAAACGTCAGTAGAATTTTAATAAAAAATTATCATAACTGGGACCTTAGTTTTTTGATTTGGGTTTACTAGGTTTTATCACAATGACTAAGCGGTTTTGCGTTTTTTGAAATATTGGGTAGCTGATACGAAGTATTACTATGTTCGGATTGGAATATCTGTTAAACTAAAACATGAGAGGATACAGCATATACTGTACAACGAACTCAAAGAAAACCCTTACAAGTTCCAACTCGAAAGATCAAAGAAGTTGAGCTTGCGCGAAATTGGTATATGCTTGGACATTGTATTCTCTGACGGGAAAAAATCTCCGAATTGAACAATTCCTAAAAATAATCGTGTTTACTTAACGGAACTCATGTATCAGAATCTTAGCCAAGAAACGGCGATCCGACTATGACCGATGATGACATCTATCCAATCGTTTTCATCTGGACTGGCGTCAAAATTGCCAATATGCAAGCGACTCTGAGCAAAATTCGAGTCTAGTATCATTTAATGGATTCTGAAATTTATGTTATTCCCAAACAGTTTAGTAATTTAAATCAAAGTTGTAACATATTTGCTACCCTGTAATATATCAGCCTCCGTGGTGCAATGGTTACCATGCCCGCTTTGGAAGCAAATGGACGAGGGTTCAATTCCAGTTTCGACCGAACTCTAAAAGGTTTTTCAACGGTGGTTTAGCGCTTCTCGGTGATGCTGGTTACATTTTTGAGTGTTTCAAATCTTCTCCAAGTGGTTTCACAGTGATGTGAAACGCCGTTCGGAATCGGCTATAAAAAGGAGGTCCCTTGTCATTGAGCCTAACATTGAATCAGGCAACACTCATTGATAAGAGAGAAGTTCACCACAGTGGTATCACAATGGTGTGAGTAGTCTAAGTGGGCCCAAAATAACGGGCTGCCACAATACCTAACCTAACCAAAGCTTCACTGATTTAAGTATTTGGAGCGCAAATTAAAAATACAAGAATTTTTTTTTCGAAAAATATAATAGACTGATTAATCGAAGATTTGTCCATTTCTTGCCACTAGTTTTTGTCCATCTTTCTGGCAACATACGATACAGATACGCGACAAAAAAACCGAATCGCCTTTTGACTCAAACTGCGTATCGATCTAATTCTTGGCTTCCTTATAAGAACGAAAATTCAGCCAGGTCATGTGTCATCGTGCAAAACAAGTGGTAATCTGAATGTCTGTACTATACGACGGGGTGGTGTAGGACTTCCCATTTCAATGCTTTCAAATAAGTTTTATTCTGCTACAAAAATACTTTGTCATGCCTTTTCAAATAACAGGTTGGCTGATAAGTCCCCGGTCTGGCACATAGATGGCGTCGCTAGTATTAAATGAATATTATTTTTATATAGTACCAACCTTCAAATGATTCGTGTCAAAAGTCAATTAGTTTGTGAGATAGAGCGTCTTTTGTGAAGCAACTTTTGTTATTGTGAAAAAAAGGGGAAAAAAGGAATTTCGTGTTTTGATAAAATACTGTTTTCTGAAGGGATAAAGTACGGTGGAAGCAAAAACTTGGCTTGATAATGAGTTTCCGGACTCTGTCCCAGGGAAATCAACAATAATTGATTGGTATGCAAAATTCAAGCATGGTGAAATGAGCACGGAGGACGGTGTGGACGTAGGGAGGACGGAGTGGACGCCCGAAAGAAAAAATGAAGTTGATCGAGATAGCAGAAGGCTTAAAGATATCAAAGGAACGTGTTGGTCATATCATTCATCAATATTTGGATATGCGGAAGCTCTGTGCGAAATGGGTGCCGCGCGAACTCACATTTGACCAAAAACAACAACGTGTTGGTGATTCTGAGCGGTTTATGCAGCTGTTAACTCGTAATACACCCGAGTTTTTCCGTCGATATGTGACAATGGATGAAACATGGCTCACTTCACTCACATCACTACACTCCTGAGTCCAATCGACAGTCGGCTGAGTGAACAGCGACCGGTGAACCTTCTCCGAAGCGTGGAAAGACTCAAAAGTCCGCTGGCAAAAGTAATGGCCTCTGTTTTCTGGGATGCGCATGGAATAATTTTTATCGATTATCTTGAGAAGGGAAAACCCATCAACAGTGACTATTATATGGCGTTATTGGAGCGTTTGAAGGTCGAAATCGCGGCAAAACGACCCCATACGAAGAAAAAAAGTGTTGTTCCACCAAGACAACGCACCGTGCCACAAGTCATTGAGAACGATGGCAAAAATTCATGAATTGGGCTTCGAATTGCTTCCCCACCCACCGTATTCTCCAGACCTGGCCCCCAGCGACTCGCAGTGAAAAAATTTGGCTGCAATGAAGAGGTGATCGCCGAAACTGAGGCCTAGTTTGAGGCAAAACCGAAGGAGTACTACCAAAATGGTATCAAAAAATTGGAAGGTCGTTATAATCGTTGTATTGCTCTTGAATAGTTCCCATGGTGAATAATAAAAACGAATTTTGACAAAAAAAAATTTGTTTTTCTTTGTTAGACCGGAGACTTATCAGCCAACCAGTTATAGGAACGCAATGATCGGTTGCGCGTCAATTGTGTTAGATAAATAGCCCCTGTGCTCGAAATTTCCCTCGGTTGCAGCATCTCATAAAACACCACGACAATCTGGCCCACAAATGACATAGAATAATCTTCTTTTCATGGATTTGCCGTCGATGTTGGGAAACCATTTCGCTCGAAATTGTGCGATCCAAAAAGCCTTTCGTTTGTTGCCTTTGGAAAATCCGTTCACAAGCTTTCCGCAAATGCTGTTTTGACATATTGAGACCCAAAAACTGTTTTGTTTACTTTCCGGACAAATTACACATACAGAAAATGAATGACGTTATGAAATGTGTCAGTATTGTCTAATGCATATATCCCGAATTACGTCATATATTCGGTGTTTACACAAATCCACATTCTTAGTACATGCCCCTGGGGGGAATGGAATATTTGGATAGAATTTATTACCACATGTCGACCTCAGTAGGGAGAACCGATGCTTGATGGCGAACTTCGGTGAAGTTTGCGCGTACCACCCGTTCCGTCACTAGAGAGCGCAATAGCCATCTAATCATTGCGATGTTCTTCTGGCAATAAAGGTCACAAAAAGGTTTTCTGTGATTATTAGCTCATATAGTACAAAGAACTTGTGGTTTCAACACTTGCAATATTCTAGACATCTGGAAAATAGGTAAAATCGTTCCTTTACAGAAATGACATGTCAGTACGCACAAGATCCAGCATTACAAACGATAGCCTCTAGGTCAAGCTGCTTACCAGACAGTTCTGAACAGGATTCATGTGAGTATACTGTAGCTGGAGCGGTGAGAAGCTAAAAGGTTAATTTTGTTCTCGGAGCTTGAACACCGTTCATAGCACCCGCCCAACTAAGATCAGTTGTTTTGGCCCAACTAAGATCAGGCAAGTACATCCGCCTCAATACCTACCTATCAATGATTGATAACAGCGTAGCCGACGTGTGTCTCATCTGAAACCACATTCGGCTGCGTGACTCGGAGGCCTCGATCTCTATTCGCATGTATAGAATGACGCCCACCCATTTTTGTCGGCGGCGGCTGACACTGTATTCGGCGACGGACAATTATGTTATCCATTATAAAATTACAGCCTGTTTCTGTATGTCGAACGAGTTCAATCGATCGACTGAAATGCATAGAAACAGCTGTTTTTTGGTTATAAATTCAGCTGTTTGTTTCCATTTTAGTCGATCGACAGAGCTCATTCGACATACAGAAACAGGCTGTTAGTTTGAAGTTATCCGAATGGTAAAAAGATTAGTTGTACAGCCAATCATAAAATCAAATTTATATTTCATTCAAATTTTCTGGGCTAAATTTTTGCAAAATTATTACAGCAACTTGATACTGACGGATTTTGGGTGCAAAAGGAAAACATTTTCATAAATAATAAAACAATTATTCACCCCTATTCCTGAAGTCGCCCTCGCCGTCGCTTTTCGTCAGTCGCCAATAATTGGTATTCCGTTCGTCGATATATTCTGCTATCGAAGAAAATCGGTATTCCTGGTGTCGCTTTTTGTCGCCAACTTCGTCGTTTTTTGTCGCCTTTAAATTTACCAGCGACGAGTTTAGTGTTTACTTTTGAAGAAGTTTTTTAGACTTTATTAATCGAACAATTGAAAAATAAATGTAAAAAATGGAAATTGGTAAGAGGTAAAGTGACTAATCTGACAATTACAAAAAAAAATGGGAAAAAATCTGTATATATAGCAGTTATCACATCACATTCAAATCATAGAAAAGAACACTGTACAATTAAAGTAAACGTTCGTTTCAATTCCATTTATTTTTAATAGAAATCCTTCAAGGCCAAAGTTTTTTATTTAGCACCAAACTTACACACAAAAAAATAGTTTTCTGATTCAATCACGAAATTAATTGATCCAATTAATTTTTTAATTGAAATGTCTTCAATCACAGAAATGATAGTATCAATTAAAAAATTAATTGACAGTCAATTAAGAAATTAATTGATCCAATTAAAAACTTAATTGATACTATTAATTTGTGTGATTGATTTTTATTTCAATTAAAAAATTTGTTGAATCAATTAAATTTTTAATTGAATATTTTTTAAAACTCAATTAAGATTTTAATTGGAAAAATTTTCGTAAATTTTTTTTCTGTGTAGGTAACAATTGTGTCGAACTTTGAATGATCCTTGAACACATAATGTCAACGTCGTTGTATATGCCGGATGTTGTTTTTGTCCTAATGTAGATATCTAAATCATTCCGAGTCAAATTTATCATTTATTTTGATTTTCCAAGTCAACATTGGATTACAAAAAACAGCATTTTAAACGCAAATAATTAAAATTCAGTTTTGCACATTAGCTGATTGTTTTCTTCCACGATGATCCTTGTGCCATTGATATCAGCGTCGTCGCCATTTTTGTAGGTTTGGAAGCTGTCCTCGAATATATATCCACATTTTTTCCGCGTCAAATTAAATATTTTTTCTTAATTTTCCGACTTAGAATTGCGTCAGAAATAAAAAATATTTTAAACCGAAAAATTAAAATTTTTTTGCACATCAGCTGATTGTTTTCTAGTGATATCGGCCTTTTATTACCGAGTATTGCAACTGATACAAAAAGTAATCGTCGCCGTCGCCACTTCGCAGGAATACCAAATGAATGACTAGATGACTTAAAAGCGACAGACGACAAAAAGCGACGGCGAGTGCGACTTCAGGAATAAGGGTGATTGATAAATTTTTAAGATTTATGCGCTTTACACACTATCAGTTATTCCGGACGACAGTGCTCGTGTCGAACATATCCCATATATTGTGCCCATTATAAGTTAAGTCCGAAGGCATAATCGATACTGCTGCATGTTTATGGGATCGATAACACATTTACCGATTATTTAGCCATCGCCGGCAAGTCGTATAGATCCGACACACTGTAAGATTCTTTACAAACACCGACATTCCGTCCGGAATAACTGATAGTCTGTAAAGCGCATTAAAGCAATATTTTTAATTAATTGGCGGCTAATTTTGAGCCGAGATGAGTCGACGGAGGCTTCGACTGGCAAAAACTAGTCAGCGGCACTAAAATCGGCGGCGCGACTCGGAGGCTTTATTCTCTGATCGGATTCTCTGACGGCATGTCATTTCAAAAAGTTGTACAAATCAAATTGTAGTGTGAACGACGCATTAAAAATTATTGTCAATTTTTTCTGAAGTGGTAACGAACCGTTGGCTCTCTGCCACATTGCTAATGAACACAACTATGCCATGTGTTCAGCAGCTGTGCGATAAACAATAATAAAAAAAACATGGGTGGTCGCGTAGTGGAAACAATTGTTGATGGAATTGCCATTGAAATTCTAAATGAAAATTCAATAATTACAGGTAAATCAAATGTTTTAGTGACCACACAATATAATTTATACTTATTTATCTAGGAAAGGGGAATGAGTTGCATTTATATACGAAGGCTGAATATGATTTGGCCACCGACAAAAAGGTGCTGGACATAAAATTAACAAATAAAATTCATGGTATCCATAAACATAATAATGGCCAATTATTACTTGTTTATGGAGAAAAAGAATTTGTATTGCTAACAAAAGGAAAGGAACATGAGTTTGTTGAACTGTATAGAGCAACACTTAGTGATTGGATTAGCTGCGGCTGTTTTCTGAGTGATATGCAACAAGTCATCTTACTAACTGCTCACAGTGTAATTTTACGTTTTGACTACGATGTGAGGGAGAAAACATGTATCCTAGTGGAACGCTATTCTTGTACGGATAAATCGACTCTCTATTGTGCCCTACTACAAGGTTCCACATGGAACGATTTAGTTGTATTCGCTGGCAATGCTTTTGGTGAATTATTAATATGGCAGCCTTCACAAAATAATACTGACCCCACGATACCAGCTAAACCTAAAATATCTCCTTTATTACATCGTATATCAGCCCATAATGGAGTGATATTTTCCATTGATTATGATAAGATTTCGGGACGACTTATAACCACTAGTGATGATCGTGCTGTTAAATGGTGGAATGTAAGAATGAATGAAGAGCCTTTGTGGAATCATTGTATTTTGAAACCGGTGGCTAGTGGTTATGGCCATATATCCAGAGTTTTCAAAGGACGTATAATAAGAAATGGTAATTTACAGTGAATTTATTTCGAAACAATATTTTGGGTAAATAACTAAATCTTCGGTTAAAATTGTAGCAATTGTAGAGGGGGAAACAACCGATATTTTGAAATCTTTTTTTTTTTTTGTATCTCTTGACAAACAGAATGACGGAAGGCTGTTCAGGATTGGCTAGCATTCATTGTTTAGTCAGAAATTCACGATCACAGTCGGGGTGACTTTAAAACATCTTAAACTTGGACGCTCTGAAAACCGGACACTGAAATTTTGTAAAAATTTTGTTTCTATAGAAAATTTTGTGAAAATTTTATTTTATAGAAAATTGTGTCAAAATTTGATTTCTATAGAAAATCTTGTCAAAATTTTATTTCTATAGAAAATTTTGTCAAAATTTGATTTATATAGAAAATTTTGTCAAAATTTTATTTTTATAGAAACTTTTGTCAAAATTTTATCTTTATAGAAAATTTTGTCAAAATTTTATTTCTATAGAAAATTTTGTCAAAATTTTATTTCTATAACATTTTTTCAAAATTTTATTTCTATAGAAAATTTTGTCAAAATTTTATTTCTATAGAAAATGTTGTCAAAATTTTATTTCTATAGAAGACTTTGTCAAAATTTTATTTCTATAAAAATTTTCTCAAAATTTCATTTCTATAGAAAATTTTGTCAAAATTTTATTTCTGTAGAAAAATGTTATATAGGATAAGCTAGCATTCTTTGTTTAGGCTGAAATTCACTATGACAATGGAATGAATAGTCAAGATGACACTAAAACAAGGTACCGTGAAACCTCTTAAACTTGGACACTCTGAAATTTTGTCAAAATTTTATTTCTATAGAAAATTTTGTGAAAATTTTATTTCTATAGAAAATTTTGTGAAAATTTTATTTCTATAGAAAATTTTGTGAAAATTTTATTTCTATAGAAAATTTTGTGAAAATTTTATGTCTATAGAAAATTTTGTCAAAATTTTATTTCTATAGAAAATTTTATCAAAATTTTATGTCTATAGAAAATGTTTATATAGGATAGGCTAGCATTCTTCGTTTAGGCTGAAATTCACTATGACAATGGAATGAATAGTCAAGATGACACTAAAACAAGGTACCGTGAAACCTCTTAATCTTGGACACTCTGAAATTTTGTCAAAATTTTATTTCTATAGAAAATTTTGTGAAAATTTTATTTCTATAGAAAATTTTGTGAAAATTTTATGTCTATAGAAAATTTTGTCAAAATTTTATTTCTATAGAAAATTTTATCAAAATTTTATGCCTATAGAAAATTTTGTCAAAATTGTATTTCTATAGAAAATTTTGTCCAAATTTTGTTTTTTTTAGAAAATTTTGTCCAAATTTTATTTCTATAGATAATTTTGTCAACATTTTATTTCTATAGAAAATTTTGTCAAAATTTTATTTCTATAAAAAAAGTTGTCAAAATTTTATTTCTATAGAAAATTTTGTGAAAATTTTATTTCTATAGAAAATTTTGTCAAAATTTTATTTCTATAGAAAATTTTGTGAAAATTTTATTTCTATAGAAAATTTTGTCAACATTTTATTGCTATAGAAAATTTTGTCAAAATTTTATTTCTATAGAAAATTTTGTTAAAATTTTATTTCTATAGAAAATTGTGAAATGCCTCTTAGTCTCTCTCTCTCTCTTTGTTTGCCGGAGTATAATCAAAAGCTATTTCAAAAATCGGTTGTCACCTCTTCGAATGCTACAATTAATACCTCGTTTTGTCCTTTATAGGTTCAAACGTCTATGCCTTGAGTGTGGGTGAGGATTCATATTTTTGTTTATGGCGGAGTAATGGAGAATTGCTATTCAAAAGAAGACAACAATATGGAGCCACCATATGGAATTTTACATATGATGAAAAATCTAAAACCATATATACAATTGGATCACTGGGTAATATGGTTGCTTATGATTTATCCTATGAATTGGAAAGAGATACACAAACATCAAAGTCAGAGTTATTATTGCCACTGGTAAATGAAATGAATCCCAAAGAATATATAGCGAAAGTGAAATTTCTTAATGACGCAGATATTGTAGGAATAACAAATGAAAATCGTTTAATGAAATTCTCTTTGGAAGAAGGACAAGAAATCAGTGATAATTTTTCGAAATGGGAATTTGTGAAACTCGAAGGCATGAATTTCAAATGTACAGTAATGGAAATTTATGAAAATCGTATAGCTATATGTGGCTATAAACGTTTGCTGCTTATTGAATGGAATAAGGAAAAGCGATTATTTGAAAAGTTACTTGATGAAGAACTACTTGAAGGGGTTATACATGAGTGTATATTCTTTTCTCTGGAAGATTTTATTGTCTGTGATAGTAAAGGTAATTGTCTGTTGCATTTAGAATCACTAAATATGAAGAGAAAAGTGAAATTGCCTCAATGTAAAGAACCTTGGATAACAACAGCTCTACTTGTGAATAATGCTGAATATTTAATGGCTACCAATCGTTTGGGAAATCTTTTGCTTTATAAACTAAGCAATGATTTAGAAGAGTATGAATTATGCGATACCATAAAACATATCCATGGAAACTTGGGAGCTACACAGCTGCATGTTTTAAGTGATAGTAATAAGAAAGAAGCCTTAATACAATCTAGTGGCCATGATGGTTCCATAAAAATTTTCTCTATAGATTTTGAAAAAGCAAAAATGCAATTCTGTTCAAAGGAAATTGTTCCTTTATCCTGTGTGGAGTATATCTATAGAGGAAGCAACGATCAAGATTTATTTCTCGGTTTTAATGATAGTCACTTTGTGGTCTGGTCCAGAGATAGCGATGTTCTAATCAAACTGGATTGTGGTGGTGGACATAGATGTTGGCATTTTCGTATAAATCAGAAGGATAATGAAATTTTATTGATATTTATAAAAAACAAAAGGGTAAAATATCATCGAATGCCTCTCATTAATAAGGGATTATTGGCTCTACCTCAGCCGAAAAGATGGCATACTTCTCCCTGTAATACAGTTGATGCTCTAATTGGTGATAATAATGGGACAATAATTGTCTCCGCTGGTGATGATAATTTAATTAAAATACATTCATTTGCCCAGGATAATAATTTTATACTTCGTAAAGAACTGCACAATCATATATCGAATATTCGAAGTTTAAAACTCATGAAATTAAAAGATTCAAATGAATTTTTAATATTCTCTGGAGGTGGTCGAGCTCAACTATGTGTCTCCAAGGTCAATAGTCACAATTTCCATGTAGTGGAATTACAAAATTATACCCTTAAACCCATTGTCACAGAGGATATATCGTCTAGTCCAAAGCAATCGAACAATAAGAAATATAAATTTAATCCTGAAACACGTTTAATGTCTATAGATATCAAAGTGGTAGACAATAATGGTTCCTGTCAATTATTCATAGGTTGTTCCGATGGTTATATACGTTTGTTAAATTTCCAAATGTATTCATACGATTCAAATATTGAATTGGTATCACAATATTTTTGCAATAGATGTATATTACAAGTGAAATATATATCAGAATATGATCATATCTTAGCGGCCGATACAAAAGGTTCTATATACATTTTCAATACCAATCTTGAATTGATTCAAGGTCCTATCCGCATACAAGATGGTGGTATCAATGGCATTTCTACAAAATATGATTTAGCTAAAAATTCTCTGAAGATATTTAGTTCTGGTGATGATCAATTGATAACATACACTACACTGGACACCACTGGAGTTAAGCCTAAACAAAGTCATTTTTGGAAACTTCATACATCTCAAATATGTGCTGCTGTTATTTCTCCATGTGGCAATTATGGCTATACCAGCGGTGTAGATCAATGGCTATATAAATTGGATTTACAATCTGGAGAAATACTAGATAGCTTTTATTCCTGTGTAGCCGATATTAAAGGTATATGTCGACTCCACAATGAAATGTTTTTAATATATGGATGTGGCTTACAAATATTCGCTTTTACACAATGATTTTTGCTTTACAAATGGCATCAATATCAATAGCTTTATAAAATCGATTTAGAGTCTGGAGAAATATTGCTTGGCTCTTACTTGTGTGTGTGTGTGACCGATATTAAAAGTCTGTAGCAATTCTGTAATGAAATGTCTTGAATGATGTGGCTTACAAATATTTACTTTTACATAGTGATTTTTGTATATAATAATGTTGAATTTTTATGTATAGTTTTTAAAGAAATAAAAACAATTTTTTGCAACAAAAGACAAATAAAATTTTACTGTTTAACTTAGGCCTCGAATTTAAAATTGTTGAATACTTTAAGGTGCAAAAGTCGTTTTTGGAAATTTCATAGATCTCAAATTGTGCTGCTGTTATTTCTTCATGTGGCAATTATGTCTTTACATGAGGCATAAATCAATAACTTAATAATATAATATAGCTTATAAAATTTTCTATAGAAATAAAATTTTTAAAAAATTTTTTTGTAGAATTAAAATTTTGACAAATTTTTCTATAGAAATAAAATTTTGACAAAATTTTCTATAAAAATAAAATTTTGACAAAATTTTCCATAGAAATAAAATTTTGACAAAATTTTCCATAGAAATAAAATTTTGACAAAATTTTCTATAAAAATAAAATTTTGACAAAATATTCTATAGAAATAAAATTTTGACAAGATATTCTATAGAAATAAAATTTTGACAAAATATTCTATAGAAATAAAATTTTGACAAAATATTCTATAGAAATAAAATTTTGACAAAATATTCTATAGAAATAAAATTTTGACAAAATATTCTATAGAAATAAAATTTTGACAACATTTTCTCTAGAAATAACATTTTGACAAAATTTTCTATAGAAATAAAATTTTGACAAATTTTTCGATAGAAATAAAATTTTGACAAAATTATCTATAGAAATAAAATTTTGACAAAATTTTCTATAATAAAATTTTGACAAAATTTTCTATAGAATTTTGACAAAATTTTCTATAGAATTTTTTTTTCGAATTTATTCTAATAATTGGTTGATAGTTTTGCTGCAAGTACATCTCAAATAGTGCTGCTGTTATTTCTTCATGTGGCAATAGCTTCTTAATATAATACAGCTTTAGCTGCTTCTTCATTTGAAAGAAATTTTCTTACAAAATGTATACACAAAAATTTATTGGAGTAAACATAAAATGCCAAAGAAATTCTTGGAATCATTTAAAGGAATAAAAAATAATCTTAAATCATGGCGATTATACATAAATTTCGGCCAGAACAGTTTATCATCTCAAAGGAGTTATTAAAATGTCAAAATCCAACTGAGGCAAATTGCCCTCCTTTTTGTTTCGATAATCAAGCATTAATTCTTTGAATATTTGAAAATCACTAAAAGATTGTAAAAGTTCAAATATTTCCGATGTCTCAAAACCATAAGGATCTTCTCGGGTATTATAGGATCTAAAATTATTAAATGATATTAAACATCTCATCACTATTCCAACTTTTTTTCATATCAAATGCTTACTTCAATTCATCTGCAAACTTTTCCATATCAAAATTTTCCATTCTTTCACGTAATTCTTCCATTATGAAATTTTCAAATTTATTACAATACTCTTCGAATATATCCATATATTCTAATTTATTCTCTTCGGTATTTTCAAAATAGCTCCAATGCCGTTCTAGAAATTCTTCTTGCATTTTATGAAATTCTTCACCAAGGATAATATCTTCAATGTGACCAATAACTTCATCGAAAAAGACACTGCCAGAAGTTATGCCAACAATTTCTATGGGTATATTGTCCTCTTTGGGAGAATCCATATTTGCTTTTTTGAATTATAAGTTTTGCAGGTTTGATGGGGAATAAAATAGTGTGGTTAATTTCTTGATTTGTTTGACAACAAACTTCATGCCTAAGGATTGTTTTGTTGCCTTGACAACGTGAAAAATAATATGAAGAGTTGTATTTGATCAAAATACACTGTTTCCCAACAATTTATAACTAAATAGAATAAAATGTGCAATACGTCATATAAATAACGTTCACGCAAATTTGTTATTTTCGCAGGATTAAAAGCTGACATTGTCGCGTATCACTAAATTTATCGAAATAGTAAATTTTTCAAATTATTTTCCTCTGAAAATACATTTTCATAAAATTTCTAATAGAAATAAAATGTTGTTAAATTTCCTATACAGATAAATAAAACTAAAAATAGAAATAAAATTTCCAATAGAAATAAAATTTTGACAAAATTTTTTATAGAAATAAAAGTTTGCCAAAATTGCCAAAAGAAATAAAATTTTGACAAAATTTTCTATAGAAATAATATTTTGACAAAATTTCCTATAGAAATAACATTTTGACAAAATTTTTTATAGAAATAAAAGTTTCGACTAAATTTTCTATAGATATGAAATTTTGAAAAATTTCGTATACAAATGAAATTTTTACAAAATTTCGTATACAAATGAAATTTTTACAAAATTTCGTATACAAATGAAATTTTTACAAAATTTCTTATGGAAATAAAATTTTTAAAAAATTTCCTATAGAAATACAACTTTGACAATTTTCTATAGAAATAAAATTTTGACAAAATTTCCTATAGAAATAACATTTTGACAAAATTTTTTATAGACATAAATTTTGAAAACATTTCGTATACAAATAAAATTTTGACAAAATCTCTTATAGAAAAAAAATTTAAAAAAATTTCCTATAGAAATAAAATTTTGACAATTTTCTACAGAAATAAAATTTTGACAAAATTTTCTATAGAAATAAAATTTTGACAAAATTTTCTATAGAAATAAAATTTTGACAAAATTTTCTATAGCAATAAAATTTTGCCAAAATGTTCTATAGAACTAAAATTTTGACAAAATTTTTATAGAACTAAAATTTTGACAAAATTTTCTATAGAAATAAAATTTTGACAAAATTTTCAAAGGACAAATGACAAAATTTTCTATAGCAATAAAATTTTGCCAAAATTTTCTATAGCACTAAAATTTTGCCAAAATGTTCTATAGAACTAAAATTTTGACAAAATTTTCTATAGAAATAAAATATTGACAAAATTTTCAAAGGAAATAAAATTTTGAAAAAATTTCCTATAGAAATGAAATTTTGAGAAAATTTCCTATAGAAATAAAATTTTGACAAAATTTCCTATAGAACTGAAATTTTGACATTTTCTATAGGAATAAAATTTTGACAAAATTTTCTAGAGAAATAAAATTTTGACAAAATTTTCTAGAGAAATAAAATTTTGACAAAATTTTCTATAGCAATAAAATTTTGACAAAATTTTCTGTAGCAATAACATTTTGACAAAATTTTCTATAGAAATAAAATTTTGACAAAATTTTCTATAGAACTAAAATTTTGACAAAATTTTCTATAGAAATAAAATTTTGACAAAATTTTCTATAGAAATAAAATTTTGACAAAATTTTCTATAGAAATAAAATTTTAACAAAATTTTCAAAGGAAATAAAATTTTCTATATCAATAAAATTTTGACAAAATTTTCTATATCAGTAAAATTTTGACAAATTTTTCTATAGAAATAAAATTTTGACAAAATTTTCTATAGAAATAAAATTTTGGCGAAATTTTCTATAGACAATATTTTCTATAGAAATAAAATTTTGACAAAATTTTCTATAGAAATAAAATTTTGACAAAATTTTCTATAGAAATAACATTTTGACAAAATTTTCTGGAGAAATAAAATTTTGACAAAATTTTCTATATCAATAAAATTTTGACAAAATTTTCTATATCAGTAAAATTTTGACAAATTTTTCTATAGAAATAAAATTTTGACAAAATTTTCTATAGAAATGAAATTTTGACACAATTTTCTATAGAAATAGAATTTTGACAAAATTTTCTATAGTAATAAAATTTTCACAACATTTTTCTATGGAAATAAAATTTTGACGAAATTTTCTATAGAAAAAAATTATTGACCAAATGTCCTATAGAAATGAAATTTTGAGAAAATTTTCTATAGAAATGAAATTTTGACAAAAATGCCTATAGAAATAAAAATTTCACAAAATTTTCTATAGAAATAAAATTTTGAGAAATTTTTTTATAAAAATAAAATTTTGAGAAAAGTTTCTATAGGAATAAAATGAGAAAATTTTCTATAGAAATGAAATTTTGACAAAAATTCCTATAGAAATAAAAATTTCACAAAATTTTCTATAGAAATAAAATTTTGAGAAAATTTTTTATAAAAATAAAATTTTGAGAAAATTTTTTATAAAAATAAAATTTTGAGAAAAGTTTCTATAGGAATAAAATGTTGACAAAATTTTTTATACAAATAAAATTTTAACAAATTTTGAAAAAAAATTCTATAGAAATAAAATTTTGAAAAAAATTTCTAAAAAATAAAATTTTGACAAAATTTCCTATAGAAATAAAATTTTGAGAAAATTTTCTATAGAAATAAAATTTTGAGAAAATTTTCTATAGAAATAAAATTTTGACAAAAATTCCTATAGAAATGAAATTTTGACAAAATTTTCTATAGAACTGAAATTTTGGCAACATTTTGTATAGAACTGAAATTTTGAAAAAATTTCCTATAGAAATTACATTTTAACAAAATTTTCTAAAGAAATAAAATGGTGACAAAATTTTCTATAGAAATAAAATGTTGACACAATTGTCTATAGAAATAATGGTTTGCAAAATAAGATTTTTTGTTTGGTAGTTTTGTTAGTAAAATTTTCTTCAAAAATTTGTCTTGCAAAAAAATATTAATTTCCTTGAAAACTGCCAAAATTTCCAAATGTGCGTTTGAAAACTATTTTCCTTTTATTTCCGAAAAGGTGGTTATATATTGGCCACCTCCAAAAATTCAAAAATTTTATGAAAATTCTCAAAAAGTCTTAAATTGTGTATATACTCGTATCTTCTTAAATATGTAAATCCAAGACCGGAAGGAGATTAACCCTAGCTATAACACCAATTTTTTCTATATTATGAAATATTTACTTGTGCAAAATTTTTATTAAAATTCTCCAAAAATCCAAATTTTTATATGAAAAAGATTTTACAAAATCTAAAAAAAACAAGTTCAACAGATTAGACATATAATCCACTTTGAATAAAAATACAATAAACTGACCGCTTTATTTTTTACCAATTAACATCATTTCTAATGATTATTTGGAATTTTTATTTTAAACGCATATACATATATTAGGAATTTTGTGAATTTTACAAAATTTGATATTCATTAACCATGCTATAAATATTTTCTTTTAGATATTTTTTAATAACAAAATAACTTTTTTATGTGAAATGACATATAAAACTTAATAGGCTTTTAAAGACAATAAGCACAATAGGTCTATTTGGCTTCATACCTTCCCATTTTCACTCATACAGGAGCAAAATTTGAGTTTAATGGGAGTTTTGAAGTTAAGGCTAAAACATACTTTGTAAGCATTGCTAAAGTTCTTATTTCGTTTTATATTTTTTTTGGTACAGTTCAATATAGATGGGTGTATAAAAAATAAAAAATATATATTTTCCCAACTAATTGAAAGAACAAAAAACAAAACTCATTCATTGTGTGATAGAAAACAAAACATAAAATATTCAAGGTTTTTGTACATAGCCTAATTGATAACATGGGGTAGGAAAATCGGGTTACACATATATGAGGAGAGGGTGGAGGGGGCTTTTTCTTTGAAAAAAATATATATATTGGTGGTTTATAGGGAAACAAAATGATGTCCTTCGTTCGTTATTATAATACGCTCGTTTGTTATCATCTATTAACCATTTACATTATGAATAGTAGAATCTTAATCTCCCTTTTTAGACACCACAAATCTTAACAATCTATTTGCCTTCAATTTGCGGTGTAAGGTGTATAATCATTTTTGTTCATGCGGTTGCTGTGGTTCATTTGAAGATGCTGCCTTGTCTTTGCTAGCCTTATCGGCGGCTCGTTGTGCCTTTTTGTCTTCATACATTTTCAAAAATTGAGCCTTTGTGGGCATTGGTTTAATGTGACCTTGTTGTACAAGATATTTAATGGATATCGTTGTACCACCTGTAATATAAAATTAGTATGGGATTATTGAATGAAAAACTATTCTTATTTGAGATGGAAACAAGCCTTACCAAGTGTGACAGCATAACGTAGAGGAGTTGCAACTTTATAACATAAATATGCGATGGCCCAATGACCCAAACTTGATCCTTGAACTTTTTCAATGATTGTTTCACTCAAATGTAAATATTGAAGTACGGCTGGTACATCGACTCCACTGCAAGGTATAAGAAAAGGTTATTATAAAATGATGCCAAGATGGGATGATATCGCCAAATTTATATCTCAAACTTGAGCTAAATATGTCGAAAACTAAATAAAAACAAGTAAGGAGTCATTTCAATACCATATCGAATCCGTCAAATGTGTTGGGTGTATATAGAGGTTTTTTTCCCAAATACATACATTTAAATCTGATTCGATATGGATAAAATTTTTTAGACTTCTACAAAATATAATTATACACCCATGTTCCGATATCCACTTCAATACCACTTCCACTATTCACGTCAAATCCACGAACGTGAAAATTTGGTGTTCTTAATTCCACGCTCTTTTTTGAACTTTTCTGTAACCAGCTGGGTTGCACAAATCACCCAAAAATTCACTAAGGCGGAAATCAAAATAAGTGAAATCAATACACTTATTATAATTTATTTTTTTTTAATTAAAAATGACGCAGTTTTAATAAAACTCGTGTATTAAATAGAAAACATTTCAAATTTTTTGCGCGAGTACTTTTTTTAACCGGAAATACACCCATCTTGGACATAATTCAACTTTCACCAAGACTTTTGCAAGTGAATTGATTTCACGAAAATTCCGGTGAAAGTGGATTGTAGGACACGAAAATCGTGGAATTACAATTTTGGGCTCAGAGGTTATATGACTGTAAATCGTGCGAAGGGTATATATGGGAGCTACATCTAAATCTGAACTGACTTCAACCAATTTCGGCACACTTTACGATACTATCGATTGCACTTCTTGTGCAAAATTGAAAGCAAATCAGCAGGAAAATCTGGCTTCTGGGCCCATATTACTAGATATCAGGCGAAAGATATATATAGAGCTATATCTAAATTTGAACCGATTTCAACCGAATTCGGCACGCATAGCAATAATATTAATTGTACTACCTGTGCAAATATTCAAGTAAATCAGACGAAAGATATATATGGGAGGTATATCTAAAACTAAACCGATATCAATCGAAATTGGCATATATGTTATATCAAGAACGGTAATATATGAACCCATTTCAACCAAATTCGGCACACTTTACGACACTATCGATTGCACTCTTTGTGCAAAATTTAAAGCAAATTGGAATGAAATTCTGGCTTCTGGGGCCATATTAGTAGATATCGGGCGAAATTTATATATGTGAGCTATATCTAAAACTGAAGGTTTCTATTCTGACCCAAAGCACATACTTGTATCAAATTTTAAGTCGATTAGACTAAAATTGCGACCGAGACTTTGATCACAAAAATGTGATCACAGACAGACGGACATGACGAGTCGATTCAGGGGCCGGCCCTGGGCAATATTGTCAGAGACATCATATATCTATCTCGTCTCCTTCTGGGTATGCATTAACTTATAATACCCTGTTCCACAGTGTGGCGCAGGGTATAAAGACATTCCATCCCAAGTTTAAGGCCGATTAATTTGCTTATTTCATATGATTTGTAAAATAAGTCGCAATATTTGTATATATTGAAGGAATATTTGGAAATAGAACCTTAACTTATAATACCCTGTTCCACAGTGTGGCGTGGGGTATAAAGACATTCCATCCCAAGTTTAAGGCCGATTAATTTGCTTATTTCATATGATTTGTAAAATAAGTCGCAATATTTTTGGAATATTTGGAAATAGAACCTTATTTTTAGATCATCTTAGGAATGTAAAAGTCACGCTCTAAAAAACCAAATTGTCAATGTCCAAGACTTTCCAAGGCCAAAATCCTTTAAAAAGCAATGAAACACAACGAATTATTTCTAATTGTTCACCCTTCATTCGTCAATGAAGCATGATTAATATGTAAATATTAAACATATAACTAAGCCCCATTACCCAAGTATTATATTCAGGCTGTTCGTACTCACCTTTGCGATAAGTAATAAAATCCAATTAACCATCCGGCCGATGTGACAACATGCACAGGAATTAAGACATACCAATACATCTTATACATTAATTTAAATTTGGCAAATAATCCCAAATTTGAGGCTTCACCGAAGATATCATCTGTTGTTGCTACACTGCTCTTCTGTTTAGTGTCCGATTTATTAGTTTGATCTGGACATTGTTTTGTGCTGAATTCTCGTCGGCTGGAATATAACAATGATTGGTGACAATTCAACGTAGTTGCAGGCCATAACACTTGTCCTTGTGGCAATATGGAGATCTGTGGAAAAAGTTTACTCTCCCCCTGTTTCGATGGTCGACTAATATTGCCGGTATTGGTGTTACGTATGAATATCGCTGCTGTTGCACGTTTTAGATTGGTTATTTCATTTTGTTTCAATTGCTTTTGGACCAAGTAAATGCAATTACTTTCACGTTTGACAGTATTTGCCAAGAACCTTAACGTGTTCATTTTGTCGTCCGCTTGGATGTTAGTGATACAGCCGTTTCTTTGTAGTTTTTGGATGTCTTTCACGAAAACTGGTGTTTATTTCATGATTATTTTGCAATAATACACTTTAGGAATCAATGAACAACTGATTTTGACAGTTTGTGTCACAATGTTGCCACATTCATTCAATCACATAAAGTTGCCAGATACTTCAAGGGGATGTACTATACAGTACTGTAAGTACTATACAGTATAGTATGTACTGTAAGCTTATTGGAAAAGTTTTAAATTTTTAAAATTTTCTCTGTGCGCTCTTCTGGCAGAACGTTTTACAAGAAGTATGGAAAGGGTGTTTTTCTAGAAACTTGCTGATTTGAAATTTAAATATAATACATGCCAAATTATGAAATGGGAAAAAATGTTTTTTTTTGTAGATAATTTCTTGTCATTTAACTTTTAAATACAATTTCGGGCATAGGGCTCGCACAAAGGTCATTCTGGGGGACCAATTTTCGCCTACCAATCATTTGAAGTCGTATTTCAGCAATGACACATTGAATATTGGTTTCCAAAGGGTCACTCGTTGCTGGTTTATCCTCGTAAACCACCCTGCCAACATTTTTTGAATTTGACGGCGCTTCTGAGAATCCCCACCACGTCAAAAACAATCATATACGACATCCAAAACCCGTCGGAAAAGCGCCGTCACTATTGAGAAGTTGTACCACGCCAAATTACTACAAACAATCACATGAGTGCAATTATTAGGTGCCTTTTTTAATAAATTTAGAACGACGCCAATAAGAGCCCCTTCAAACAATCAGAAAAAGTGCATTTTAAGATAGTTGTAAAAGAATCATTGTGGTCAAGTACAACACGATTGTTTAGATGTTTTTTAATTAGATTAAACAATTATAAACATAACATTTATTTATTTTATTTTATTTTTTTCATCATGTAATTTGAAGCCACTTAGCGGCCAGTTTATATAAATTACAACGGACTACTAACTATGAATAAAGTACAAATCAAGTTATGACAATGTGAGAACATATGCGTGTATATAATAAATATAAATATACCACTATCACAACACATTTACTATAATTTTTTCATTAATAATAGAATGGTGTTGAGTTACAAGTGGCAAGTTACATGTTGCAGCGTCTATCAGTCAGTGTTTTTTCACCAATATACCTTTTACAATTTTAAACGAAATAACTATGTTTTCAGCATTTCATTATCGTTTTTATTTAAATAAATTATAAGAAGCTAATTGCGCTTTGTGTTTCACGAAATATAAAATGGTTCTTGTAACAATAGTGATGGCAAAATACTTTCATGTACATTTCATACGATTCCCCCATCACAGTTGGCGATTGTTGCAGTGTCACTTACGAGTCTGTGGTAGCGATGAGGATGAAATGGAACTTTGAAATGCTGGCAGGGCAATGACCTCAGGTATACCAAAAACAACTAATCGATTGGCGTCAAATCACAGAACGCGGAGGCCAATTCACAGGTATATTTCTCGAAATAATGTTGTCGTTGAAATGTTCTTTCGATAAGTACATTGTTTCGTCCGCAGTATTACAACCCTGCCAACATTTTTTGAATTTTAATTTTTATTCAAATTAATAAACATCTAAACATTCGTACTTTACTTGCCCACAATGATTCTTTTAAAACTGTCTTAAAATACACTTTGTCTAACATTTTGAAAGGGCTCTTATTGGCGTATTTCTGAATGTATTCATAACGGCACCTAATAATTGCACTCATGCGATACTTTCTTGTAGTAACTTGGCCTGGTACAACTTCTCAATAGTGACGGCACTTTTGCGACGAGTTTTGGATATCGTATACGACTGTTTTCGACGTGGTGGGGATTCTTAGTGAAAAATTGTCGACATTGCAAATGGAATAAAGTGATATTTTTCCTAACATGCTGTCTCGATCGAGGATAAACACGCTGTCTGATAGCCTGGTATATTTCGTATGTTTAAGAAACTTCGCACAAAAAGTCGCATGTCGCCATCTCTTCATAAATGCCTAGTTTATATTAGAGCTCAACAGAAGCGGGTTTTTTTGGCCGAAGTTCGGCAAAAAGCAATAATCGGCCGATGCCGATTATTTTCCTCAAATTTGTGATTAAATAAATTTATTGTGTTTTAGTTCAATATAATACTACGTTCGCACACGAAATCTCGCTATTTAGAACCAAAATCTCTTTACAAATCTCAAGTGTTCGGACTGGCAAAATAACGAGATTTCGTAGATTTGAGGATTTAACAGCTGTTTGTAAATATATCAATATAAACACAAACCCGTATGTGTACCAAAGACTATTAATAAAGAAGACATGAAATGGGCTTTGATAGTGTTAGTACTAGAAAACAGAGATTAATATCATACTTGTTGGAAAAGCGCTCCGAACTTACTGGTTTGATGCAGACAATTTTTATTTAGCTATTTTCTCTAACATTTCACGCAAATTTCTGTGTCGGTTGCACTAAATTATTAATAAAATGTTTCACAAAGTGTTTTTGTTCGTTTAAGAGTTAAAAAAATTGCTAAAATAAGCGAATTAAGTTTTGTTACGAATGCAAAATGAAAAGAGAAACCGAAAAAAAGTTGCAACGTCTCATGGAACATGTATGATATTAATCTCTGTTTTTTCAAGAAAAAGAGGAAGAGCAAGCTGATCTCATGTCTTCTTTATTAATAGTCTTTGATGTGTACACGTACACACACATTCATCTACAAGGAAAATAGGGGCAGGGTTGCAAAACGCGCATTTTTAGTACTAAAACCACAGTTGTACAAGGCAGTATAGGGGGTTTTGAAAGAGATTTTGTTGAAATCCTCTACGAGCCAGCTGATATTTGCCTATTGCAAATCTACTGATATCTAGGAGGATTTTGGCCAAAATCCTCGTTTACGAGGACTTCTTGTCTAGTGCGAACGTAGTATTAGAATGTTTTTTTTTTCAACAAATGCATAAATACAACAATAAAAGGTAATTCAGTCCAGTAGTTTGATATAATAATGACAACAAAGGATTTTTTATAATTTTTTTACGTTTTATTTGTACTGGGTGTTTTGACTGAGACAAATTCAAATTCACTTGGACAATTCAATATGAAATAAATTATTCGAAAAGCTTCGGTTTCGGTTAATCGGCCTCTTGACGCCGAAGGCCGATTATCGATTTTTGGTCGAGTGCCGATGCTCCGGGCGAGCTCTAGTTTATATAAGAAAAGAATCAGTAGATAATCGCCTCTATAGTGAATTATTATACTCTCTTATTCCTGAGAGGAATTTCAAACCTTCTGTTCGAAGAATCAGCGGAAATTGCAACGAATGTAAAATAAATCGCATCGGAGTAGACACACTAATCCCAGAGACGGAGAAATCAATCCTCGGATTAATAAAGAGAGTCGATAGAAAACTTTAACTTGTTAACCACTGTAAAAAACCTATAGAACCTCTCAAAAGAAATAGAAGCATTTATGACGTATTTGAGGACGTGACGAGGAAGTTTTCCAAGCGGCAATGTAAAGGGTATCAAAGTGATCCCATGGACACCTTATAATTTACCTCAGACGAATTTACAACTAATGACAGTTAGACAGTTCGTTTACCGATTTGTCAACTCTCACTAGTATCCAAAACACACTTGAGGATCTTACTCAGCATAAGGCGCCTTCCAAGCTGGCCCCTGGGACGACTTCAGCTGTCGAAGACCGTCTATACGGCCAGTCGTGCCATATTGTTTCCGAAGACAGTTCCAAACACCAGGAATGTGTTTTTTGAGAAATAAGTCATCTCCGATATTAAATACCTCGGGCGGTATTCCCGTTTCCTTTTTATTCAGCTGTGTTACTACAATGGTCACATTAATCTGATTCAACACCATCTATAGATTAGGTTAGGTATGGTGGCAACCCGATATTTCAGGCTCACTTATACTATTCAGTCCATTGTGATACCACAGTGGTGAGCTTCTGTCTTATCACTGATGCGCTTTACAGACTATCAGTTATTCCGGACGATAGTGCTCGTGTCGAACATATCCCATATATTGCACATTATAAGTTAAGTCCGAAGGCATAATCGATACTGCTGCATGTTTACGGGATCGATAACACATTTACCGATTATTTAGTCATCGCCGACAAGTCGAATCGATCCGACCACTGTAAGATTCTTTGCAAACACCGACATTCGTCCGGAATAACTGATAGTCTGTAAAGCGCATGAGTGTTGCCCGGTTCTATGACAAGGGACCCCCTTTTTATAGCCGAGTCCGAAAGGCGTTCCACATTGCAGTGAAACCTCTTAGAGAAGCTGTGAAACACACAGAAATGTCAACAGGATTACTGAGGTGGGATAATCCACCGCTGGAAAACTTTTTGGTGTTTGGTCGAAACTGGATTTGAACCCAATACCCTGTGTATGCAAAACGGGCATGCTAACCATTGCACCACGGTGGCTCCATGGTCATCTTTCGTTTGTGAAGTCGAAAAGGTGGGTATGATAGTTGACTCTTCGGTAGAACTTCGGGG
Source organism: Haematobia irritans (assembly GCF_050003625.1). Lineage (NCBI taxonomy): Eukaryota > Metazoa > Arthropoda > Insecta > Diptera > Muscidae > Haematobia > Haematobia irritans. The sequence continues at coordinate 210,276,201 of NC_134399.1, forward strand.
TTTCATTTTAGTCCTTCGTCTTCACATTTCGCAATTCCTTCGAAAATGTTTTCTCTATTCTACTATTAGATTTATGAACACTTTATCTTTATGAAGCAATTAATTTTGTTTCTCGTCATTTGAATCTGCTACTGCTACCCGGCACTATGAATGCGTATCCGGTCCAACGTTCTTGAAACTTAGAGGGTCAACAACATTAGTGTACCCGTATTCTTTTTAATTACGTCACAAAATATAGTTGGTGCAAATATTTTCCTTTCAGCATTTCGAAATTTGCATTGTAGTGCTTGCGTATTAAAATTGTGTCATTCAATTAACCACGTTCATGAGCACACCATCATTCTACGTCATACCTTCATAATAAAACTCTGAAATTTTCTATTCCCAATATTCTCACATCATATCGCTGTAGTGCCAAAAAAAAAAAAATCCAATAATTTATTTACTCAAATAATCTCATAATGTTTACATTGAATTTGAATGTTTGCCGCATATGAAATGGTTTTAGCTGGCATCTGTTTGTTCTGTTTTGCCCCTGCGGTAAGAATGTAATTAGGAATGGAAATATACATAGATATACCTACTATGTAGATCTCTCTTTCTAAGGAAAAAGAAATGAATTAATGGAATATTATCCGCTCCGTTTGATTTTCATTACCAGGTGAGGAGAGCGGTATGGATTAACCATTTCCATATGGTTGTAATGGCAACTAACACTTCCATTCCATTGAAAATTTATTTATTTATTCAATCCAATATCATAGCTATTGATTTTTAGAGGATTCAAAAATACATCTTTTTCAACCAAATGATGAACAACAGTGGTACGAAGTGGATTACAAGGGTGGTCCGATGACTTCCTCATTCGATTTTTGTGCCTATTGGGTTTCTTTATTAGGAAGTCGCATGAGGCCGATAGGTGGGAGAAGTCTAAATTCCGTCCCTTAATTCCGAAAAATGCAATCCATCACTAACACCCGTCGACATCAGTTTCATATCGGAACAAGTGTGATCTAATGGAATACAGTAAGCTTTCCAGCCTATTATATCCAAAATATAACATCGCCCAGACAAAGATTCTATTGAAAAAGTCCCTTGTTTAAAAAAGATTTATTGCTCCGAATCAGTGTGCATTCTCTAGAATTTTACTCATTATCGAAATACTTAGTTTGTTTAGTTCTTGTCTCATCAATGCAATAAGTATTCTGATGTAAACCACATTTCTTTTAGTTTCACTTTTGATTTTGGCATATTCTATTTGCCGAATATCAAGATACTTGTATGGAATTGATATCCCAGTTGACCATGACTTCCACACTATATAAAGGGTGATTTGTTAAGAGCTTGATAACTTTTTTAAAAAAAAAACGCATAAAATTTGCAAAATCTCATCGGTTCTTTATTTGAAACGTTAGATTGATCCATGACATTTACTTTTTGAAGATAATTTCATTTAAATGTTGACCGCGGCTGCGTCTTAGGTGGTCCATTCGGAAAGTCCAATTTTGGGCAACTTTTTCGAGCATTTCGGCCGGAATAGCCCGAATTTCTTCGGAAATGTTGTCTTCCAAAGCTGGAATAGTTGCTGGCTTATTTCTGTAGACTTTAGACTTGACGTAGCCCCACAAAAAATAGTCTAAAGGCGTCAAATCGCATGATCTTGGTGGCCAACTTACCGGTCCATTTCTTGAGATGAATTGTTCTCCGAAGTTTTCCCTCAAAATGGCCATAGAATCGCGAGCTGTGTGGCATGTAGCGCCATCTTGTTGAAACCACATGTCAACCAAGTTCAGTTCTTCCATTTTTGGCAACAAAAAGTTTGTTAGCATCGAACGATAGCGATCGCCATTCACCGTAACGTTGCGTCCAACAGCATCTTTGAAAAAATACGGTCCAATGATTCCACCAGCGTACAAACCACACCAAACAGTGCATTTTTCGGGATGCATGGGCAGTTCTTGAACGGCTTCTGGTTGCTCTTCACTCCAAATGCGGCAATTTTGCTTATTTACGTAGCCATTCAACCAGAAATGATCCTCATCGCTGAACAAAATTTGTCGATAAAAAAGCGGATTTTCTGCCAACTTTTCTAGGGCCCATTCACTGAAAATTCGACGTTGTGGCAGATCGTTCGGCTATTCATGATGAAATGTCAAAGCATACTGAGCATCTTTCTCTTTGACACCATGTCTGAAATCCCACGTGATCTGTCAAATACTAATGCATGAAAATCCTAACCTCAAAAGAATCACCCTTTACATAAATTGAAGCTCGCATCATTGAATCTTGACGGGCACTTGTCATTTAACATTTAAATATAATTTGGGGCATATGGCTACTGCGACTATTTTGCACAAAGGTCATTCTGAAGGTCCAATTTTCGACCACCTTTTCAAGCATTTGTGGACGTTTTTCAGCAATAACACGTTGAATATTGGCTTCCAAAGCGTCAATCGTCGTTGCTGGTTTATCCACGTAAACCAATGACTTCAGTTATCCCCACAAAAATTAATTGAGTGGCGTCAAATCACACGAACGCTGAGGCCAATTCACCGATCCATTTCTCGAACTAATGTTTTCGTTGAAATGTTCTTTCTACAAGTGGCATCATCCTGTTGAAACCACATTTCGTTTACATCCATATCTTGAAGTTTTGGCAACAAAAATTCATTAATCATAATTCACGTCCTTTCTCATGTTTAAAGAAATAAAGACCGATGATTCCACCAGCAATATTTTCTCTGTACGCACTCTTCTCATTGTTTTAGGTGGCCTGGCATCCCCAAGATTGAATATATAACGAAATTTTGTAATTACGTTCTTTATGGTGATCTCAGACGGACGACTATGTGCACCATAAAATTCACTGTTTTTGCAAATAAATTTCCACGATTTGAAAGCGTTGTTCTGGAGTTAACCTATTCATGGCGATTTGCCAAATAATAATGAGAGGAGAGGTCACTTTAAACTGCCAAACCAGCTGTCAGAATACGAAGTGATTCATATTAAAAAAAATACGATTTATTTTGATTCCATAACCTCTGAAAGTCTATCTTTCAGTACATAATCGCGACTCCATTATTATTTCCCTTTATGCCCGAGAGTATTGGACGAGTATTGTAATATTTGTTACAATCAATTGATTTTTCAAATACTTCTCGGCGATCCCCCAAATGAAGTATTTGCCATAGCGGATTTTATGAAAAAGAGCATGAAAAAATTGGGAGTTTCGTCAGATTATTTAAATTTCATACGAGAAAAGGAAACAGCAAAAGAGATATGAAGCAGTTTATAAAACTTGTTTTGAATTGTCTAGCAGCTTTCTAGCAGAAGCAGTGGGAATCGCATCAAATGCGCCGAGATTCTTCGGATTAGGCCTACTGATCCCAAAATCAGGGAACTCAATCTTAAGATCAATATTCGAATACAAGCCGAATGCGTGGTTATACAATTTGAACTTGTTAACCACTGTAAGAAAACCTATCGAACCTTCAAGAAGGAAAAGCTAAGTTCTGCTAAGACATCTTTGGCAACGTGACGAGGAAGTTTTCAAGTTTTGTCTCTTAGACAATGGACACCTCAAAACTTACCTCAGCCAAATTTAAAACTGTCAATAACATTCGCTTGTCGATTCAGATACTGGTAATGGAAACACATGAGTCACTACTCCTTCCAAACCAAATTGAGAAGTTTGCCTTTTACATGGTTAGTAATACCAATTTTTTTCCGAGGACATTCGCAAAAATTCAATTAATCGGTGAAGAAACGATTAATTGTGTATTTGGAAGCTTGTCGTACGTATGTGAAATTTATAGTTAAGAAGTCACAACTATTCCACCAATGAAATTCGGACGATTGTACAATCATTGCTGGGCCTCTTATTGATGACATCTGATATGCCTACCTCACACGTCGTTGTCTCTGTTACTAAGGATCAAATCAGTAGAAACGAGACCTATCGCACGGTCGCCATCAATGCTGTCCTTATTCCCTCTTCATCGATCAAGTGGTCAATTGAATATATTTCTCTCCTGATATCGAACCGGATGGGCTTGGCTCGTTCATATGGGTTCCTCCTGAATGTGGTATGGTTTGTGTGGTTTACACCTCTGCACTTTATCAGGGGTTGGTGGGTAAAGAGGTCGTGTTGTTGCCTCACCGAGGGCATTTTGGTTGCACGCTGCAGATGCTATATATTCTGGTGTGTTGGTGTAACATGAAGTGACAATCCGCAACGCAGTATTTTGCACCGTTTGAAGATTTCTCCATTGGCTATGGGTAATACTGGGACTCCAAACGGGGGCCACATAATCGATTAAAGGCGACCAATAGGACTTTTGAATGGTCTCTTTATCTTTTCCCCCAAAGCCCTCAGGATCTTGGTTCTACTCCCAACGTTTTTACCAACTATTTCCGTATGTGGAGATGCTTGCCACGAGTGTGGATATCAAGCTCCAGCTTCACTTCTGTAGTCCACGATGTGAAAATAGTTGCCGTCGTTTTGGAGCAGAAAGTTTCAGATTCGTGCTGACGAGGAAATCCCTAAGTGTAGGGAGGTAGTCAATTATTTTCACCTCAAACTCCTTGATGTAACTATGGAACAGTCATCTGCATAGGTTATCAGATGAACATCTGCTGGTGGAAGAGGAGCTCCTGCCACGAAAACGTTAAAAAGGAGGCACATTACACCGCAAGAGGTACATCCTGTTTATTCTTCCTGTGCGAAAATGTCTTTCCTCCCAATTCCGCAGAAGACTGTCTGCCAATATATCTTAATATTATTAAGGAAAGAAGTTTCCATCTCCTAAGATGGTGGTGTGGTTGGATGTATTAAATGCTTTAAACAAGTCGAATGCTATAAGAATGGAACGTTTATGCGAACACTTACTATCCAATCCCTCTGCAATGTTGGTTGTTAATTCAAATAAGGCAGTGGTCGTTCTCCTGCCCAAGCAAAAACCATAGCTTCCAGAATCTTCGTGACGGGGAAGGAAGGGTAATTGGTCGATACGAGTGGGGTCGATTCCTGCTTCGACCGAAAACCAAAAAGTTTTTTTCAGCGGTGGATTATCCCATCCCAATAATGCTGGTGATATTTCTGAGTGTTTCAAAGCTTCTCTAAGTGGTTTCACTGCAATGTGGAACGCCGTTCGGACTCGACTATAAAAATGAAGCCCTTTGTCATTGAGCTAAATATGAAATCGGGCAGCACTCAGTGATAAGAGAGAAGTTCACCACTGTGGTATCACATTGGATTGAATAGTCTAAGTGAGTCTGATACATCGGGCTGCCATCTTACCTAACCTAACCTAACATTGAAGGTATGAGCCAGAAACCTAGCGGTATGTCATTGTGTTAAACATGGATTCGGGCAGCACTAAGTGATAAGAGAGAAGTTCACCACCGTGGTATTACTGAATAGTCTAAGTGAGCTTGAGTATGTTAGGCTCAATAAGTATGGCTGCCACTGTACCTAACCTAACCTAATGCGAATACGGATTAACATGCATTTCTATTAAAACACTTTCGTTGGGTTTTATTCAATCTTCTATAGACCACTTCTATTATAAAATATTAAGAATTTCTAATCGATATTTTGGACAATTGGGTTTCTTTTGTACCTTGGATGCGTAAACGTATTAAGTGGTTGGTTTTCCTGTTCTATGTATGGAATATAATCTTTCGGTTTTTATGGGGAAATTTGTTACAACGGAAATGAAACGATCTACTCTCGAATCTAATCACTTTGGTAATAATAGATTTTGTTTATTTGGAAAGAGGTACCTAATAAAAAGTGGAATTCATGAAAGAATAAACAAATGATTTTCCTTTCTTTGCAAGAAAAACTATTTACACTTGAAATAACATGTGCAAAGTAATTATTTCAATTACAATTGATTTTGGAAATACTCAGCCTGGTGAAAGTGGATAACATAGGAAGAAATAATATAGATAATGGACGTATACGAAAATTAAAATATTACGGTTGGACAAATTTTCATGGCTACATAGAAAGACTGTTTAAAAGTCTTACCACTACTGCAAAAAAATGTGTCATATATATTTCAGTTGCTACTATTTGTTTTGCTAAAATATGGCAACTACATATGGCCTTTGACAATTCGATGTAATGTGCTATGGTCTAACGGGACTCATGAATCTAAAACAAAAGAAAACAATACAGGGTGGCTAATCACGGCATTCGATATCGAATTCATAATCGTATCGAGAAAATTGCCGATACGATTAAAAGTTTGGATCACGGCATTCAATCGAAATTTGATGCAATTTCTCTGTGATTGCCAACAAAAAACGAAGCAGAACAAAATGAAATGACAAAATTAAGTTACCGGCACAAAATAGAATGTAGAAAAATACATATGTTTTTGAAGATTTCAAAGTAAATTGTATTACATTATATCTTATCTCTTTTTACATTCCTCCGAATTCCTTCCTAATTGGAGGATGAGATGAATATAAAAAAAGTATATACGGCCGTAAGTTCGGCCAGGCCGAATCTTATGTACCCTCCACCATGGATTGCGTAGAAACTTCTACGAAAGACTGTCATCCACAAATTTCAACTCACATGGTTGTTAAATATCATATACTACCACCACGTACCAAATTTCAACCAGATCGGATGAATTTTGCTTCTCCAAAAGGCACCGGAGGTCAAATCTTGGATCGGTTTATATGGGATCTATATATTATTATGGACTGATAGGAACCAATTCCTGCGTGGTTGTTGGATACCCTATATTAACATCACGTACCAAATTTCAACCGAATGGGAAGAATTTTGCTCTTCCAAGGTGCTCCGGAGGTAAAATCTGGCGATCGGTTTATATGAGGCCTATATATAATTATGGACCGATATCGATCAATTTTTGCATGGGTGTTTGAGACCATATATTAACATCACGTACCAAATTTCAACTGAATCAGATGAATTTTGGTCTTCCAAGAGGCTCCGTAGGTCAAATCTGGTGATCGGTTTATATGGGGCCTATATATAATAATGGACCGATATAGACCATGGACCATATACTAACCATATACTAACACCATGTACCAAATTTCAGTCGGATCGGATGAAATTTGCTTCTCTTAGAGGCTCCGCAAGCCAAATCGGGGGATCGGTTTATATGGGGGCTATATATAATTATGGACCGATGTGAGCCAATTTTTGCATGGTTGTTAGAGACCATATACTAACACTATGTACCAAATTTCAGCCGGATCGGATGAAATTTGCTTCTCTTAGAGGCTCCGCAAGCCAAATCGGGGGATCGGTTTATATGGGGGCTATATATAATTATGGACCGATATCGACAAATTTTTGCATGGTTGTTAGAGACCATATACTTACACCATGTACCAAATTTCAGCCGGATCGGATGAAAATTGTTGCTCTTAGAGGCTCTGCAAGCCAAATCGGGGGATCGGTTTATATGGGGGCTATATATAATTATGAATCGATGTGGACCAATTTTTGCATGGTTGTTAGAGACCATATACTAACACCATGTACCAAATTTCAGCCGGATCGGATGAAATTTGCTTCTCTTAGAGGTCTCGCAAGCCAAATTTGAGGGTCCGTTTATATAGGGGCTATACGTAAAAGTGGACCGATATGGCCCATTTGCAATACCATCCGACCTACATCAATAACAACTACTTGTGCCAAGTTTCAAGTCGATAGCTTGTGTCGTTCGGAAGTTAGCGTGATTTCAACAGACGGACGGACATGCTCAGATCGACTCAGAATTTCACCACGACCCAGAATATATATACTTTATGGGGTCTTAGAGCAATATTTCGATGTGCTACAAACGGAATGACAAAGTTAATATACCCCCCATCCTATGGTGGAGGGTATAATAATTCGGCGACAAATAAGGAATAAAAGTGCACATTGTTATTGGTGTAAGTGCATGTGTTTGAAATGGTGTGCAATGTTAGAAAGTCACCTTTTTGCAGGCTTAATGGAAGATTTTTTTATTTATTTATTTCAAAAATTTTCCGTAATACAAAGCCTATAAGGCCAATTAATTTATATTACTTATAACAAATCCTGAGTAATTATTATTATATTTATAAAGTCAAGTACTCGAATTATTCTCTATACATTTATAATATTATCCCTGCAGTATTAAAGTGGCTCCCCAGCCATAAACAATAATAGGAAAAAAAATATATATAATCATCAAAATAAGCCCATAACATGGTAAAAAAAATTGAAATACAAGTACTGAATTAGAGAATAATAAAATGAAATGTAAGTAAGTATAAGATGTCGTCTGCAAACATAAACGTTCTACATATCCTGGAGGTATTGTGTTGATGGAGATCGTTAACATAAAGAATAAATAGATGAGGCCCCAGGACAGAGCCCTGGGGAACCCCAGAATAAATAGGTAATATCCGAGACCTGACACCTTTCAAAGATACAAATTTAGTCCTATTATTAAGGTAGGAAAGAACAAGTTTGCAAGCTGTTCGGGAGAAATTAAATTGTTCTTTAAGTTTAGTAATTAACCGAGAGAAACAAATTGAGTTGAAGGCTTTGGATAAATCGAGAGACACAAGTGTACTCAACCTACCACTATTAATATCACTACGAACCGCATCAGTCAAACTCACAAGTAGGTGAGTAGTACTGAGGCCATGCTGAAGGCATATTGGGTATCAGAAAGCATATTGTCAGTCACCTCGAGTATCTGTATCTTCATTAGGTGTTCAACAACTTTTGACAAAGATGGTAAAATAGAGATAGGACGAAGGTCCTGAGGTCCTGACACAACACGAGTCTTAGGCATTGATACAACCCGTGCACATTTCCAGGCACTAGGAAAAGACGAAGTAGTTAAAATGCAATTAATTACGTCCAGGATAAAGTCCGAAATAAAAGGGAAAATTTGCTTAATAAATCTAATCGGAATACCATCTACTCCAATAGACTTAGAAGTAACTTTATTCATGGCCTCAACAACCTCTGATTCATTCACGCAACGAAATGAAAAATATGCATCAGCATCTGGGAAAGTATTAAGATCAATATCATTGCCATCAGGAACAATCCCATTCACAAAGTACGAATTTATAATATCAACGTCTAAATCCATGTTCATGAAATCATCTCTAACAAATCCAGATCCCCGGAGAACATACCACAAACCTGAAGAGTCCATGCCACGAAACAAGTTCGAATAATACCTTCTTTTCGCTTTACGAATTACATTCTTTGCCTTATTGCGATACTTGCAATAGGTCCTCCAATTGTTCTGCGAACGGTCAGATTGAAAAACAGAAAAATATAAATCTCTAAACGATCTGGCAAGTTTTATTTCACTGAATTCAATCCAGTTATCAGATTTGTGAATTTTCATAGAAATAGTAGGTACATAAGAAAACAAATCAACTAAGAGAGAAAATAAATTAAGGCACTTAGTATCAACATCAGTTGCACAAAGGATGAAATCACTATCAAAAGCAGCTAAACAAGAAAATATACCATGCCAGTCAATATTGTTATAGTCACGCCGTATGACAAATTCATGTATGGCAGAAAAATTGAAGAACAGACAAGCAAAAAAAAAAAAGATTTCGGCTGGTGAAGGAGGCGTTGAAATGGAATATATCCCCCATGTTCCGGTTTACGAATTCGCAAATTTTCCTCAACCTCTATTTTTCGAACCACAAAGATATATAATATGAAATGTATACACACTGTTCTTATGGATAAGGGATTTATTTGGAAGAAGATGGAATTGTTCAGATATTATGGACAATCCAATATTTTGCGTTTTGCGAATTCGTAAACTAGAACAGTAGGGATAATTTTTGGTGGCATGTCAACGTCAATTCTACCGCTTTACAATTGTCTGCCGTCTTAAAACTTTTATCCAGTGGAAGCCTTCATCATTCACTATCCTTATGTTACAAAGTGGTTCTTTGTCAAGCTCGTTCGGGATGCTCGCTCCCGAACTCGACTATGACCAATTTTTGTTTAACTTTTATTGGAGTTGCATTAGTTCTAAATATTCAAAATATGTTCATTATATGTAAATTTACTACAAATTACCAACAATTCGAACTAAAACTAATATATTTACTATTCCTATATGGCAAAAACAATGTAAATAACAAGTAAAAAATGTTTTATGATTGCAATTTACCAATCAAAAAAATTGTTGATAAAAAAACTCGATATCGACTCTCGTGATCCGAAAAATTTAGATTTCGATCAAAAGTTCTCGATATCGAATGCCGTGATTAGCCCCCAGTACGGAAGGTAGGAAATACAAGAGAACGAAACTTTAAAGTAAAACTGTGGCAGTAGATAGCAGTCATGAGGAAAGATAAAGTACATTTAGCTAATGTCATGCAGTTTTTGCGGCGTTTCTCTCAAATATCATACAGTTTGCGTCGGCGTCACCCAATAACCAATTTATCAAAACAGCGCTACGACTATAACGCCGGTAATACCAACGTGCTGCGGTCATTGTGCGACATTGTTTTCTTTGCAGACGAGCTCTTTTCTTTCTCTTGCATTTCCTACTCTCTGAGTACACTAAAGGCAATTTAAAATGAAGATGGTGATTTATTCTCCTTTACTGAGAAATGTAAAGCCTGTGATGGAACTAAGAGAGCAAAATTATCTCCCTATTTTTTAAAGGTAGATTTACATAAAAAATCAACAGCAAATTTGAAAAAGGATGAGTTCATTATAAAATCCCAAATTATACTTCATGTTTGATGACGAGTCTGATCATTTATTTCTCCTAAAATTAGATCAATTACCAATGTTGGTATTTATCTTTAATAAATATAATGACGATCACAACTCAGTTGTCTGAACAAATAAAATAGCTTGTTAAAAAAACAACACAATATTTAAATCTACTTGCATGTGAAAATATTTATGTATGCAAAATGGACAAACAATGCGATTTAAATAAAATTTGCCAAAATATTTATTTGTATATTTTTAAAAAGCCAAATTTATGTTGGGGAAACATAACAAACAGTCTAAATTGCCTTTTGTGTTCTTTCTCAACTGGTCAGACGTCAATTAGAATTGAAAAGAATATAAAAACAAGTTTGTTTTTTGAGTTCCGGTCAAATTAATTTTGTTTTGCTTCATTATTTATTTATTTATTTGTTTTATTTATTCTATTTTTTATGGAAGAAAGTTCATTAACAGTTTTCCTTGATATTTTTGTTTGAGATCCCATGCGTATATTAACTATAAGAGAAAAAAAATGTAACACCAATCACGAAATTTCAATCAATGGAATGGACAACCAAAAAAAGTAAAGGAAGTAAAATCGGAGCATTGTTTTAAATCCCGCAAATGGACCGATGTAAACCATTATTAGGCTTTATGCCAAATATCGAATTTTAGCCTAAGTAGATACATAAAGCCAAATTGGAAGATTGGTTTACATGGAGAATGTAATAGAAAATTTCGTTTAGATGATAAAAATCGTGAATTTAATATAAGTATATATAAATCCAATAAATCGGTTTATATGGGTGCTATATATAAAAAATCGACCAATGTTAACTACATTTGACACTCAATTTATAGGGTTTTAATATAGTGAAAACTAAATCAATAAAAATTGTTACAAATTTTTAAAATGACTTTAGCAAAAACATTTTAACAATTAAAACAAGTATATACGGCCGTAAGTTCGGCCAGGCCGAAGCTTATTTACCCTCCATCATGGACTGCGTAGAAACTTCATCTAAACACTGCCATCCACAATCGAATTACTTAAGTTGCGGTAACGCTTGCCGATGGCAAGGTATCTTAAAACCTCCTAATACCATCTTCTAAATTGTATGTAAGTCCATACGTGGACTTACGATCAAAAAAGATCGATCCAATACGTATATAATTCAGCTTGACAAAGTAGACATACAATTTTGACAAAATTTTCTACAGAAATAAAATTTTAACAAAATTTTCTATAGAAATAAAATTTTCACAAAATTTTCTATAGAAATAAACTTTTGACAAAATTTTCTATAGAAATAAAATCTTGGTAGATTATTTTTGGCTCTAGTGGCAACCATGATTGTGAACCGAATAAAAATTGAACAAAATTTTCTATAGAAATCAAATTTTGATAAAATTTTCTATAGAAATAAAATTTTGACAATGATGAAAATTTTATTATGAACCGAATAAAATTTTAAGAAAATTTTCTCTACACCCTCACAAAAAATCGCTTCTGTAACATATACTCCCAAAACATATTTTGCTTCAAGCATATACATTTTTGGGTATTGCCCAAACATTTATATGTTTGATCTCTACCAATATATAATATGTTTGAAAGCATATTGGTCTAAACAATATATTTTTGGGTAGTCTAAGTTCCAAACATTTTGTATTTTTGCATCCAAATTCAATAATGTTGTCTTCCAAAAAACAATATGTTATTATGTGACCATATAATATGTTTGGAAGCATTTTGCACCCAAAAATATTATATGCTTAAAAAAATTCTCCCAAACAATATTGTGCTCAAAATTTTATTTATTTATTTATATATTTACAATCATAATGAATTATGAAAATAAACAGGTAATATAGGTGCTAACAACATAGGTTTTCGGCCTGAATGCTCAAAATTTTGTTTCTGCCCAATTGTATATTCCCCGACTCTCACTTCCACGAGATTTTCTAGTTCTTAGCACCTTTTTCTGTAATACAAACATTGTAGAAGAAATTATTCAATTTTATGATTTTTTTTATTTTAAATTTACCTTTTGCCGGACGGGGATTCGAACAGCGGACCACACAGTTTGCAAGGATCAACGAAGTAGCTGATCAATTGCCCAAGGAAAAATAAAATGTTAATTTTGTAATAACAAGCAACAACCACCAACTTAATTCATTATCGCTCCCTGTTAAATAGCGCTCCAAGCTACTAAACACATATATGTTTATAGGCTATTTCTAAATTAATATATGTTTGCATCCAAGCATATTATATTTACAAACATTTTATGTCCCAAACATAATATGTTCTAACATATTAACATATATGTCCAAAACATGTTATGCTAGTTTATGAACATTATATGCTTGCACTCAAAAATATTGTGTTTAAAAATTTGTGTTCCAAACATATAATGTTTATAGCCAAACATATGAAAAACAGTCTTTTTCATCCGTGTAGAAATAAAATTTTGACAAAATTTTCTATAGAAATAAAATTTTGACAAAATTTTCTATAGAAAAAAAATTTTGGTAGATTATTCTTGGCTCTAGTGGCAACCATGATTATGAACCGATATGGACCAATTTTTGTGTGATTGGACCAATTTTGGTATGGTTGTTAGCGACCATATACTAACACCACGTGCCTAATTTGAACCGGATCGGATGAATTTTGCGCCTCCAAGAGGCTCCGGAGGTCAAATCTGGAGAATGTTTTATATGGGGGCTATATATAATTATGGACCGATATGGACCAATTCTGGCACGGTTGTTAAAGATCATATACTAACACCATGTTCCAAATTACAAGCCAAATCTGGGGATCGGTTTATATGGGGGCTATATATAATTATGAACGGATGTGGACCAATTTTTGCATGGTTGTTAGAAACCATATACCAATATCATGTACCAAATTTCAGGCGGATCGGATGAAATTTGCTTCTCTTTGAGGCTCCGCAACCCAAATCTGGGGATCGGTTTATATGGGCGCCATATATAATTATGGACCGATGTGGACAAATTTTTGCACGGTTGTTAGAGACCATATACCAATACCATGTACCAAATTTCAGCCGGATCGGTTGCAATTTGCTCCTCTTTGAGGCTTCGCAAGCCAAATCTGGAGATCGGTTTATATGGGGTCTATATATAAATATGGGCCGATGTGGACCAATTTTTGCATGGTTGTTAGAGACCATATACCAACATCATGTACCAAATTTCAGCCGGATCGGATGAAATTTACTTCACCGCAAGCCAAATCTGGGGATCGGTTTATATGGGGGCTATATATAATTAAGGACCGATATGGACCAATTTTTGCATGGTTGTTAGAAACCATATATCAACATCATGTACCAAATTTCAGCCGGATCGGATGAAATTTTCTTCTCTTTGAGGCTCCGCAAGCCAAATCTGGGGATCGGTTTATATGGGGGCTATATATAATTATGGACCGATGTGAACCAATGGTTGCATGGTTGTTAGAGACCATATACCAACACCATATACCAAATTTCAGTCGGATCGGATGAAATATGCTTCTGTTAGAGGCTCCACAAGCCAAATTTGAGGGTGCCTTTATATGGGGGCTATACGTAAAAGTGGACCGATATGGCCCATTTTTAATACCATCCGACCTACATCGATAACAACTACTTGTGCCAAGGTTCAAGTCGATAGCTTGTTTCGCTCGGAAGTTAGCGTGATTTCAACAGACGGACGGACGGACGGACATGCTTAGGTCGACTCAGAATTTCATCACGACCCAGAATATAAAGGGTGATTTGTTAAGAGCTTGATAACTTTTTAAAAAAAAAAAACGCATAAAATTTGCAAAATCTCATCGGTTCTTTATTTGAAACGTTAGATTGGTCCATGACATTTACTTTTTGAAGATAATTTCATTTAAATGTTGACCGCGGCTGCGTCTTAGGTGGTCCATTCGGAAAGTCCAATTTTGGGCAACTTTTTCGAGCATTTCGGCCGGAATAGCCCGAATTTCTTCGGAAATGTTGTCTTCCAAAGCTGGAATAGTTGCTGGCTTATTTCTGTAGACTTTAGACTTGACGTAGCCCCACAAAAAATAGTCTAAAGGCGTCAAATCGCATGATCTTGGTGGCCAACTTACCGGTCCATTTCTTGAGATGAATTGTTCTCCGAAGTTTTCCCTCAAAATGGCCATAGAATCGCGAGCTGTGTGGCATGTAGCGCCATCTTGTTGAAACCACATGTCAACCAAGTTCAGTTCTTCCATTTTTGGCAACAAAAAGTTTGTTAGCATCGAACGATAGCGATCGCCATTCACCGTAACGTTGCGTCCAACAGCATCTTTGAAAAAATACGGTCCAATGATTCCACCAGCGTACAAACCACACCAAACAGTGCATTTTTCGGGATGCATGGGCAGTTCTTGAACGGCTTCTGGTTGCTCTTCACTCCAAATGCGGCAATTTTGCTTATTTACGTAGCCATTCAACCAGAAATGAGCCTTATCGCTGAACAAAATTTGTCGATAAAAAAGCGGATTTTCTGCCAACTTTTCTAGGGCCCATTCACTGAAAATTCGACGTTGTGGCAGATCGTAAGTCTATTCATGATGAAATGTCAAAGCATACTGAGCATCTTTCTCTTTGACACCATGTCTGAAATCCCACGTGATCTGTCAAATACTAATGCATGAAAATCCTAACCTCAAAAGAATCACCCTTTATATACTTTATGGGGTCTTAGAGCAATATTTCGATGTGTTACAAACGGAATGACAAAGTTAATATAACCCCTATCCAATGATGGAGGGTATAAAAAAATGGCTAAAATGTCTTTAGTATTATACAAAGTTCATTACAGGCACAATTTAAGTAAAATGTACTCATTTTAGAAACTTATCAATGCAATTTAGGTGAGATTCACTCGTTTTAGAAAAATATAAATTAATTTCGAATTTAGTAAAATTTTCTACTTCAAAGCTTTTATTAAAGTTTTTATCGTTTATTTCGTTTATGTCATTAAAGTAAAAAAACAAACAAATTAAAATAAGGAAATTTTTGTAACATTTACGAAAATTTAACTAAAATAAAGTTAAATCGGTACAATCGAGATATATAAACATAGACCGATGGGCTATTTGTATAACGCATTTTGCTAACTATCCAATTTTTGTGAAATTGGAGTCCAGACTTTAAATCGGAAGATTAGTGTATGGGGACCGATATAAAGCAACTTCGAATTGGGCAATGACCGTCTTATATGATATAAATTTAAAAATATATCTATAATATTTTATTAAAAATAATAAAAAATTGAATATTTTTTAAAACTCGATTAAGACTGTAATTGGAAAAATTCTCTTGAAATTTTTTTCTGTGTGGGCTTGTCATAGGACGGATGTTCACCATTTCAACAGCCATTGCGTTTTACCTTTTAGGGTGTGATTCGAATTTAGCGTTTAGTTGGATGCACACAAACTATTTTTTTCTGATTCAATCACGAAATTAATTGATCAAATTTTTTGATTGAAAGGTCTTCAATAACGAAAATTATAGTATCAATCGCAGTTTTAATTGGACATAAAAAAATAATTAATTTCATGAGCAAATTTCAATTCTTTAATTGATTCAATTAAAAATTTAATTGATGTTGATTGAAAAACTCAATAAATTTTCTTAATTAAAAACGTAGCTATTTTCAATTACTGTCTTAATGTGACTTTGTGTTTTTAGTTTGATTAAAAGATTGATTGTTTGAAATAAATTTGTAATTAAAAATTGGAAAAAATCCATCGCCATTCTTAACTGGCTTAGTCTTCCGAGTTTGATTAAAAAGTTAATTGTATCAATTAATTTTTTAATTAAAAATTAAAAAACAATCAATCTTTGACCTAATTAACTTAATGGTTCCACCTTGATTAAAAATTTAATTGTATCAATTAGTTTATTAATTTAAATTTTTTTCAACTTCAACTTTTTAATTGAAAATATTTTTTTCAGTTTTTTTTTCTGTGTGTGAATTGAAAACTTTTGCGGTATTTTGCCAAATAATTTTTAAATTTTCTTTTAATGATTTTTAATGCATTCTAACACAGAAAAACATTTTATTTTTCATGTTAGCCTGATACCGAAACAGACGATTATAACGTCCAAATGCATGATATTTTAATTTTACAATTAATTATTTTTCGAGCCTTATGGACAAATTACATCAAGGAATTTGATCATTTTCACGAACATTTTTTCAAATTAAAGTCTTAATTGAGTTTTAAAAAATATTCATGAAGCAAGCATCAATCACAAAATTAATAGTATCAATTAATTTTTTAAATGGATCAATTAAATTTTTAATTGATCCAATTAAAATTGAATACATTTCAATTAAAAAATTAATTGGATCAATTAATTTCGTGATTGAACCAGATTTTTTTTTTGTGTGAACGCTTGACTAAATCGTTTGACCTCTAATATTTTCAAAAATTCACAATTTACCTAACATGGATTTAGCCTTTTTTCGACAAAATTTAAATAATTTGCACCATTTTAATTCTTACTTTGTTTTTTTTTTTATCTATTTGAATAAAAAAGGTAAAATTACTCATTAAAAATAGGGAAAAAGCGAGTTTTAAAAAATTTAATTAAAAGAACTGCCTGTGTAGTTAAAATAAAGAACACCTTTGGGAGGACATTTTTGGAAGTGCTTTTAAAGTTGTGCCCTTAGAAAAACTTCCAAATTTTTTTGCTGGGTGATTAAATGTTAGTCAGATATTGGAGGCGGAAAATTATTTATTTTTATAGTCTAAAATTAGATTGATTGAAATGAAACGAAAATATACAAACGTTTACAGATGTTCCAAAAGTATAGTCAAATCACCGTCATTTAAATTAAAATCACACGATTTTTCTTAAATTGTTTGTATTTATTTAAATTCTAATTTAATATAAAAAAATATATATACCGTGAGAAAACAACAATAGGCGATAAAGTAAACAACTCTGTGCTTCGATATATTAACTTAAATTTCCAATTATTTACATTTCACATTTTTGTTTCTTTCTCTCTGTTTCATTTTCTTGTTTTTCCCCCCTATCATACCTTGGGGCGTATAATTGTTTTAAATTTTCAATGTGAATGTGATCACCTAGTCGTATGAGTTTGTGCATGTATGGGACAGAAACAATACGCACCATGGTGTATATTTCGAGAGCATCGTGAACTGATCACCTAGACGTATGAGTTTTGTGCGTGTATAGTCTATGGGGCAGAACCCATACGCACCATGGTCGGTACTTTAAGAGCATCTAAACGTTGCAATCGTTTACGTTTCATATCGACCGGAAGTGCTTGCGTCTTAGGAGCTAACATGACTATGGCACCGCTTTTACTTGGCGGTGGTGTTGAATTTATAACAGCCTGCATTAGTGTATTGGTACTATTAGCTGCTGCTGTTGCTGCGGCCATGTGATAATGGCCGGTCTGTCGAAATAGTTTTTGTCGTATACTCGGTCTTTTAATGCGTAAATCTTTGTGGGCATAATGTGATGTATTTCGTGAAGAAGATGGTGATGTTAGATATGACGATGGTGCTAATGTTGATTCGTTTAGGCCATCTAAATTTCTGTGTTTTCGATGTTTGCGATGATCTTTAGTTTTTAGTGGCCTTGAGGTTTTTGTGAGTTCTATGGATGTTTCGGATGATAATTCTTTTCGATTGATCTCATTGATGTATTCCAAAACAGTTTCATTGGATGATTGTCTTCGATCGTTGGTTTTTCTGTGAGCTTTATGTGTCTTCTTGGCTTCCAATTCTTGTTTGTTCTTTAGGGCAACTTCTTCGAGATATTTTTCCTGGAAACCCAAGAACCAAAAAAAAAAATCAATAAATTTAATTTTAATTTCAATTTAATTTAGTTTAATTTAATTTAATTTAATTTATTTAATGAAATTGAATGGAATGAAACGAATTGAAATGAAATGAGAGAAGGTTAGATGAATTGAATTTTAAATAATTAATTGACCAAAAATATCTGCAATACTATACTTACAAATAGAGCTCTTTTAGCTTTATCACGTTTGGCCAAGACTACAACCCATGCTGCAAATGAAAGCATTATACCAGCCGGCACTAGTATTCTAGCCAAAAGGCCAGATTTTCTTATCCATGCTTGATAAATGGCACAAAATATCACCAAAGAAGCCAATATTACAGCCACCAAACGTCCATTAGCTTTACGTTCCTCCTGAAATTACAATATAGTCATATATTGTTTTTAATATGATTATGCCATATAGAAATAAAGTTGGATATTGGTAAATATTTATGTGTTTTTTTTTATATTTTCTAACACTTAGTCACGAATAAAATATTCTAGAATTTGGAAGTAAAAATGAAAAACATTAAACAGTCTATTACGATCTGACGAAGCCATAAAAAATCATAGACAGACATAGACTATCTTCAAACGAACACATCACAAGAATGCTCTAACTTTTATGGGTGATTGAGAAAATTCTGTGGATCAGCCTCTTTTGTTTATAGAATTGTTTACATTAATTGTTTTGGTATATGTGCTCCATTAAATGCATTCATTTCCATGTAGTCTAAGTCCAAACATGAAAAATAAATAAATCATTTTTTTTATACCCACCACCATAGAATGGTGATGGGGGTTTAATAAGTTTGTCATTCCGTTTGTAACACATCCAAATATTGATTTCCGACTATTGTATAAAGTATATATATTCTTGATCAGGGAAAAATTCTAAGACGACCCAGCAAACAAATTTGGAAGTTCTTCCAAAGGCACAACTTTAAAAGCACTTCCAGAAGATGCACACCCAATGATGTTCTTTATTTTAACTACCCAGGAAGTTCTTTTAATTAAATTATTTATATCTTGGTTTTTTCATACTTTTAATGGGTAATTTTAACAAATCATTTAAATTTTGTCGAAAAAGATGCTAACCCAATCTGAAAAAATTGTGAATTTTTTAAAATAACAGGTTGGCTGGTAAGTCCCCGGTCTAACAAAGAAAAACACATTTTTTTTGTCAAAATTCGTTTTTATTATTCAACGTAGTTCCCTTCAAGAGCGATACAACGATTATAATGACCTTCCAATTTTTGGATACCATTTTGGTAGTACTCCTTCGGTTTTGCCTCAAAATAGGTCTCAGTTTCGGCGATCACCTCTTCGTTGCAGCCAAATTTTTTCCCTGCGAGCATCCTTTTGAGGTCTGAGAACAAGAAAAAGTCGCTGGGGCCAGATCTGGAGAATACGGTGGTTGGGGAAGCAATTCGAAGCCCAATTCATGAATTTTTGCCATCGTTCTCAATGACTTGTGGCACGGTGCGTTGTCTGGGTGGAACAACACTTTTTTCTTCTTCATATGGGGCCGTTTTGCCGCGATTTCGACTTTCAAACGCTCCAATAACGCCATATAATAGTCACTGTTGATGGTTTTTCCCTTCTCAAGATAATCGATAAAAATTATTCCATGCGCATCCCAAAAAACAGAGACCATTACTTTGCCAGCGGACTTTTGAGTCTTTCCACGCTTCGGAGACGGTTCACCGGTCGCTGTCCACTCAGCCGACTGTCGATTGGACTCAAGGAGTGTAGTGATGGAGCCATGTTTCATCCATTGTCACATATCGACGGGAAAACTCGGGTGTATTACGAGTTAACAGCTGCAAACACCGCTCAGAATCATCAACACGTTGTTGTTTTTGGTCAAATGTGAGCTCGCGCGGCACCCATTTTGCACAGAGCTTCCGCATATCCAAATATTGATGAATAATATGAACCATTTGAAGGTTGGTACTATATAAAAATAATATGCATTTAATACTAGCGACGCCATCTATGTGTCAGACCGGGGACTTATCAGCCAACCTGTTAGAGGTATTTTAGGACTACAAACAGGCGTGTAGAAAATGGTCTGTATTGGTCCATGTTTTGGTATAGGCCCCATATAGATAGACCGATATCCCGATTTTACTTCTTGGGCTTTTAGAAACCGTATTTTCTATTCGATTTACCTGAAATTGGAAATCTAGAGGTATTTTAGGACCACAAAGAGGTGTTCGGAAAATGGTGTGTATCGGTCCATGCTTTGCTATAGCTCCCATATAGCCCTTTCTATCGATCGGAACTTTTATCCGATCTGCCTGAAATTCAAAATCGAGAGGTATTTTGGGTTCACAAATAAATGTGCTGAATATGGTGTGTATCGGTCTACGGTTTGGTATAGCCCCCATATAGCCCGATCTCCCGATTTGACTTCTTGGGCTTCTAGACACAATTTTTTAATATATATTTTTTTTTTTTTTTTATTGTATGGCTTGGGGTAGGTCAAATAAGTGAAGGTGCTGGCATATTACATATTACAAACATTCATTTAAGTACCAGAGATAAGAACTTCAGTGAATTGGATCCGATTTCATAGCAACTACGGTTTTTTCTTGTTCTTAGAAAAAATTATTGGAACAAATTTTGCATTGTGTAATTCACGCATATAAGTCCACAAATATTTGAACTTTTTATGGATACAAATAAATAAAAAAAATATGCTCCTTTACTAGAATTAAAAAGTAAGATTATCCAAAATTTGATGTTGGAAACAAATTTACATTTATTAGTGTTCGCAAAGTTCAAAAAATTATTTTGTTTTTAATTTTATTATTATTTAGATGCACCAAAAATAAATTATTAACGAATAAATAAATGCTTAAAACTTTAAAACTAATTATCAGACGACTACACGCAAAAAAATAATTTTTTTCTCCCAAACGAAATTTTAGAAAAAGATCGTTTCTCATTTGCTTTTCGCTGTAAATAAGTTTATTTGGAGGAAAAGTAAATACTTTTTGTTAGAAACGTTTATTTTTTTCCTGGATGTAAAACAATTTGTTAATTACTAACTCAAAAAAAGAGAAACTTTTCTGGCTAATTGCATTTTCCCTCACATCTTTCTCACTTCCACAAGGTTTTTGTAGTTCTTAACATCTTTTTCTGTAATACATATATTTTTTTTTTTAAATTTTACCTTTCGCCTAGACGGAGAATCGAACCGCGGACCATACAATTTATAAGCCAACACACTATCCACTGTGCTACGTAGCTGTTATTGTCACCAACAGAAAAACAGTTATATTAATATAGCATAGTATTCGGCACCCACGAGCCGCTTAAATAAACTTTATTTAACATAAATATACATTTGGGCACCCTGCAGCAATGGTTAGTACGTCCGCCTTGCATACCAAGAAAAACAAAAACAAACCAAAAAGTTTTTTTTTTATTTTTATTTATTTATTTAGAAAAGGATAGTGCTTGATATAAACGAAATGGACTGTGTTTTTGGTTCAAAAATAATGTTTTTATTGTAATAATAAAAATGATTTTTTTTGTGATAGGAGTTTAAAATTTTCGAAGAAATTCCAAAAAACTCTTAACAAAACAAAAAAACGTTTTCGGTACATGTTTTCCAAAAGTTTGTTTTTGCGTGTATTTTTTCATAGATTTTATGCAACCTTTCTAGATTGAATAGTAAATTCATATTTTTTCAAGCTCGAGGCCTTTTGCAATTTTTTTTATTTTGTTCCCAAAATTCCTCGATTACTACAAATTAAACATTTTTTTAGTTTAGATAATTCTAAATATTAAATACTTTTAATTAATAATTTACAATAGTACTATACAATGATATTATTTGATGAATTGTAAATTTTTCTTAGACTTACTTAAATTATAAAAAGGTTTAATACTGCACAGTTCAATTTTGTGTAGAATTGAGCAGCATAAATATGCTATAATTAAAACATAGTTTTTTTATTTGTAATATTTTTTATATAATTTGAGATGATTGTCTTTAAAATTTGTGGCCTTAGTTTAACCCTTGAATGCACAAGATCACCGATTCCTCCGAAAAAAATATATATTATACAAAATGGGTAAAAAAGAACATCTGCACACCACATTCTTTCCAAAAAAATGTGTTTTTTTAATTGTCTTAAAAATTCAGTGCACATTAAACTAAAGTTATTTTTACATTACATCGTTTTTTTCAACATTACTTTCATCTCTGGTAAATATTATTTAACTTCCAATTTGTAATTTTTTTTTTTTTTGAATTTCTTGTCAAAATTTGATTTTCAATTTTGACTGCAGATTATTCAGAAGTATTACAAACTTTCCGGAAAAACATTTTTTTAAAACAAGTAAGTAGAAAGTCGGGCGGGGCCGACTATATTATACCCTAAACCACCCTTACTGAATTAGTAATCATAAGCATTTGCGGGGTAACATTGATATAGGTCTGGGAGATAAACCCCAGTTGCATATATAAGAAATTTAAGGGGTACATGTTTATGGGTGCTTTGTCTCAATCTGACTATAGCTCGAAGTCAGTGTTGCCAGGGAAAATGTTCGGTTTACCCTACAAGGACAAAAAAGGTTCCCTACTTTCCCATACATTCCCAAACAATTTTCCCTAAAATATTTTCGTTAAATTTAAACAAATTTTACAAAACAAAAATGGTTCTAAGTACTTTGTATGCAACGTATATAACCTAGAAATTAAATTTGTATTACCACCACGGTTGCCGCAGTTAGTAGAATTCTACCAAAAATAGTAATTCTTTTTGTTAAATCTCTATAGAAATAAAATTTTGGAAAAAGTTTCTATACAAATTCTTTTGAGAAATTTTTCTATAGAAATAAAATTTTGATATAAAAATTCTATAGAAATAAAATTTTGAGAAAAAATTCCATAGAAATAACATTATGAAATTTTTTTTATAGAAATAATATTTTAAAAAAAAAATTCTATAGAAATACAAATTTTCTATAGAAATAAAATG
The DNA here is from genome assembly GCF_050003625.1 of Haematobia irritans. Classification (NCBI taxonomy): domain Eukaryota; kingdom Metazoa; phylum Arthropoda; class Insecta; order Diptera; family Muscidae; genus Haematobia; species Haematobia irritans. The sequence continues at coordinate 210,299,798 of NC_134399.1, forward strand.
TTGACAAAATTTTCTACAGGAATACAATTTTGACAAAAATTTCTATAGAAATATTTGTTTGGTAGATTTGTGGTAATCTTCAATATTTGTATTTGGCACGAGTGGTAACTGTTGTCACCACACATTGTTAAAGATCAAGCCTTGCCGGCTTCTAATTTCCTCCTCTAGAGCCACCAAAATGTAAAAATTATTACAAATTGTGTTGAGCGAAAATTTCCCTACATTGTGGCCCTACGTCCCTACAAGACGCTAAATATTAGAAAAAAAACCTACATATACGGAATTTCCCCTACTTCTAGCAACACTGGCTGTAGTTGATATTGCACCTACGGAGTTAGTATGCCACTAACATTGAGCCCATTATTAAAAAAGAGAAAACCGCTCAATTAGTGTGGGTAATAAATCCAAATTTGTAAAATCGAGCCATATTCTTATGTAAGAGCTACAACTACGTATAAAAACGATCGGCTAGTACATCAAAATTTGAAATTTGGCCACATTGGTTAATAAATAAGAGTATTATGTCCAAATTTGGGAAAATCGAGCGATGCATATATATGGAAGCTACATGTAAATCTGAACTAATTTGCATAATATTTTGCGGGTTTGATTAATACCACAAAAGGTTACCTTGTGCAAAATTTGATTAAGATCAGTTATGAAATGAGGCCTCTATGGTCAAACATAAGGTTATTAGGGGCAAATTTTTCAAAATCGAGCGATACATATATGGGAGCTATATCTACATCTGAACCTATTTCAATGAAATTTTGCACATACCGTTAGTAATTTAGAGGACTGGATCTAGCCAACTTTGAGTAAGATCGGTTGATAAATAAAGGTTCTATGGCCAAATTTGGGAAAATCGGGCTATGCATATATATGGGAGCTATATCTCAATCTGAACCGATTTCGATGATTTTTTGCACATATAGTTAGTGCTATAGAAGATTACATTTAACCAACTTTGAGTAAGATCGGTTGATAAATAAGGGTTTTATGGCCAATTTAGAAAAATCGGGCGGTACATATATATGGGAGCTATAGCTAAATCTGAACCGATTTCGATGGAATTTTTCAGACTTAAAGGGCGATGCAGAAGCTTATTTTGTACTAAATTTGACGACGATCGATTAGTAAAAAAGTGCAACGTGACCCCATTTGTCGAAATCGGGCGATACATATATATGGGAGCTATATCTAAATTCAATAGCGTTCGTCCGTGTGCCCAAAAAACACACTGTACCAAATTTCATCAAAATCGGTTAATAATTGCGACCGGAATCCTGTGAACAACAAATACATGGACAGACGGACGGATGGACACCAAGCGCTAGATCGACTCAGGAGGTGATTCTGAGTCGATCGGTATATATTTTGTGGGGTCTAAAATCAATATTTCTGGTAAGCACATTTTTTGGCAGATCAAACTTATTATACCCTGACCACTATGTGGTTTAGGGTATAAATAGTTATGATGTTGCATCAAATTTGATTTCATAGAATTCGGTCAAAACTTTTTTAGACGTAAGATTTTTTTCTTTTTCAATTTTAGTAAATAAAACATACTTCATATTTTCCTAAAATATATGAAGTTTGCTGAAAATGAGTTCATAAGTTTCTGAAATGAGTAAATTTTACTTAAATTGTGTCTGCACGCAAAGAAAAAAAACGTTTGGAAAACGTGTACCGAAAACGTTTTTCTTTTGTTAGAGTTTTTTGAATTGCTTCGAAAATTTTAAACTTTTATCACCAAAAAAAAATCGTTTATTACAAAATTTTTATTTTTTCAATAAAAAAAGTTATTTTTGAAACAACAACACAGTCCATTTCGTTTATATCAAACACAGTTCTTTTCCGACTTTAGGTCTTTAATAAGACACAGTTTACAGTTCAAAATTTAATATACTACAATGTAATGTTGAACATTTTTTCGGAATCTTCCGAACATATCTGGAATATATGTAAAAAAAAAAACAAAAAAAAAAACTTTGGTCGAAGCGGGGATCGAACCCACGACCCTTGGCATGCAAGTCGGACGTAGCAACCACTGCTCCACGGTGCCAAACTAAATGTTTGTTTCTGTTAAATAAACTTTGTTTATTCGGTTCGTGGGCGCCGCAAGCTATGCTATATAAATATAACTTATATGGATATTTATCTATTGATGACCATAACAGGTACTAGCTCAGTGATTAGTGTGTTGGCTTACAAAGTGCATGGTCCGCGGTTCGATTCTCCGTCCAGGCGAAAGGTAAAAAAATTTTAAAAATTTATAAAATCGTATAATTTCTTCTACATTGTTGGTATTACAGAAAAAGGTGCTAAGAACTAAAAAACTTCGTGGAAGTGAGAAAGATGTGAGGGAAAATGCAATTAGCCAGAAAAAAATTTTTTGAGTTAGTCTTTATGAAATTGTTTTTACATCCTGGAAAAGAATAAACGTTTATCACAAAAAGTATATACTTTTCTTCCAAATGTACTTCCTTTCAACGAAAAGCAAATGAGAAACGAACTTTATTTGTCTAAAATTTCGTTTGGGAGGAAAGAATTATTTTTTTGCGTGTGTCTAGAACTTTTGTTTTAACAATTTTTAATTTCAATGTCTTCATCCAAAACATAAAGTTTTACTAAACAATAGAAAAATTATTCTTTTTAATATATTTTTGTCAATTTGACAAAAATAATTTATTTTTATCATGTTGCAATTACTAAAATATTTTAGTTGACATTTTCTAATATAAACCGACATTTTCATTGGTGACATTTTTATTCTGGGTGCGAGAAAATTGCATCCATGCATTTAATATTTTTTTAATAATTTGGGTTAGTTGACATAACTTCTTTTATAATTAACATATAGTCAATAAAAAAAAATACAAACAAAAAGTTTCCACAGAGATCGATAGTATTCATCAATATTTTCTTATTCTGATCTCATTCCATCAAATTTGTAGAAAAGGAATCCAATAGAAAAACTCTTTCCATTCGCAATACCATTCAAATCCTTGTTTATACAAACTAAATAATTGTAAAAGATTTCAAAAAGTATAAAGTATGCATTTTATAGATAAATTTTATTTAATGTTATGAGAACTTTAATTATTCGCTGTTCCCAAACGAACGTGATCTGTGTGTGTGTAGTGTTTTTTCTTTGGAAATTTGGAAAATTATTTTTGAATTGAGAATTGAGAATTGAGAAAATATAAAAAAACATATCAAAATATTAATGAATTATGTGATTATTACACGTAACAAAACATGCCCGGTTCAAAAAATGTTGTCTTTTCACTAATGTATGATTTTCGTATTGATTCCGAGCCAAGGAAGGGGATAATTGATATGAGGATACATTTAAGGAACAATTCTATTTTAAAACTTGTTAACGACGATACAAAAAGATCATTAAATTTGATCATAATCATTAAGTCAAAAATAATTTTCCTGTAAAGATAACTACTTTTACACCCTGGCAAAACCACTTTTCGACAAAAAGTTTGAAACTCTAATTCCCAACAGTGAGGCGTGGTGTACACAGAACCCGGGGAATAAAAGATATATAGATTTCTATACTGATGACTCCAAATTGAATGGACAAGTGGGATTCGGACTATATTCTAAAGATCTGGAAATTCGAATAGCGAAAAGATTACCTAATCACTGTAGTGTTTTTCAGGCTGAAATATTGGCAATAAGAGATGTGGTGGAATAAAATCCTTGGACTCTGTGTTCCTTAACTCGAAAACGGCCATAGACTGCCGCAAATCTCTCAACGAGATGACTGAGCAGTACAATATTCACCTAATATGGGTGCCTGGCCATAGGAACATACCGGGGAACTGCGAAGCAAATGTGTTAGCAAGGCTAGGTACTACCTTACATATTCAAGGGGAACTAGAATCTGTTGGTATGCCTCTGGCCACCTACAAGCTCATACTGCGTGAGAAGGCTGATATGATGGCCAATATTCGATGAGAGAATTGCAAGGGTTGTAACGACACCAAGCAAATATAGTCCCATTTAAACTTAAACCGCACACAGTGTTCTCAAGGCGTCAGATAGCACTCCTGATATCTGCTATAACGGGTCGCTGCCTGATAGGCGAATTTGCAAAAACTATAGGTGCGAAGTATAATGACTATTGTATAAGCTGGCGGACCTGGAAAACGTTAACTTAAGCAGTTTGTTAATGTTTTCGAAGCAATCTGGTTGGTTCAACAAAAATAAATAATAGAGAAGGTTCAGTGGTTAAGACTAGAAGTGCCCATATGTAATAGATACTTTTAGTTAAATGTGGAATCACAATGGACTGAATAGTCTAAGTGAGCCTGAAATTTAATCGGCCTGCCACTTTAACCTAACCTAACCTAACCTAACTACTTTTAAGTCGAATCACTTCACTGCCTGAATTTATTCTGATAATTGGTTGATAGTTTTGTTGCAAGTAGAGGATGCTGATGAGGAATGTGGTAATTCCCAAATAAATTTGACAAACATTCTTTTCCTCTGTTGGTTAAGCTGCACTTGTAGTTTAGTCAATGCATGGTTTTAAGCTGAAATCAAAAACAAAACAATTTTATTTCTATAGAAAATGTTGTCAAAATTTTATTTTTATAGAAAATTTTGTCAAAATTTTATTTCTATAGAAATTTTTTATTTCTATAGAAAATTTTATCAAAATTTTATTTCTATAGAAAATTTTGTCAAAATTTTATTTCTATAGAAAATTTTCTCAAAATTTTATTTCTGTAGAAAATTTTCTCAAAATTTTATTTCTATAGAAAATGTTCTCAAAATTTTATTATTGTAGAAAACTTTGTCAAAATTTTATTTCTGTAGAAAATTTTCTCAAAATTTTATTTCTATAGAAAATGTTCTCAAAATTTTATTATTGTAGAAAATTTTGTCAAGATTTTATTTCTGTAGAAAATTTTCTCAAAATTTTATTTCTATAGAAAATTTTGTCAGAATTTTATTTCTATAGAAAATTTTGTGAAAATTTTATTTCTATAGAAAATTTTCTCAAAATTTTATTTCTGTAGAAAATTTTCTCAAAATTTTATTTCTGTAGAAAAATTTCTCAAAATTTTATTTCTATAGAAAATGTTCTCAAAATTTTATTTTTGTAGAAAATTTTGTCAAAATTTTATTTCTATAGAAAATTTTGTCAAAATTTTATTTCTATAGAAAATTTTGTCAAAATTTTATTTCTATAGAAAATTTTCTCAAAAATGTATTTTTATAGAAAATTTTGTCAAAATTTTATTTCTATAGAAAATTTTGTCAAAATTTTATTTCTATAGAAAATTTTCTCAAAATTTTATTTCTATAGAAAATTTTCACAACATTTTATTTCTATAGAAAAAGTTATCAAAAAAATTTATAGAAACTTTTTCCAAAATTTTATTGCTGTAGAGATTTAATCTATCAAAACATCGAGAACTCTACCAATCTACCAAACAGAAAATATTTATTAGTTTTGGTATAATTCTACCAAGAACCATGTTTGTTTTGTAAATTTTGTTTAAATTTAACGAAAAATATTGTAGGGGAAATTGTAAGGAAAACATTTTGGGAAAATTGGGAACTTTTTTGTCCTGTTAGGGTAAACCGAACATTTCCCTGGTAACACTGTGTGCAGCTCTAACGGGCTTGTGGGTACACGCAAATAACATTTCTGAATTACTTCGAAAAGTTAAAACTCATAGAAAAAATCATGCACGGCGTGCTCATTACAAAACGATTCGTTCATGAAAGTGAATCAACACACATGTGGTGTCAAACTGAGAACAGGCGGTGTCAATCTGACAACGACAAAATGATACCATGCGTTGTCAAAACAACAACCAGCGTCTATGATCTGAAAACGTTATGGGTACGACTTTATAAACAAAATTAAAAAAGTATATAAGGCCGTAAGTTCGGCCAGGCCGAATCTTATGTACCCTCCACCATAGATTGCGTAGAAACTTCTACTAAAGACTGTCATCCACAATCGAATTACTTGAGTTGCGGTAACACTTGCCGATGGCAAGGTATCTTAAAAAATCCTTAACACCGTCTTCTAAATTGTTAGTTAGTCCATACGGGGGTATATTAAACAAAAAATTTTCTATAGAAATAAAATTTTGACATAATTTTCTATAGAAATAAAATTTTGACAAAATTTTCTATAGAAATAAAATTTTAACAAAATTTTCTATAGAAATTAAATTTTGACAAAATTTTCTATAGAAATAAAATTTTGATAAAATTTTCTATAGAAATAAAGTTTTGACAATACTTTCTTTAGTAATAAAATTTTGACAAAACTTTCTATAGTAATAAATTTTGGTAGATTATTTTTGGCGATATAGACCAATTTTTTGTGATTGGCCATAGGCTATATATAACTATAGACCGATATGGACCAATTTTTGCATGGCTGTTAGCGGCGAAATGTACCAAATTTCAACCGAATCGGATGAATTTTGCTCCTCCAAGAGGTTCCGGAGATCAAATCTGGGGATCGATTTATATGGGGCTATATATAATTATGGACCGATATGGACCAATTTTTGCATGGTTGTTAGATACCATATACTAACACCACGTACCAAATTTCAACCAGATCGGATTAAATTTTCTCTTCCAAGAGGCTCTGGAGTTCAAATCTGGGGATCGGTTTATATGGGGTCTATATAATTATGGACCGATATGAACCAATTTTTGCATGGATGCTAGAGACCATATACTAACACCACGTACCAAATTTCAACCGGATCGGATGAATTTTGCTTCTCCAAGAGGCTCGGAGGTCAAATCTAGGGATCGGTTATATGGGGGTTATATATAATTATGGACCGATATGGACCAATTTTTGCATAATTGTTATAGACCATATACTACCACCACATACCCAATTTCAAGCGGCTCTGTAAGCCAAATCTGGGGGCCGGTTTATATAGGGGCTATACGTAAAAGTGATCCGATATGGGCCATTTGTAATACCATCAGACCTACATCAATAACAACTACTTATGCCAAGTTTCAAGTCGATAGCTTGTTTCGTTCGGAAGTTAGCGTGATTTCAACAGACGGACGGACGGACATGCTAAAATCTACTCAGAATTTCACCACGACACAGAATATATACTTTATGGGGTTTTACAGCAATATTTCGATGCGTTACAAACGGAATGACAAAGTTAATATACCCCCCATCCTAGCGTGACTCGAACCTGTCTTTTCTGCACCATACGCGTTAACAGTCGACTTAGCACATTGTACCACCGAGGGAGTTGCCATAATAATATCTAACGATTATTTTAAGACTTTTCATGGCCAAAGAAAAACGAATGCCGTTCATGAAATCGTGAACGCCCGTGGACAAAATTGTGAACATTCCGTTTTGATTTTTTGTGAACGTTTCCGTTTCATTTTGTCACCGTACGTTCACGACTATGGAGCGTAATGTTTTCTATTAGTGTTATCACCAAAAAATAATTTTTTTTAGAAAACTTTTATTTTACTAACGGAGATTCAAGAAAATGAATGTCATTATCCGCAAACGTTTTGGAGACGTTTGGACCATTTCGGAGAACAAAGTAGGGACTAAAAACTAAGCCGGAAGTCATTTCATGGGATTTGGTCCATTCCATACTGGCACATTACATTCGAAAACTATGCAACTTATTATCGACCGACTCAATACAAAACGTGGTCTCATATCAAGTAAAACCGAATGGACTCTGAAATTCCCGTCCAAACCTAACCTTTTATGCTCTCGAAACATGTTTAGGGTCAACATATTATTATCACTTCAATCAATGACATGGCCCCGGCTACAATAAACTGACAATGAAAAAAAATGTTTTCCTTTATTCTCAGCAAAAGAAGCGAGACTTTACAATTACACGCAAAGAAAAAAAAGTTTGGAAAACGTTTCTCTTTTGTTAAAGATTTTTGAATTTCTTCGATAATTTTAAACATTTATCACCAAAAAAAAAATTTTTGTTAAAATTTTTTATTTTTGCAAAAACACATAATTTGTGATCAAAAACACAGTCCATTATGTTTATATCAAGCACGGTTGTTTTCTGGCTTTAAGTCTTTAATAACACGCGTTTTGAACTTTCATAGAAAAAAATGTAATATTTATAGTAGTGTAATATCGAACATACTTTCGGAATCTTCCGAACATTTTTGGAATACAGTCGAAGCTCGGTTTTACGAACGATATATTGTCAGGCCTTTTCGTTATTTAGAAAAATTCGTTAAATCGAACGGAAATTAAAAAAAAAAAAGTTTCATTGAAAATCTTAGTTTTCGCCATGTGAGAAGAAATTCATGAGTATTTGGAAAAGTTATGGTATGTATTTAAATATAATATAAACAATAAAATTAAAAAATAATAAAAATTAAAATACCTTTTTTAAAAAATGAAGATCTTTAATATATCGCTATTATTTTTTTTACTAGAAATTTCCCCTCATGACGGCCGCATAAACCTATATCAATAGTCCTGCTTCTTAAAATGGCACAATTTTTTATTTCGGGAAATCACAAATTTTTTTCTAGTCCCTATTTTCGGGACAGGTCCCTGCTTATTTCTTCTCCGATATAGTGTGTTTTATATCTTTTTAAAGGATAGAAGGTAGTGTCCACAGTATCTTCATCCTTAAAAAACGCCTTACATACTCCATCAGCCGCTGTTCCTATTCGGCTTTAGGACCACAGTTGCCACTCAAGCTAAAAATAATCTACCAAAATGCGGAGAAAATTTTTCCAAAAAAATATTATTTTGTAAAATTTTATGTATGTAGAAAATTTTCTCTAAAATGTCTTTTCTATAGAAAATTTTGTAAAAATTTTATTTCTATAGAAAAAATTGTCGAAATTTTATTTCTATATAAAAATGTTGTCAAAATTTTATTTTATTTCTTTAGAAAGTTTTGTCAAAATTTTATTTCTATAGAAAATTTTCTCTAAAATGTCTTTTCTATAGAAAATTTTGTCAAAATTTTATTTCTATAGAAAAAATTGTCAAAATTTTATTTCTATAGAAAATTTTGTCAAAATGTTATTTCTATAGAAAATTTTGTCAAATTTTATTTTATTTCTTTACAAAGTTTTGTCAAAATTTTATGTCTACAGTAAATTTTGTCAAAATTTTATTATACCCCGCGCCACACTGTGGAACAGGGTATTATAAGTTAGTGCATATGTTTGTAACACCCAGAAGGAGACGAGATAGACACATGGTGTCTTTGGCAATAATGCTCAGGGTGGGTCCCTGAGTCGATATAACCATGTCCGTCTGTCCGTCCGTCCGTCCGTCTGTCTGTGAACACTTTTTTGTGATCAAAGTCTAGGTCGCAATTTAAGTCCAATCGCCTTCAAATTTGGCACATGTTCCTAATTTGGGTCAGAATAGAACCCTATTGATTTTGGAAGAAATCGGTTCAGATTTAGATATAGCTCCCATATATATCTTTCGCCGGATATGCACTAATATGGACCCAGCAGCCAGAGTTTTATACCGATTTGCTTGAAATTTTGCACTAGGAGTACAATTAGTAGTATAGTTAAGTGTGCAAAATTTGATTGAAATCGGTTCAGATTTAGATATAGCTCCCAAATATATCTTTCGCCCGATATGCACTTATATGGACCCAGAAGCCAGAGTTTTATCCCGATTAGCTTGAAATTTTGCAAAAGGAGTCCAATTGGTAGTATAGTCATGTGTGCCAAATTTGATTGAAATCGGTTCAGATTTAGATATAGCTCCCATATATATGTTTTTCTGATTTCGACAAAAATGGTCAAAATACCAACATTTTCCTTGTTAAATCGCCACTGCTTAGTCGAAAACTTGTAAAAATGACTCTAATTTTACATATGTACTTATATACATATATATCGAGCGATAAATCATAAATAAACTTTTGTGAAGTTTCCTTAAAATTGCTTCAGATTTAAATGTTTCCCATATTTTTTACTAACATTGTGTTCCACCCTAGTGCATTAGCCGACCTAAATTGTGAGTCTATAGATTTTGTAGAAGTCTATCAAATTCTGTCCAGATCGAGTGATATTTAAATGTATGTAGTTGGGACAAACCTTTATATAGCCCCCACACATTTGACGGATGTGATATGGTATCGAAAATTTAGATCTACAAAGTGGTGCAGGGTATAATATAGTCGGCACCGCCCGACTTTAGACTTTCCTTACTTGTTTTTTACTAACATTGTGTTCCACCCTAGTGCATTAGCCGACTTAAATTTTGAGTCTATAGATTTTATAGAAGTCTATCAAATTCTGTCCAGATCGTGTGATATTTAAATGTATGTATTTGGGACAAACCTTTATATATAGCCCCCACCACATTTGACGGATATGATATGGTATCGAAAATTTGGATCTATAATGTGGTGCAGGGTATAATATAGTCGGCCCCGCCCGACTTTAGACTTTCCTTACTTGTTTTTTTTTTCTCAAGTAGCTATAATAGGGCAGCACACATTTATAAGAGAAAAGTTCAGCACCTGTGGCATCACACTGGGCTGAATTGCTCACATAGACCAAAATATCGGGCTGCATCTATACTTAACCCAATCTATCCTACGAAAACGGTATTCAATGACAAGGCATTGTATACCGTTTTCCAGACATTTCATGGAATCTCCCATCTCTTGGTGTCTGTCGTACTACACGCAAAGAAAAAAAACGTTTGGAAAACGTGTACCGAAAACGTTTTTGTTTTGTTACAGTTTTTTGAATTGCTTCGAAAATTTTAAACTTTTATCACCAAAAAAATTCGTTTGTTACAAAATTTTTACTTTTTCAATAAAAAAAGTTATTTTTGAAACCACAACACAGTCCATTTCGTTTATATGAAACACTGTTCTTTTACAGTTCAAAATTTAATATAGGACATTTTTTCGGAATCTTCCGAACATATCTGGAATATATGTAAAAAAAAACAAAACAAAAAAAACTTTGGTCGAAGCAGGGATCGAACCCACGACCCTTGGCATGCAAGTCAGACGTAGCAACCACTGCTCCACGGTGCCAAACTAAATGTTTGTTTCTGTTAAATAAACTTTGTTTATTCGGTTCGTGGGCGCCGCAAGCTATGCTATATAAATATAACTTATATGGATATTTATCTATTGATGACCATAACAGGTACATAGCTCAGTGGTTAGTGTGTTGGCTTACAAAGTGCATGGTCCGCGGTTCGATTCTCCGTCCAGGCGAAAGGTAAAAAAAAATTAAAATTTATAAAATCGTATAATTTCTTCTACATTGTTGGTATTACAGGAAAAGGTGTTAAGAACTAAAAAACCTCGTGTGTGAGGGCAAATGCAATTAGCACGAAAACAATTTTTATTGAGTTAGTCGATTCTCCGTCCAGGCGAAAGGTAAAAAAATTTTAAAAATTTATAAAATCGTATAATTTCTTCTACATTGTTGGTATTACAGAAAAAGGTGCTAAGAACTAAAAAACTTCGTGGAAGTGAGAAAGATGTGAGGGAAAATGCAATTAGCCAGAAAAAAATTTTTTGAGTTAGTCTTTATGAAATTGTTTTTACATCCTGGAAAATAATAAACGTTTATCACAAAAAGTACATACTTTTCTTCCAAATACACTTCCTTACAGCGAAAAGCAAATGAGAAACGAACTTTGTTTGTCTAAAATTTCGTTTGGGAGGAAAGAATTATTTTTTTGCGTGTACCTCTTTGTTTTCCTTGTTGTGTTTGAAATGTGCATATTGCAATCTTAGGAATACCGTACTTTATAGGCATTTCCGAGGGGTTTAAACTATTTTTACAAAAAATATTGATTTTTGTCTAAAGAATGTTTATTTCGAAACATTCGTTTTAATACACAGACCATCGCGTAATTATAACTAAACCCGGATTTTTCTTTTTCGTAAAATCGAACGTAAATTTTGTTCATTCGTTCGCTATTTAGAATACTCAATGTTAAGAATTTGGACGTTCGATAAATTGGATTTTCGCTAAATAGGTTATTCGTTAAACAGAGCTTTGACTGTATATATAAAAAAACTTTTTAGTGTTCGGTCGAAGAACCCACGACCCTAGGTATGCAACAGGGTCGTGGGTTCACCATTATTTCTGTTAAATTATGTTTCTTTAATCAGCTCGTAGGCGCCGAAAACTATGCTATATAAATATAATTGTTTGACTGTTGATGACAATAACAGCTACGTAGCCCAGTGGATAGTGTGTTGGCTTACAAATTGTGTGAACCGCGGTTCGATTCTCCGTCCGGGCGTAAGATATGAGGAAAGATGCAAGTCAGAAAATAATTTATATATATATATATATATATATATATATATATATATATATATATATATATATATATATATATATATATATATATATATATATATATATATATATATATATATATATATATATATATATATATATATATATATATATATATATATATATATATATATATATATATATATATATATATATAAATTATTTTCTGACTTGCATCTTTCCTCATATCTTACGCCCGGACGGAGAATCGAACCGCGGTTCACACAATTTGTAAGCCAACACACTATCCACTGGGCTACGTAGCTGTTATTGTCATCAACAGTCAAACAATTATATTTATATAGCATAGTTTTCGGCGCCTACGAGCTGATTAAAGAAACATAATTTAACAGAAATAATGGTGAACCCACGACCCTGTTGCATACCTAGGGTCGTGGGTTCTTCGACCGAACACTAAAAAGTTTTTTTATATATACAGTCAAAGCTCTGTTTAACGAATAACCTATTTAGCGAAAATCCAATTTATCGAACGTCCAAATTCTTAACATTGAGTATTCTAAATAGCGAACGAATGAACAAAATTTACGTTCGATTTTACGAAAAAGAAAAATCCGGGTTTAGTTATAATTACGCGATGGTCTGTGTATTAAAACGAATGTTTCGAAATAAACATTCTTTAGACAAAAATCAATATTTTTTGTAAAAATAGTTTAAACCCCTCGGAAATGCCTATAAAGTACGGTATTCCTAAGATTGCAATATGCACATTTCAAACACAACAAGGAAAACAAAGAGGTACACGCAAAAAAATAATTCTTTCCTCCCAAACGAAATTTTAGACAAACAAAGTTCGTTTCTCATTTGCTTTTCGCTGTAAGGAAGTGTATTTGGAAGAAAAGTATGTACTTTTTGTGATAAACGTTTATTATTTTCCAGGATGTAAAAACAATTTCATAAAGACTAACTCAAAAAATTTTTTTCTGGCTAATTGCATTTTCCCTCACATCTTTCTCACTTCCACGAAGTTTTTTAGTTCTTAGCACCTTTTTCTGTAATACCAACAATGTAGAAGAAATTATACGATTTTATAAATTTTTAAAATTTTTTTACCTTTCGCCTGGACGGAGAATCGACTAACTCAATAAAAATTGTTTTCGTGCTAATTGCATTTGCCCTCACACACGAGGTTTTTTAGTTCTTAACACCTTTTCCTGTAATACCAACAATGTAGAAGAAATTATACGATTTTATAAATTTTAATTTTTTTTTACCTTTCGCCTGGACGGAGAATCGAACCGCGGACCATGCACTTTGTAAGCCAACACACTAACCACTGAGCTATGTACCTGTTATGGTCATCAATAGATAAATATCCATATAAGTTATATTTATATAGCATAGCTTGCGGCGCCCACGAACCGAATAAACAAAGTTTATTTAACAGAAACAAACATTTAGTTTGGCACCGTGGAGCAGTGGTTGCTACGTCTGACTTGCATGCCAAGGGTCGTGGGTTCGATCCCTGCTTCGACCAAAGTTTTTTTTGTTTTGTTTTTTTTTACATATATTCCAGATATGTTCGGAAGATTCCGAAAAAATGTCCTATATTAAATTTTGAACTGTAAAAGAACAGTGTTTCATATAAACGAAATGGACTGTGTTGTGGTTTCAAAAATAACTTTTTTTATTGAAAAAGTAAAAATTTTGTAACAAACGAATTTTTTTGGTGATAAAAGTTTAAAATTTTCGAAGCAATTCAAAAAACTGTAACAAAACAAAAACGTTTTCGGTACACGTTTTCCAAACGTTTTTTTTCTTTGCGTGTAGTACGACAGACACCAAGAGATGGGAGATTCCATGAAATGTCTGGAAAACGGTATACAATGCCTTGTCATTGAATACCGTTTTCGTAGGATAGATTGGGTTAAGTATAGATGCAGCCCGATATTTTGGTCTATGTGAGCAATTCAGCCCAGTGTGATGCCACAGGTGCTGAACTTTTCTCTTATAAATGTGTGCTGCCCTATTATAGCTACTTGAGAAAAAAAAAACAAGTAAGGAAAGTCTAAAGTCGGGCGGGGCCGACTATATTATACCCTGCACCACATTATAGATCCAAATTTTCGATACCATATCATATCCGTCAAATGTGGTGGGGGCTATATATAAAGGTTTGTCCCAAATACATACATTTAAATATCACACGATCTGGACAGAATTTGATAGACTTCTATAAAATCTATAGACTCAAAATTTAAGTCGGCTAATGCACTAGGGTGGAACACAATGTTAGTAAAAAACAAGTAAGGAAAGTCTAAAGTCGGGCGGTGCCGACTATATTATACCCTGCACCACTTTGTAGATCTAAATTTTCGATACCATATCACATCCGTCAAATGTGTGGGGGCTATATAAAGGTTTGTCCCAACTACATACATTTAAATATCACTCGATCTGGACAGAATTTGATAGACTTCTACAAAATCTATAGACTCACAATTTAGGTCGGCTAATGCACTAGGGTGGAACACAATGTTAGTAAAAAATATGGGAAACATTTAAATCTGAAGCAATTTTAAGGAAACTTCACAAAAGTTTATTTATGATTTATCGCTCGATATATATGTATATAAGTACATATGTAAAATTAGAGTCATTTTTACAAGTTTTCGACTAAGCAGTGGCGATTTAACAAGGAAAATGTTGGTATTTTGACCATTTTTGTCGAAATCAGAAAAACATATATATGGGAGCTATATCTAAATCTGAACCGATTTCAATCAAATTTGGCACACATGACTATACTACCAATTGGACTCCTTTTGCAAAATTTCAAGCTAATCGGGATAAAACTCTGGCTTCTGGGTCCATATAAGTGCATATCGGGCGAAAGATATATTTGGGAGCTATATCTAAATCTGAACCGATTTCAATCAAATTTTGCACACTTAACTATACTACTAATTGTACTCCTAGTGCAAAATTTCAAGCAAATCGGTATAAAACTCTGGCTGCTGGGTCCATATTAGTGCATATCCGGCGAAAGATATATATGGGAGCTATATCTAAATCTGAACCGATTTCTTCCAAAATCAATAGGGTTCTATTCTGACCCAAATTAGGAACATGTGCCAAATTTGAAGGCGATTGGACTTAAATTGCGACCTAGACTTTGATCACAAAAAAGTGTTCACAGACAGACGGACGGACGGACGGACAGACGGACATGGTTATATCGACTCAGGGACCCACCCTGAGCATTATTGCCAAAGACACCATGTGTCTATCTCGTCTCCTTCTGGGTGTTACAAACATATGCACTAACTGGTATTACAGGAAAAGGTGTTAAGAACTAAAAAACCTCGTGTGTGAGGGCAAATGCAATTAGCACGAAAACAATTTTTATTGAGTTAGTCGATTCTCCGTCCAGGCGAAAGGTAAAAAAATTTTAAAAATTTATAAAATCGTATAATTTCTTCTACATTGTTGGTATTACAGAAAAAGGTGCTAAGAACTAAAAAACTTCGTGGAAGTGAGAAAGATGTGAGGGAAAATGCAATTAGCCAGAAAAAAATTTTTTGAGTTAGTCTTTATGAAATTGTTTTTACATCCTGGAAAATAATAAACGTTTATCACAAAAAGTACATACTTTTCTTCCAAATACACTTCCTTACAGCGAAAAGCAAATGAGAAACGAACTTTGTTTGTCTAAAATTTCGTTTGGGAGGAAAGAATTATTTTTTTGCGTGTACCTCTTTGTTTTCCTTGTTGTGTTTGAAATGTGCATATTGCAATCTTAGGAATACCGTACTTTATAGGCATTTCCGAGGGGTTTAAACTATTTTTACAAAAAATATTGATTTTTGTCTAAAGAATGTTTATTTCGAAACATTCGTTTTAATACACAGACCATCGCGTAATTATAACTAAACCCGGATTTTTCTTTTTCGTAAAATCGAACGTAAATTTTGTTCATTCGTTCGCTATTTAGAATACTCAATGTTAAGAATTTGGACGTTCGATAAATTGGATTTTCGCTAAATAGGTTATTCGTTAAACAGAGCTTTGACTGTATATATAAAAAAACTTTTTAGTGTTCGGTCGAAGAACCCACGACCCTAGGTATGCAACAGGGTCGTGGGTTCACCATTATTTCTGTTAAATTATGTTTCTTTAATCAGCTCGTAGGCGCCGAAAACTATGCTATATAAATATAATTGTTTGACTGTTGATGACAATAACAGCTACGTAGCCCAGTGGATAGTGTGTTGGCTTACAAATTGTGTGAACCGCGGTTCGATTCTCCGTCCGGGCGTAAGATATGAGGAAAGATGCAAGTCAGAAAATAATTTATATATATATATATATATATATATATATATATATATATATATATATATATATATATATATATATATATATATATATATATATATATATATATATATATATATATATATATATATATATATATATATATATAAAATGTAAAAATGTTATTTTCTCGAAAATCATGTATCTAATTTCGGTAAAAGAACATTTTTGCGACAAAAATGTTCCATCTTCACCTTTCAAAAATAACCTTTTGCTCTTCAAACACGTTTGGGGTGATATGATCCTTCTCGGCGTGTGAAAAACGTCTATTTTTGTAGTCGAGACACAAAAAATGAACGAATTTTTTGGAGATTTATTAACCCTCTAATGTGATAAAATGTATATAAAATAATAAAATAATAAAAAGTATATATATATATATATATATATATATATATATATATATATATATATATATATATATATATATATATATATATATACTTTTTATTATTTTATTATTTTATATACATTTTATCACAAAAAGGATATACTTTTCATCCAAATAAACTTCCTTACAGCGAAAAGTAAATACGATATTTGTTTGTCTAAAATTTCGTTTGAGAGGAAATAATAATTTTTTTTTTTTGTAGGTGTTGTAGCGAAAGCCCAGCAAAAAAAAAACGTCACCAAAAAAATAGTTAATATGTTCGTTTTGAATTCGGAAGTGGTGCAAAATTGGCGCAGAAGCGATGAAATTAACATGGGCTTGTCATAGGAAGGATGTCCAATAGTCGTTGTACTAGGTTAGGTTAGGTTAGGTTATGTGGCAGCCCGATGTATCAGGCTCACTTAGACTATTCAGTCCATTGTGATACCACAGTGGGTGCTGCCCGATTCCATGTTAAGCTCAATGACAAGGGACCTCCTTTTTATAGCCGAGTCCGAACGGCGTTCCACATTCCAGTGAAACCACTTAGAGAAGCTTTGAAACCCTCAGAAATGTCACCAGCATTACTGAGGTGAGGCTGTTGTACTAAATTTGCATCACTTCTCAAGGTGTGATTCGAATTCAGTGTTCTCGATGTGAATGATCTTTTGATATTTTGCACAATAAATAATTCTTATACTTTTGTATGATTTTTAATGCATTCTAACGCCTGTCTAAAACGTTTGACCTCAAATATTTTTTAAAAATTCGCAATTTTTCTAGAATGGATTTAATTTTCTTTTTTCGACTAAATTTAAATATTTTGTACCATTTTATTACTTCTTACTCCGTTTTTAGCATAATTGAAACAAAAAAAAAAAGTTAAAATTATTCATCATTTTTCATTGGGCGGGGAAAGTATAGCTGTTTCTCGTAAAAATGTTATTTTCTCGAAAATCATGTATCTAATTTCGGTAAAAGAACATTTTTGCGACAAAAATGTTCCATCTTCACCTTTCAAAAATAACCTTTTGCTCTTCAAACACGTTTGGGGTGATATGATCCTTCTCGGCGTGTGAAAAACGTCTATTTTTGTAGTCGAGACACAAAAAATGAACGAATTTTTTGGAGATTTATTAACCCTCTAATGCCCCAATTTTTTTATCAGCTGATTAAATGTTCAATGTTAACGACACAAAAGCAAGAGAACTATGCAAGACAAATTTATACGGTAAAATTCAGCATATGCTGCAAAGCCTCGTGAATAGTTTCAATTAAGTTTTCATTTTATTTTTCCCACTTTTGTTGTCTTAAGGTGTGTTTTACTAACAGCTTCCTTATTAAATGAAGCCCGCGGGCTTGGGCATTAGAGGGTTAAATCCATCAGTTCGATGAAATTTGCTTTTATATAAAGAAACCCATTTTAAATACTAATCTCCTAATTGCCTACAATAAAACAATTATAAACTTTTGGTCAAGTAAAAATCCTTGTATCAGAGAAATATGCTACGAAAAAGTTTTTTTTCGAATTTTAAGGACATTAACTATTTTATCAGTGTACGTATTATGTTTTACACAAACATATCTCACATACCCGATTTTTCTTATCCATTAGCTCCTTGAGATTATTCTGTATGATTTCTTCATCTGCCAAAGATTCCAGACGTTTCCTGCAGGCTTCAGTCGTTGTTGAGGATGATATTGAGGGAGATTTTGAATGTGTGGGTGAATTATGGCCATTGTGGCTGGTATTTGGTAGTTTGATGTCTTCAATCATAATTAGCACTTCAAAAAGGATTTCGAAAAATATTTCGATTTTTTGTTAATGCATCATTTCACATAACATAAAGTTATTGTAATTTTTAATTATTTATTTTGTTTTTTTTTTTTTTGTATGCTTTATTTTTTATATTATTATTATTTTTTTTTTTCAAACTGTATCTTCTTTTTTAACCTTTTTTTCATACACTCACATACATATGCGTATGTATGCGTTGTATGTGTGCGTTACTTCCTAAATATGCGGGACATTGGTTTTAATTTTTTTTTCTATTTGAATTTTCCCGTTATTTCACAACTTTCCACCTTACGCTATAAAGAAAGACTAAAACTATCTTTAGCCTTTTGTTTCTACTGACCGTTTGCAACAATCTAGCAGACATATGGACGTATGGAGAGGCAGACTCATGTACATATACGACTCCAGCAAAATGTTCTTAATGAATAAATTTTACGAACATTTTGAAAACGAAACGAAAAATATGTTTTTCTTTGCAAATTTACAAGAGAGTACTCGTGAGATAGGCATTCTTTGAAATCGACATTCACTAAATTTCCCGAAAAAAATCATTCACTAAATGAAAGAGCGATGGGGGGTGGTTGAGGAACATGAAAAAATGGGAAAAGTCTCTTTCTATCATGATCGGTTCCGATGGTAATGATGTATGTGTAAATTCGCCATTTGTGTTTTTTATTTTTTGTTAGCCCCCACATTACACGAACATACGATTCGTGTACGTGTATGTGTGTCATTATTATTGGCCATAAATTAACTAAAGGCTATAAACAATTGAAAACATTGATCGAATCATAATCTTATTTTGTTCGTCCATACAGATCGATCGTTGCATTAACGTGTAACGGAAGTCACTCTCGGAAATTTTCGATGTTGATATGGTGAAAGGCAGAAATGATAACAGTAAAGAATGCGGTGAATAATGTTTGTTGTTCGCCAAAAGTATCGAATGCAATATCGAACCCGTTTAGACTGATTGGGAACTATTTTAATTATTTTTTTTTACCCCCATTTTCATAAAGCTCCGCTAGTGTTCCGTTAACTAACCAACTTTTAAACCATATTATGGACGAAGCTGTCATCTTGCCTATATATTCCATATGCCAATTAGGAACTTAACTGACGAAAGTTTTTCAGTTAAAGTTAACCGAACATTAGATTTCCGAATTTTATTTGACATTTCTCTATTTCAGACTTACTCAATTTGAACCATGGAGAGATACATAATCCAACAACGTGTTAAAGTTATCCAGACTTATTATGAAAATGGGCGTTCAAATCAAAATGCATATCGTGCACTTTGTGATTTTTTTGGTCAATTTAATCGTCCAAATGTGCGTACAATCGCACAAATCGTGGAAAAAATCGGGCAAACCGGGTCTGTAGAAGATGTGAGAACACCAGTGCATGCTCGTACAGCTCGTACTGCAGAAAATATTGCTGCTGTTCGCGATAGTGTGGCTGAAGAGCCGTCCACCTCAACTCGTCGTCGTGCCCAACAATTGCACCTCTCACGCTCGTCGTTGATGAACATTATGCATAAAGACTTGCTTACAAGGTGCAATTGGCTCAAGAACTAAAGCCTCTTGACCATTCCAAACGTCGTGAATGAGCAGAATGGTTCCAAGAAATGGCAACAGTGGATGATCAATTTTCGAAGAAAATCATCTTCAGTGATGAGGCACATTTTCACCTCAGTGGATTCGTCAATAAACAGAATTGCCGCATTTGGGCGAATGAGAATCCAAGAGTGATTGTCGAAAAACCAATGTACCCACAAAGATTGACTGTTTGGTGCGGTTTATGGGCTGGCGGCATCATCGGGCCGTATTTTTTCCAAAATGAGGCCGGTCAGGCTGTTACTGTGAATGGTGTTCGCTATCCTGAGATGATAACGAACTTTTTATGGCCCGAATTGGAAGATATGGATGTGGACGATATGTGGTTTCAGCAAGACGGTGTCACTTGCCACACAGCTATCGAAACAATTGCTCTTTTGCACAACAAATTCAATGGCCGTGTTATCTCACGTAATGGCGATGTCAATTTGCCGCCAAGATCATGTGATTTGACACCGTTGGACATTTTTCTTTGGGATTTATTTGAAAGAAGGTGTACGTCGATAAGCCAGCAACAATTCAAGAGCTAAAGGATGAGATAATTCGGCACATTAACGGCATAGAACCTCCATTATGCCTCAGCGTCATCGAAAATTTGGACCATCGGATGAAGGTGTACCACCGAGGTCGCGGCGCCCATTTGGCCGATATTTTGTTTCATAAATAATTGAGTTATACCAATATATCATAATAAAATAAAATTACAATAATTTCCTAAATAGTTTGTGTTTTATTCAAAATCAACATCGGCGCTTGAAATTTAACCAATTTACTTTCTGTTAACTGGCAGTTAAAGCCTAACGGAGCTACATGAAAATGGCCGTTAATCTAATTTTGTTTAATATAATGTTATTTACCTTAATTTAGTTACATTGAATGTAGACATTTACACGTAAAGAAAAAAAACGTTTGGACAGGAGACTGTCCAATATAACCCCCGAAATTCCCGTTGGTGAGTGTGCAAAATACCTTGCGGTTATATGTTATTGGGTTTAACAGCATTCGCTGTGAGTTTTTGCAGAAATTTGTGAAAGTTTTCCCACGGTCAAGCCTATTTTCTTAGGTGGTATCGAAATTCCAGTTGGTGAGTGTGCAAATACCTTGGGGTTATATTGGACAGGAGACTGAACTTAAAGCTAAGAAAGGACGAGAAAATCCACGGTTACCCTGTACTCGTGCAAAAGGCAATAGGGAAAATGTGGGGACTAAACCCTTCTCTTCGCACATACCATCGTCTTGGATATCATCGAATTTGCTGCCTAGCTGACGCGACTAAAGTATTTTGAGTTTGCGACTTTTGTTACCTTTTCTACATTTACGACACGTATGTGACGTTTACGACGTTTACAACTTTGCGACAGTCGCAAACCTAAAAAAGTTTGATACAGACCATCTCTGAAGTAATGTTGAACATCTTTTCGGAATCTTTCGAACATATCTGGAATATATGTAAAAAAATAAAAAAAAACTTTTTGGTGTTCGGTCAAAGCAGGGCATCGAATCCACAACCCATTGCAAGGCGGACGTACTAACCAATGTTCCACAGTGCCCAAGTATGTATGTTTCTGTTAAATAATGTATATTTAATCGGCTCATGGGCGCCGAAAACTATGCTATATAAATATAACTGTTTGACTGTTGATGACAATAACAGCTTTATGTGTTGGCTTAGAACTTGTATGGTCCGCGGTTCGATTCTCCGCCCAGGCGAAAGGTAAAATTTCGAATAATTCTACATTGTTTGTATTCGAGAAAAAAGTGCTCCCATATATATGTATCGCCCGATTTTGAAAAAATTTGCCCTAAAAACCTTATTTTTGACCATAGGGGCCTCATTTATTAACTGATCGTACTTAAATTTTACACAAGGTAACCTTCTGCGGTATCAATCATACCTGCAAAATATTATACAAATTCGATTTTGTCATATTTGGCCACAATACTCTTATTTATTAACCCATGTTATTCATATGTAAAATTTTGATGTACTAGCTGATCGTATTTAGACTTACATGTAGCTCTTACATAATAATATTGCCCGATTTTTACAAATTTGGATTTATTACCCACAACTAATTGACCGATTTCCTCTTTTTTAATAATGGACTCAATATTAATGGCATACTAACTCTTTTGGTGCAAAATAAACTATAGCTTCTAATATAAGACATTTCTGCTCAGATTGTGACAAGACTCCCGTAAATATGTACCCCCCTTTATGTTCTCCAAAACCTATACTAATGATACTCCAAAACCTATACGAATGATACCCGACAAATGCTTATGTTTACTAATTCAGTAGGGGTGGTTTAGGGTATGATATAGTCGGCCCCGCCCGACTTTCTACTTTACTCACTTGTTTTTTTCTAATTTCATTTTTCAAAACATAAAATTATAGAATCAATTAAGATTTGTTCCAAATGGTTACCTTTGGCATGAATTATGGCCTTCAAACGGTAGGTCCATCCCGGCGAAGCGCCATCTTATCGGCACTTTATTTTTGTGCCAAATGCCCCAGGCGCAAAAAAAAAGATCCGGCGATTTTAATGGCCGTTGTCCGGTGGATATAAAGTATCCTTTTAAGCCATTCTTGGTTTACGCGTCCTGATTGCAATGGTGCTGAGTCCTGTTGGAATGTCCATAGTCTGCGATTAAAATTTTTGTTTAAAAAAGTCTGTTTTTCATATGTTATACGATTGGAACTCACATTTTTAGCACATTATTTTTAAGTATAAGCATATAATGTTCATAAACTAGCATGTTATATAACATATTAGGGACATACATACGCACAGAAAACACATGTTTGGACATGGTTGCCGCATCCATTTAATACTTATCTAGAGTATGTAATTGTCGCGAAAACCATGTATTTTGTCTTTGTAAAAATAATTTTCGAGCGGAGAAAAATATATGTTGGCAATAAGCATTTAAATGGTTCTCAAATGCCGCAAACATGTTCTATTATTTAAATGATAGAATTTGACTCTATTACATGGTCGGGAAAATCATGTACCTGACCATTCAATTTTTTTTACTTTCTTGCAGGGAAAAAAGTATTTTTATAAGTTACGTATAGACATGTCTAGAACCATGAAATGACCAAAAAGGTCATGTACATTGTTTTCGTGACCATTTAATTTTTTTTGCAGCGAAAAGAATTTTATTAAAACATTGACCAGGTACATACGATTTTCATTTTGCGCCTCAGTCGTTGGTTGATTGTTTCTTGGAATGGACGGAGAATGCGGAATTACTGTGTTTTGTGTTAATTTATTTATTCAGAAGTGCCACGTGGTTTTATGTGAACACAAAAAGGGAAGTGTAATTGAAAAATGTACCTGTTTTTTGTTCTGCATTTTGATGGTATCATTTATTTTTATTTGCAGTTACATGATGTCTGCGTTTGTACATTTGATGAGCACGAAGTAAATATGGAATGATTACTTATTGTTGAAATTAAACCAAAAATGGAGTATGTAAAAATATATGATGTTTGCTTGCACGACATTATAAATACAAATAAACCATGATTTAATTTATAAATAAATAAAAACCCAATAAATAAAGTTAATTTTGTGTTTTCTTTTCTCAAGTGACGTTTTTTTTCGACAACGAAAAAAGTTTTTTAGGTTGTGACCATGTTCTTTTAACTGAAAGAAAACAATTTTTGACGAATATCATAACATTTTAGATCGTGACCATTGTCTTTTGATTCAAACAAAATTCTTTTTATCAATATAATAACATTTTAGATGAGGAAAATTTAATTTTTCTTAGAACCATGTTCACTGAGCCAACATGGTTGCAGCTGAAAATGTTACATGGCAAGGCTCCTATCATATTATTTTGCTCTTCGAATATGATTGTGGCAACTATATTTCTTCTCTGCGTGTAGGATTAATAACATATTAATGAAAACATTTATTTATTTTATTATAAACAAGCAGCACACGATATTTGTTTTTCTTGTTCCAGTTCAATATCATTTCTGATATTGATCTTGATGATCTATGGGGAAATATGGATATACATGTTTTTTGATTATTGAAATATCAATAGTCTCGTGTTATGTGAGAAAAATACTAAGGAGGTTAATCCCATTCCATCAAAGTGCTTTGAACTTTCTGGCATCTTGACATGTATGTTGGATAGAAACGTTGGAAAGATTTTTTTTATTACGCAGGAAGTTGTGAATTTATAGATTTGAAATTTAAGTTTGAAAATTTAAAATCTTTTAATATTTGGCAAAATTAAATCAACATAAGAGTAATTATTTATGGATATTCTTCTAATCTAATTATACAATTATTTTTCGAGCTTTATGGACAGATATAGTAGATTAAGGAACATGGTTAATAGAGCCATTGAAAAGAAAATGCCAGATACAAATCTATACACGCCTGGACTGTACATGTTTCGGTTCGGGCGAATGAACCTTTCCACCAGTGTTGCCAGGTTGGGGGTTTTCCCATCAAATTTAGGGGTTTTTTGGGGGGTAAAAAATTATTTTAGACCCTATAAAGTGGAGCAATTCTCAACAAAATTTAGAACAATTTTGAAAAAAAAAATGAGGGAAGTCAACCCATGTTCTTAAATACAAGCAAGTATGTTAAGCAATAACATTCTGTTTTAAACGCATCTGTTGAAGGGGCATATTTGATACAATTAAAAACAAATTAAGAAATGATATTGTAACATTAAATTATTGGTCTCATAATTTCACGCCTACAATTTTGGCGAATAATGTATATATGAACTGAACTTTAATTTTTGTTTATTTTTTATTTATATTATTTATATTTTATAAGCCGTTGTTTTAATTAATTTGATTTGAAAGATTTATACATTGAATTATATTGTTTTGTCTGCCCTTTATATTGATATACATTTTATTATTATACCCATAGAAAAGTTACTTTCCTCATGAACGAAATTTTAGACAAATAAACCCGAATTTGTGAATAGTGGTATAATGACGTTATCTACTGATTTTTATTTACATCAAAAGAAATTTTGTTCTTCAGAAACAAAAATCTTTCAGTATATATATTTGTGTTAAATTTAATTTGTAAAGTGTATCACTGCAGGATTTTTTAACGAAATTTGGGACACATTTTTGGCTTATTAACATTCTTAAATTTTTTGGGGGTTTTTGAAAAAAGTCTAGACCAATTTAGTGGTTTTTTTTCTTAAGATTTGGGGGGAAGAATCAAAAATCACCTGGCAACACTGCTTTCCACAGCCTTTAGTATAGATCTGGCTGGGAGAGATAACTCAATTTAGGCCCTTTATGCTAACTCCTTATGGAGAAAACATTTGGGAATTTTCCTCTTACGAATTGAATCATCTTTTCTCCCACGGTACATCATCTTTTCATATAACTTACAAGTCCCTTAATCTTATTTTTATTTCGTTTTGTTACATAGTAATGCCACAACACGAAATTTATTTTTAGAAAGCTAATTTGTTAGAATTC
The DNA here is from genome assembly GCF_050003625.1 of Haematobia irritans. Taxonomy (NCBI): domain Eukaryota; kingdom Metazoa; phylum Arthropoda; class Insecta; order Diptera; family Muscidae; genus Haematobia; species Haematobia irritans. The sequence continues at coordinate 210,325,741 of NC_134399.1, forward strand.
ACCTAAGTGGTGAACAGTCGAACAATGCTTATTGTTTCTACAGTCAACTACAACAACATTTTCTTTTCAATGGCTCTATTAACCATTCGATGATATCCAAGACGATGGTATGTGTGAAGAGAAGGTTTTAGTCCCCACATTTTCCCTATTGCCTTTTGCACGAGTACAGGGTAACCGTGGATTTTCTCGTCCTTTCTTAGCTTTAAGTTCAGTCTCCTGTCCAATATAACCCCAAGGTATTTTGCACACTCACCAACGGGAATTTCGATACCACGTAAGAAAATAGGCTTGACGGTGGAAAAACTTTCACAAATTTCTGCAGAAACTCACAGCGAATGCTGTCATGCTAAATTAAAAAATGTTCAGGATTTCTTCTATTCAAAATTAGGTTTTCTACAGTAGGTTTACGACTTTTGCGACATACGTATTATACCGTCGCAAATGTATGACGCAAAAGTCACAGTTTGTGACAGGTCTTGGGCTTATAGAAATCGAAGTTTTTATCCAATTTGCCTGAAATTTGAAATCTAGAGGTATTTTATGACCATAAAGAGGTGTGCCAAAAATGGTGAGTATCGGTCCATGTGTTGGTATAGCCCCCATATAGACCGATCTCCCGATTTTACTTCTTGGGCTTATAGAAACCGCAGTTTTTTACCTGAAATTGGAAATCTAGAGGTATTGTAGGACCACAAATACGTGTGCCAAAAATTGTGAGTATCGGTCCATGTTTTGGTATGGCCCCCATATAAAACGACCTCCCGATTTGGGGTCTTGGGCTTATAGAAACCGTAGTGTTTATCCAATTTGTCTGAAATTGGAAAGCTAGAGGTATTTTAGGACCATAAAGAGGTGTGCCGAAAATGGTGAGTATCGGTCCATATTTTGGTATAGCCACCATATAGACCGATTTCCCGATTTTACTTCTTGGGCTTCTAGAATCCGAAGTTTTTATCCTATTTGCCTGAAATTGGAAATCTAGAGGTATTTTCGGGTCATAAAGAGGTGTGCCGAAAACGGTGAGTATCGGTCCATATATTTGAGTATAGCCCCCATAAGAACGATCTCCCGATTTAACTCCTTGGGTTTCTAGAAACCGTAGTTTTTATCTGATTTGCCTGAAATTGTAAATATTCTGGTATTTTAGACTCACAAAAACGTGTATCGGAATAAGTTTTTATCGGTCCATTTGGTAATGCCTCCATATAGACCGAAAATTGCTTGAAACTCAATGTAAAATTTCCAGATTTTACTTCTACAGATTTAAGATTTCAAATCAAGACGTTATTTTATAATTTTCTTGCACACTTACAAGAGATGTTAATGATTCCTCTAAAACTGGAACAAAAATGGTTCTTATAAATCCAGAATCTGATATAGTCCTCATAGGTGAAATCTTTAAATGTATCTTCGGGAAGTGTCCTCAAGCCCTCCTAAAATTTCAACGGAAACCCTAATATTTGCTTCATGGTGGTGGATATTTAAGATTCGGCCCGGCCGAACTTAGTGCTGTATATACTTGTTTTTTTTTTATTTCAGCTTAAAACCATGCATTGACTTAACTACAGGTGTAGCTTAACTAACAGATGAAAAGAATGCTTGTCAAATTTATTTGGGCAAAGCCCTATAGACTGCAAGATGGTTGGATGGACGCACGTTTCGGAATTACCACATTCCTCATCAGCATCCTCTACTTGCAACAAAACTATCAACCAATTAGAATAAATTCAGGTAGTTCAGGCAGAATAAATTCAGCCAGTGTTGCCAGAAGTAGGAGAAATTCCCTACATGTAGTTTATTTTTGTAATATGTAGCGTCTTGTAGGGACGTAGGGACACAATGAAGGCACTTTTTCGCTAAAATAAAACTACCAAAATTTTAAGAAAATCTTACCACAAATCTACTAAACAAATATGTTTTTTTTTCAAAAATTTATTTCATTCGTTTTGTTTTGTTGTGTTATTCTTGGTTTTTTGTTTTTTTCTTTAATCATTGTTGTTGTTTTTGATTTCAGCTTAAAACCATGCATTGACTAAACTACAGGTGTAGCTTAACTAACAGAGGAAAAGAATGTTTGTCAAATTTATTTGGGCAAAGCCATATAGATTGCAAGATGGTTGGATGGACGCATGTTTCGGAATTACCACATTCCTCATCAGCATCATCTACTTGCAACAAAACTATCAACCAATTATCAGAATAAATTCAGGCAGTTCACTAAACCCAAAAGTAAACCACACTTGAACCTTCCGAAAAAAGGTTTTACATGATAGTCGGCTTATGCCGAAATAAATTCGAACACACATATCTCTTTTCCTTTGCCACCGTCAAATCATCGATTTGAGTGTAGTTGGCTGGGTTTATTTTGAGCGTGCTTCCTCTTTTTATTCGTTCGTTTTGTTTTGTTATTGTTGTTTTTTTTCCTTTATCATTGTCGTTGTTTTTTTATTTCAGCTTATTCATGGTCTGAATTGACTAAACGACAGGTGTAGCTTAACCAACAGAGGAAAAGAATGTTTGTCAAAATTATTTGGGCAAAGCCATATAGATTGCAAGATGGTTGGATGGACGCACGTTTCGGAATTACCACATTCCTCATCAGCATCATCTACTTGCAACAAAACTATCAACCAATTATCAGAATAAATTCAGGCAGTTCACTAAACCCAAAAGTAAACCACACTTGAACCTTCCGAAAAAAGGTTTTACATGATAGCCGGCTTATGCCGAAATAAATTCGTACACACATATCTCTTTTCCTTTGCCACCGTCAAATCATCGATTTGAGTGTAGTTGGCTGGGTTTATTTTGAGCGTGCTTCCTCTTTTTATTCGTTCGTTTTGTTTTGTTATTGTTGTTTTTTTTTTCCTTTATCATTTTCGTTGTTTTTTTTTATTTCAGCTTATTCATGGTCTGAACTGACTAAACGACAGGTGTAGCTTAACCAACAGAGGAAAATAATGTTTGTCAAATTTATTTGGGCAAAGCCATATAGACTGCTAAAACATTACTATTATCCCGATGTACGCTTATATATACATATATAAAAAAATAAGCTTTTTAATAATGTAATTGCGGAAATGTCAGTATATAATCAATATAAACGATTATTGAGAATGTTTAATACTTCACAAAAATCCATGAGGGCGATGAAATAATAAAATTCTTAATCTACATAAATATATAGAACAAAAGAAACTCTTTACTGATTGACTGAAGGATAAACTAACACACAAAATATACAAACTGGTATGTTTTATTATAAAGGTTGGATTTACAATTTGCCCTTTGGACAATAATCTAAATCGGAATTATTGAATCCAAGAACCAAAATACTACAGACAAACACACAAACATACTTTTCTTGTAGTTCCACGGAAAAACATATTTATTTAGGTTTCCATTTTAACATTATCTAGTGAAAACATTTAAAACTATGATTTAGACAAATATTTCGAGATTAGAATCCTTCCGAAAAAAATACAATACATATTCCATATTAAATGCATTAAACCTCAAATAACAAATTTAGTTGGCATATATTTTTATTTAACCCTTAAATGCACAAAGTCACCGATTCTTCCGAAGAAAATATATAATATGCGAAATAGTAAATAAAAAACATCTACATACCACACTTATAAAAAAACAAGCAAGGAAAATCTAAAGTCGGGCGGAGCCGACTATATTATGCCCTTCACCACTTTGTAAGTCCACATTTTCGATACCATATCAAATCCGTCCATGTGTTGGATGCTATATGAATCCATACACATATATTCTGTATATCTGAGCAGATCTGTACAGAGTTCTGCAATACTTATAGATTTTACATTTATGTCGGCTAATGCGCTGAGGTGGAACACAATGTTAGTAAAAAAATATAGGAAACATTTAAATATGAACCAATTTTGAGGCAACTTCGCAAAAGTGTATTTATGATTTATTGGTCTATAGGTGTGTAATAGAGTAATAGGAAAATTTGAGTCATTTTGATAAGTTATCGACTTAGCAGTGGCGATTTGATAAGGAAATTGTAGGTATTTCGGCCAGTTTTGCCTAAATAGGAAAAACATATATATGGAATCTATATCGAAATCTGAACCGATTGCAATCAAATTTCACATGCATAGTTACTATGTTGAATCTACTCCCTGTGCAAAAATTCATGTAAATCGTATAACAACTTTGACCTCTGTGGTCATATGACCGAAAATCGGGCGAAAGATATATACGGGAGCTATATCAAAATCTGAACCGATTTCAACCAAAATAAACACGCATATGCAGCACCTTAATTCTACTGCCTTTGCAAAGTTTCAAGTTCAATTCGACTCCCTCTGCAAAATTTCACGTAAATCAGAGTAGCACTTTTGCCTCTGTGGGCATATTAGTCCAAATCGGGCGAATGATATATATGGGAGCTATATCTAAATCTGAACCGACTTCAACTAAATTTTGCACAATTAACGATACTACACACAAAAAAAAAATTTCTGATTCAATCACGAAATTAATTGATCCAATTAATTTTTTAATTGAAATGTCTTCAATCACAGAAATGATAGTATCAATTAAAAAATTAATTGACAGTCAATTAAAAAATTAATTGATCCAATTAAAAAATTAATTGATCCAATTAAAAAATTAATTGATACTATTAATTTGTGTGATTGATTTTTATTTCAATTAAAAAATTTGTTGATTCAATTAAATTTTTAATTGAATATTTTTTAAAACTCAATTAAGATGTTAATTGGAAAAATTTTCGTGAAATTTTTTTCTGTGTATAAAACGTACTCCTTGTGCAAAATTTCAAGCAACTCCGGGCAAAACTCTGGCTTTTGAGGCCATATAAATCCAAATCGGACGAAAGATATATATGGGAGCTATATCTAAATCGGAACCGATTTTAACCAAATTAAGCACACTTAACGATACTATTAAACGTACTTGTTGTGCAAAATTTGAAGCAAATCAGGGCAAAACTCTGGCTTTTGGGGCCATATAAGTCCAAATCGGTCGAAAGATATATATGGGAGCTATATCTAAATCTGAACCGATTTCAACTAAATTTGGTACAATTAACGATACTATTAAACGTACCCCTTGTACAAAATTTTAATCAAATCAGGCCAAAACTTTGGCTTTTGAATCCATATAAGTCAAAATCGGACGAAAGATATATAGGGGAGCTATATCTAAATCTGAACCGATTTCAACTAAATTTGGCACAATTAACGATACTATTAAACGTACTCGTTGTGCAAAATTTGAAGCAAATCAGGGCAAAACTCTCGCTTTTGGGGCCATATAAGTCCAAATCGAAGGAAAGATATATATGGGAGCTATATATAAATCTGAACCGATTTAGCTGATATTTGGCAGTTTTTACGGGACTGACAAAACATTCAGATGTACAAAATTTGAAGAACGTCGGTTCATAAATACGTGAATTATGATCAAATCGGTGATAACTGTATATGGCAGCTATATCTAAATCTGAACCAATTTTTTCCAAAATCAATAGCTATTGTCTTCTACCCGAAGAAAGACGTTATGTCAAATTTGAGGACGATCGGACTTAAACTGCGACCTGTACTTTGTGCACAAAATTACATATACAGACAGACGGACGGACAGACAGACGGACGGACATCGCTAAATCGACTCAGAATTTAATTCTAAGCCGATCGGTATACTAAAAGATGGGTCTATGACAATTATTTCTTGGCGTTACATACAAATGCACAGACTTATTATACCCTGTACCACAGTAGTGGTGAAGGGTATAATAATAAATCAAAATTATGCATTTTTTTAATAGTGGTTGTATCTTAAAAACTGCGGTGCGAATTAAACTAAGTTTTTAGTTACAAATAAACAATTTGACTTTAGTAGAGATTAGATATCTGCTTACACTACACAGCTTTTTACCAATATTACTTTAATCTGTGGTAAATATTATTTTACTTCCAATTTTTGTTTGTTTTTTTTTTTTGGTCAAAATTTTATTTTTTTTATTTTTTGACTGCGGATTACTCAGAATTACAACAAATTTTTCGGAAAAACATATTTTTAGAAATAGCGATATGATGTAATAAATACAACAAATTCGATTTCATAGAATTCAGTAAAAATTTTAAGACGTAAGAATTTTTTCTGGTTGTATCTTAAAAGATACAGTGCGCATTTAAGGGTTAATATATAAATTAAATATTCACACATACCCACCCAGCAAAAAAATTTTGAAGTTCTTCCAAAAGCACAACTTTAAAAGCACTTCCAGAAGATGCACTCCCAATGATGTTCTTTATTTTTACTACACAGGAAGTTCTTTTAATTCAATTTTTTATAACTTGGATTTTTCATACTTTTAATGGGTAATTTTAACTTTTTTGTTTCAAATAGGTTAAAAACAGAGTAAGAATTCATAAAATGGTACAAATCATTTAAAGTTTGTCAAAAAAAATGCTAAATCCAATCTGAAAAAATGGCGAATTTTTGAAAATATTTGAGGTCAAAAGTTTCCGATACACACAAAAAAAATTTTTCTGATTCAATCACCAAATTAATTGATCCAATTAATTTTTTAATTGAAATGTCTTCAATCACGAAAATGATAGTATCAATCACAGTTTTAATTGGGCATAGAAAAAAATCTTGATTAAAAAATTAATTGATTTTTTCAGCAAATTTCAATTAATTTTTTAATTGATTCAATTAAAAATTTAATTGATGTTGATTGCAAAACTCAATTAATTTATTAATTAAAAAAGGTAACTATTTTTAATTACTTTCTGAATTGGCTTAGGGTTTTTATTTGGATTAACAAATTATTGTTTGAAATACATTTTTAATTAGTCTTCCGAATTAGATTAAAAAGTTAATTGTATCAATTAATTTTTTAATTACAAATTTTAAAATTTTCAATCATTGACTTAATTAACTTAATGTTTCTATCATGATTAAAAAATTAATTGTATCAATTAATTTATTAATTGAAAAAATTTTCAACTTCAATTAACTTTTTAATTGGAAATATTTTGGTGATATTTTTTTCTGTGTAAGCATAAGAATCCATTAAAAACTATAAAAAATTTTAAAAATTATTTATTTGACAAAATATCACAGAATTTTTTAATTTACATCCAAAACATTGAATTCGGATCACACCTAAAGAAGTGATGCAAATTCAGTGCAACTGCTGATGAAAGGGAGGACTTCCGTCCTATGACAATCCCATCCCAGCCAAAAAAAAATTCATCGCTTCTGCGTCAATTTTGCACCACTTCCGAATCCAAAAAAAACATTTTCATTACTTTTTTGGCGACGCTTTTTTTGGTGGCCAGCAAAAAAAAACGTCGCCAAAAAAGTAGTGAAGATGTTCTTTTAGGTTCCGGAAGTGGTGCAAAATTGACGCAGAAGCGATGAATTTAACATGGGCTTGTCATAGTACGGGTGTCCACCATTTCAACAGCCGCTGCACAACATTTACATCACTTCATAAGGTGTGAGGCGAATTTAGTGTTTTGGATGTGAATTAAGAAATTATGTGATATTTTGAGAAATAAATAATTTTTAATTTTTTATGATTTTAATGCTTTATAACGCTTGTTTGGATCGTTTGTCATCAAATATTTTCAAAAATTCACAATTTTTCTAGAAAGGATTTAGCATTTTTTCGGCTAAATTTAAATAATTTGTACCATTTTAGTAATTCTTAATATGCTTTTGAAACAAAACAAAAAATCCCATTAAAAATATGAAAAAAGCGAGTTGTAGAAAAATTGACTCAAATGAACTTCCTGTGCATTTAAAATAAAAAAGAAGATCAAATGAACTTCCTATGCAGTTAAAATAAAGAACATCTTTGGGAGGGCATTTTTGGTAGTTCTTTTAAAGTTGTACCGTGAGAAGAACTTCCAAACTTTTTTTACTGGGTATTCATACAAATAATATATTCATATTATCTCACAGCCCCGTGAACGCTTTCATTTGCTAGAAATTCTTATTGGCGTTTTTTTAGCATCTCCTGTCCCTTTGTACGTCTCGGTGTTAATACTGGAAAGAAACGGATATATTAAAGTTAGAGGTGTGCACGTGACACGAAATTGTCGTGGCTCACGAAAATTTTCGTGATTCGTGCTTGAGTCGTGAGTCACGCTCATGACAACAGCGTGAGTGTGCGTGAGCGTGATTAACAAACCAAAATGTCGTGCGTGAGCGTGAGTCACGAAAATAATATCTTCGTGAGTGTGCGTGAGTAACGAATTACACTCACGACAATATTCCTGCTCACCAACATAAAACGCTTAAGAGTTAAATTCAATTACAATTCTAGTGACATCTGAGATGTTAAGAGTTTAATAACACTCTCGATTTTAATAATGCTCATGTTTTCAGACACTTCGGTAAGGTAAATTAATTATAAAATTATTCGTGAGTCACGATATTTTTCGTGAGACACGATATTTTTCGGGAGTCACGGTATTTTTTGTGAGTCACGACGTTTTCGTGCGTGAGTGTGCGTGAATACAAATTTTCTTTTCGTGAGTGTGCGTGAGCGTGAGTCCTACCAAAAAATATCGTGCGTGAGTGTGCGTGAGTATGATTTTTCTGTCGTGAGTGTGCGTGAGCGTGAGTAAACTATTACTCACGTGCACACCTCTAATTAAAGTATTTGGTTTTTTGTCCTATTTGAATAAATAATTGGATTTTTGGAAGGTACTTAAAACTTGAATTGGGATACACCTAGAGCAGTACTTCCATAAATGGAACCATACGAGAGGTTGGTTCCATTTTAATAATTCCGAATGCTTCGGGTCAGCCGTTTCATATTTGTTAATACTAACCAATTTTTAATAAATAGTTCACCATATTGCCCAAGGGAAACTCCACTGTCAATGTCATGATAAATGCAACGAATATCGTCAACAATACGATGAAAATTGTAAACCAAGTCTAAAAAAGGGAACGCAAAAGAATTATTAGGAGTAAACGTACATTATCATTGATTGTACAAAAAACATACCACATAAGGAATTGATATTTCGAAGGCATCGGTATAATAGCCAGCAGCTAACTTTAAAATTGGTACATGCCACAAAAAAATTTGAAATGTTATGCGACCCAAAAGGCGACTTACTTCCGCTGAACATAAATCATAGGCTATCCCTAAAAGTAGGCAATAAAAAATAGATATTATTATTATTATGAAGGACTTTCCTAAAAAATCAACAAAGACAAAAAAAAATTATCACCAACATATATCTAATTAAAAAGCTAATTGAAGTTGACAACGGAATTAATTACAAAAATTAAATGATAGAATTAAATTTTTGATTACTTATACGTTATAAGCATTTTAAAATAAAAAAATTTAATAAATCATAGGGTATCCCTAAAAGTAGGCAATAAGAAATAGATATTAATATTATTAAGGATTTGAAACGAAATTAATTACAAAAATTAACAGATAGAATTAACTTTTTGATTACTTATACGTTATAACCATTTTAAAATAAAAAAAATCGAATTTAAAATTTGTACATTATTTAATAAAAAAAATTTATTATCGCAATTAACATTTTCATACAAAATACAAAAATATTTTCTATCAAAAACATATAATTGAAAATTTTGTTCGAAAACTACATTTTGACTTAAATCTAAAATTAAAAAAAATAATTTAAAATTAAAAAAAAATGTTTAATTTTCACACTATTTAATGAAAATATTTATTATCGCAATTAGAATTTTAATTAACCCATTCGACCCTAAAGTTGCCTGTGGGCAACTTTTTGTATTTATTTTAGACTCAGTGTTAGCGTTGTTTTTGTTCATAAAACTGTAACGGTATCGAAAGCTACAAGTGTTTTCTTCAACTTGAATAAAAAAATAGCTAATTTGGTTGTCAATTAACAAAATTTTTTCATTAGTATGCACGTGCCTCAAAAAAAAAATTTGCGAATTTCAAAAAATACATGTGACTTTTTTCAAAAACTACAACAAAAAATTTAAAAGTTGTTATTAAATCAGTTGTAGTACATATCAAATAAAATATTTGTGGGAGTCAAATTTGCAAGAAACCAACATGCCTGTGGGCAACTTTGGGCCATTGCACTATGGGCGGAAATCGCAAAACAGCGGCAAAAAGTCAAATTTTCAAAATGAAAAATTATTGGATATTCCAATTGAAATTACTATAGAACATCTTTGAAAGTAAAAATCGAAAGTTAATTTAAAACTTGGCAACCCTGTTCAGGAGAAAAAGGCTGTCAATGTTTACCAAAATTTATGCCAGTTGCGTTTAATCAAGGCGAACAAAAATTGAAAAATTTCGTGCTTAATTTTTTTCGCTTTTAACTTTTAAATGTAAATTCTAAGAGGAGGTTTAGTAGTTCAAAATGTTGTAAGGACTTTACAAAATATTTTTGTTTTTGAACTTGAATTTATGGATTCAAAAGTGCGGTTTATATGTGAAAATTGTAACACATACGTATATTTGCGAGGAATAGAACTAGAAATGTTAACGATTGTTAATGAAAATTTTTGCTTATTATTGTTCGTGAGGAAGTATACTTTTACGTGCTGTAAAGTTTGTCTGCCCAAACTTGCCCATAATAAAATAAATGTAAGGGTTTTATAGTCAAATTTGGAAAAATCGGGCGATATATATATGGTAGCTATATCTAAATCTGAACCGAATTTGATGAAATTTTGCACACTTTAAGGGTGCTATAAAAAATTACTTTGTGTTAAATTTGAAGACAATCGGGAAGTAAATAAGCGCAGTATGGTCTAATTTGTCGAAATCGGGCGATACATATATATGGGGGCTATGTGTAACTTTGATCCATTTTTTTTTCGAAATTCAACCGTGTTTGTCCTTTGAACACGAAAACATGTTGTACCAAATTTTATCAAAAGCGGTTAATAATTGCGACCGGAATTCTGCGAACAACAACACAGAGGGACGGAATTAGAGTTAGATACCGATGAATGTGATTTTGATGGTTAATATTTGTTTAATTTTAATTAATAAAATTAATTTAATAAAATGGCAACTGGTTTATAATATTTACATCAAGTTCTGGGGATAAGGCGCTTTCTTAATAAGGAAAATAAGCAAGTATAAATTAAACTCCATCTAAGAGTATATTGTATAGTATTCCAAGTGGAATTACAATTTCGACCCCTCTATAGTAACGCACCTGGAATAAGGGGGATTGACTCCCTTTTTGTTGGTAACATTTGATTTTGATAAGATATATCGATATACCATGTTTGGCGATACTAGATTGATTGTAAATAATTTTTGCCGCAAATTTTCAAATTTTTTCGCCCATAGTGCATTGTGGTAGTAAAATTACATATTTTTGGGCATAAGACCTGGAGAAAAAAGGTTTGAAAAACAATGATTTTGAACAAATTTTGAACTTCGATTGGGATGTCTCAGTGACGAGGAGCAGTGCTGGGTAGGAATTTGGAAGGAATCGTAAAAAGGGAGGAAGCCATTGATATCGGCCTTCTTGGCAACATACTGCTGGATTAGCACAAATATTGTTATACTTTGTTTTTTTTTTTTTTTTTTTCACCGTCAGTTAAAATGGCATGGGTTCAAAACAAAAAAAAAATAAACATTTTCGTGAATCACGCGCGATTCACGCGAAGACGTGATTGAAATTTATATTAAATCTGGTTTGTCGTGCGTGAGTAAAAATTAAATTGTGTTCGTGATTGTGGTTGTGGTTGAGTAAAATTTCTCCGAAATCACGCTCATGGTTAAAATTCACGTTCACGACCAACACACGCTCACGATAAATTTCACGTTCACACTCACGATAAAACCGAGGCACAAAAAATTAGTTGTGCTAATTGTTCCGTCGTAAGTTATGAATGTTAATTACTCATCAGTAATTGCAGCGAGTCATGAGATTTGTCGTGAATCACAAGAATTTTCGTGAATGGTAAATGTTGTATCACGAACATTTTCTTGAATTAAGAATATTGTCGGGAGTCGCGAATTACGAGTATTTTATTCAGCCACCAAAAATTTTTGTGTTCCGAACATATTCGTGAATCACGAGATTTGTCGTGAATTACGAAAAGTGTTGTGAATCGTGCGGGAGCGTGAGGCATAAACATTGTTCGTGCATGAGCGTGCGCTAGTATAACATTTCATTTCGTGAAAAGTCATACTAGCGAGTGAATTCCTACCCACATTGCGTGCGCGAGTACAAATATTTCTTCGTGAATGTGCCTGAGCGTGAGTGAAATTTCACTTTAAAAAATCCAATAAAACGTAATACGCCTATCATTACAAATCAAACCATTTTATAGTCACAATTGTCCAAAGTTGCCCACAGGCAACATTCTCTGCGGATGGCTGTGGCGACCCGAAATTTTGGCTAGACGCTTCTTAAATGACTTCAACATGATTAAAAGTATAAAAAAAGTTTTAGCTGTACCGATAAAAATTCGGGGTCTAAAGGGTTAAATAAAAACAATATTTCCAATCAAACAAAAAATATAATTGAAAATTTTGTTCGAAAACTACATTTTGACTCAAAACATAAGAAAAATCAAACTATATCATAATAATCGGAAAATTCATAAGGAAGTATAAAGTCTTTTAAAATTACAAGAAAATTATTTCATCTAAAGTAAAAGTAATTATACAAAAAAAATGCAATAAACAATAAATTTGTCTCAATTAAAAAAATAATTGAGTTTTTCGAGCAAAATTTATTGGATCAATTAATTTTTTTGTTTTAATTAAATACAAAAATATTTTCAATAAAAAAATACAATTGAAATTTTTGTTCGAAAACTACAATTTGACTCAAATCTTAAGAAAAATCAAACAATATAATTATAATCGAAAAATGCATAAGAAAGTATAAAATCTTGTAAAATTATTTCATCTAAAGTAAAACTAATTATAAAAAAATACAATAAACAATAAATTTGTCTCAATTAAAAAATAATTGAGTTTTTTCGGCTAAAATTTATTGGATCAATTAATTTCATGATTGAATCAGAAAAATATTGTTTTTCTGTGTACTTACATGTAAATTTCAATAACATCATTATCATAGATATGCCTCCATATATTGCCCAAATATTACGAAATGTTCCACCGTATATGGCTAACCATAATGATGGCTCTCCATTATTTCGATCTATAACCAACAATGAGGTGAATAGTAGACCAAAGCCAACAGTAAGGAGTATTACTAAAGCTGCTATTTGGGCACATCTATTTCTTATGTATTTATTCAATTTAATTTTGAGTTTTTGATAATTATCCGATGGATAAAATTCTGCTGCTAGCAGTCCAACCAAATAGCCACCCAAATTACAGTAGAATGGTGTATAAGTCTTATACAATGTCTCATTGTTCAAGAATGTAAGATATCGATAATATCTGCACAAAAAAAACGAAAATGCATAACAATAACAAGGTTTTAACTTTTAAAAATTTTGTAAGATTTTTACTCTGGATTAAGGTAGACATTGCCATCCAATCGGTATACATAAGTCAATATACCAGGTATAATAAATGCGAATATTCCCAAGACTATATAAATGGATTTCTTCAAATTTGGTTTCCTAAATGAAAAACAAAAATAGTAAAATGTTAAATTTTTATTTATTATTTTACTTTTATTATTATCTATTAAAAACTACATATTTCATTTAAAATGCTTAAGGCAAATTTTTTAAATGCGACCATTGAAATAACAAGTATATACAGCAGTAAGTTCGGCCGGGCCGAATCTTAAATACCCACCACCATGAATCAAATATTAGGGTTTCCTTTGAAATTCCAGAGGGGTTTGATGACAGATATTCTCCCAAGCACAGCAGATCAACTAGTACACTTCCCCAAGATAAATTTCAAGATTATACCTATGAAGACTATATCAGATTCTGGATCTATAAGAACCATTTTTGTTTGAGTTTTAGAGGAATCATTAACATCTCTTGTAAGTGTGCAAGAAAATTATAAAATAACGTCTTGATTTGAAATCTTAAATCTGTAGATGTTCACCCGAGAAGTAAAATCTGGAAATTTTACATTGAGTTTCAAGCAATTTTCATGATCAGCGCGCCTTCTATACCCTCAAGAAGTGAAATCGGTCTTTATGGAGGCATTACCAAACCGATAAAAAACTAATCCGATACACGTTTTTGTGAGCCTAAAATACCAGAATATTTACAATTTCCGGTAAATCGGATAAAAACTACGGTTTCTAGAAACCCATGGAGTTAAATCGGGAGATCGTTCTTATGGGGGATATACTAAAATATGGACCGATACTCACCGTTTTCGGCACACCTCTTTATGACCCGAAAATACCTCTAGATTTCCAATTTCAGGGAAATTGGATAAAAACTACGGTTTCTATAAGCCCAAGAAGTAAAATCGGGAGATAGGTCTATATGGGGGCTATACCAAAATATGGACCGATACTCACAATTTTTGGCACACGTATTTGTGGTCCTACAATACCTCTAGATTTCCAATTTCAGGTAAATTGAATAAAAACTGCGGTTTCTATAAGCCCAAGAAGTAAAATCGGGACCATAGAATGGTGACGGGGGTATAATAAGTTTGTCATTCCGTTTGTAACACATCGCAATATCGATTTCCGACTATATAAAGTATATATATTCTTGATCAGGGAGAAATTCTAAGACGATATAACGATGTCCGTCTGCCTGTCTGTCTGCCTGTTGTAATCACGCTACAGTCTTCAATAATGAAGCAATCATGCTGAAATTTTGCACAAACTCGTCTTTTGTCTGCAGGCAGGTCAAGTTCGAAGATGGGCTATATCGGTCCAGGTTTTGATATAGTCCCCATATAAACCGACCTCCTGATTTGGGGTCTTGGGCTTATTGAAATGTAGTTTTTATTCAATTTGCCTGAAATTTGAAATCTACAGGTATTTTATGACCATAAAGAGGTGTGCCAAAAATAGTGAGTATCGGTCCATGTTTTGGTATAGCCCCCATATAGACCGATCTCCCGATTTTACTTCTTGGGCTTATAGAAACTGCAGTTTTTATTCAATTTACCTGAAATTGGAAATCTAGAGGTATTATAGGACCACAAATACGTGTGCCAAAAATTGTGAGTATCGGTCCATATTTTGGTATAGCCCCCATATAGACCTATCTCCCGATTTTACTTCTTGGGCTTATAGAAACCGCAGTTTTTATTCAATTTATCTGAAATTGGAAATCTAGAGGTATTGTAGGACCACAAATACGTGTGCCAAAAAGTGTGAGTATCGGTCAATGTTTTGGTATGGTCCCCATATAAAACGACCTCCCGATTTGGGGTTTGGGTTTCTAGAATCCGAAGGTTTTATCCTATTTGCCTGAAATTCGGGTCATAAAGAGGTATGCCGAAAACGGTGAGTATCGGTCCATATTTTAGTATAGCCCCCATAAGAACGATCTCCCGATTTAACTCCTTGGGTTTCTAGAAACCATAGTTTTTATCTGATTTGCCTTATTGTAAATATTCTGGTATTTTAGGCTCACAAAAACGTGTATCGGATTAAGTTTTTATCGGTCCATTTGGTAATGCCTCCATATAGACCGACTTCACTTCTTGAGGGTGTAGAAAGCGCACTTATCATGAAAATTGCTTGGAACTCAATGTAAAATTTCCAGATTTTACTTGTATAGATTTAAGATTTCAAATCAAAACGTTATTTTATAATTTTCTTGCACACTTACAAGAGATGTTAATGATTCCTCTAAAACTCAAACAAAAATGGTTCTTATAAATACAGAATCTGATATAGTCCTCATAGGTGAAATCTTTAAATTTATCTTCGGGAAGTGTCCTCAAGTCCTCAAGCCCTCCTGAAATTTCAAAGGAACCCCTAATATTTGGTTCATGGTGGTGGGTATTCAAGATTCGGCCCGGCCGAACTTACTGCTGTATATACTTGTTATATAATAACTTTGATCTGCCAAAAAAAAGTGCCTACCACAAATATTAATTTTAGACCACATTAAATTATATACCGATCGACGCAGAATCACCTCCTGAGTCGAACTAGCGCTTGGTGTTCGTCCGTCTGTCCATGTATTTGTTGTTCGCAGGATTCCGGTCGCAATTAACGCAATTAACCGATTTTGATGAAATTTGGTACAGGGTGTTTTTGGGTACAGGGACGAACGCTATTGAATTTGGAAGAAATCGTATCAAATTTAGATATAGCTCCCATATATATGTATCGCCTAGGGTTTTCTTTTTCCCGCACTTTTTGCATTCCTGGGAAAGCGGGAATTTTTTCCGGATTTCCCAAAAATACATTTAGACATTTGAATAAATTAAAAATCGGTTATAAAGAGCTCTCTTGACAAGTAACAATATACGAGGGCGGTTCGGAAACTTCTTAGCCTATCAATGAAAGAGAATAGTTAGTGTTCCAAAAATATTTCTATTTTTCAATATAATCTCCTGAAACTTCAATACACTTAGTCCAACGCTTTTCTAGCATTCCAATCCCTTGATTGAAATAGTTTTCCTCAAGGTGTTCAAAATAGTGGTTTACAACTGTAATTAATGGGCTCGATCATTTGAGATGGCCATGATATTAGCAATTTCACGCACTTTTGTTCGTCGATCATTTAATACCATATCATGCACTTTGGCTACAATTTCTGTTGTTGTTGTTGCTGGTTTTGGACGTCCACTACGTGGTTCATCTTCAATGCTTGTACGACCACGTTTAAATTCAGCAACCCAATTTTTACTGTTGCATACGAAGGAGCACTTTCACCTAACACATTGACCATATCATTATGAATTTCTTGCCCCGATAAACCTTTTTTTATGTAAATATTTAATGACAGCACGCATTTCTAATTTTTCCATTGTAAAAAAAATTGCGGATGCGTCTTTTTTGAACACCTGTTTCTATATGAAGGAGTTGCCAGATCAAAACATGTGTTCATAACAGAGATGGAAGTTTCCAAAACACTTAACTTTTTTCTGTTTATACCGCGCTTTTTGTGTTAGGCTAAGAAGTTTCCGAACTGCTCTCGTATATTATGTTGTTCTCTTACATCAGCCATAAATCATACTAAAATACGAAATATTTTGTAATACAAAACATTTTGACAATGGTTAAGGCAGTCTTTTCGATATAGTTTTCGGAAGAACACTATTGATATAGTGGGGTTTTTTGTAACACTAAAAACTGTTTGGAAATGAAAGAAACTTATTTCGATATCAACATCGTTAAACGGGGTCACTAAATACATATGTTCAGTCAATATTCCCAAAAGGGAAACACTACCATGTAATACGACATTCACATTACACTTCCAAAATCCACTTTAACTAGATTTCAATTGTCGTATGCCCTATAAATAAGGGCTTTACGTAAAACCCAATTTTAATAGATTTCAAGCCTAATGTGTATAAGGTATATATTTGAAATTAATGTAACTATCTTAAACAAGTATATACGGCCGTAAGTTCGGCCAGGCCGAATCTTATGTACCCTCCACCATGGATTGCTTAGAAACTTCTACGAAAGACTGTCATCCACAATCGAATTAACATACTTGGGTTGTGGTATCTTAAATCTTCTTAACATCGTTTTCTAAATTGTGAGTTAGTCCATACGTGGTATATATTAGACAAAAAAGGTATGTATAGGTAAGTCTACAAATAATTACGAATCGATATGGACTTTTGCACGGTACGTAGAGAGCCAGAATTGAAATATGGGGGTCGCTTATATGGGGACTATATACAATTATGAACTTGATATGGACCAATTTTTTGTGATTGAGGATCGATTTATCTGAGGGCTATATATAACTATAGACCGATATGGACCTAGTTAGGCATGGTTGTTAACGGCCATATACTAGCACAATGTACCAAATTTCAACTGACTCGGATGTGGCTCCAAGACCAAATATCGGGATCGGTTTATATGGGGCCTATATATGATTATGGACTGATATCGACCACCTTTGGCATGGTTGTTAAATATCATATACTACCACCACGTACCAAATTTCAACCAGATCGGATGCATTTTGCTTCTCCAAAAGGCACCGGAGGTCAAATCTGGGGATCGGTTTATATGGGGGCTATATATAATTATGGACTGATATGAACCAATTCCTGCATGTTTGTTAGATACCATATACTAACATCTCGTACCAAATTTCAACCGAATTGGATGAATTTTGCTCTTCCAAGGGGCTCCGGAGGACAAATATGGGGATAGGTTTATATAGGGGCTATATATAATAATGGACCGATTTCCAAGAGGCTCCGGAGGTCAAATCTGGTGATCGGTTTATATGGGAACTATATATAATTATGGACCGATGTGGACCAATTTTTGCATTGTCATTAGAGACCATATACTAACACCATGTACCAAATTTCAGCCGGATCGGATGAAATTTGCTTCTCTTAGAGGGTCTGCAAGCCAAATTTGGGAGTCCGTTTATATGTGGGCTATACGTAAAAGTGGACCGATATGGCCCATTTGAAATACCATCCGACCTACATCAATAACAACTACTTGTGCCAAGTTTCAAGTCGATAGCTTGTTTCGTTCGGAAGTTAGCGTGATTTCAACAGACGGACGGACTGACGGACATGCTCAGATCAACTCAGAATTTCACCACGACCCAGAATATATACTTTATGGGGTCTTAGAGCAATATTTCGATGTGTTACAATCGGAATGACAAAGTTAATATACCCCCATCCTATGGTGGAGGGTATAAAAAGGTTGGAATTTTTTTATTTCATAAAAAACATCCTTGCAATAATTATGAAATTTTGAAATTATGCAATTGCCAACGTGGGTTTACTCAGTCTACCAGTCTATCGGAATGTCGGGTTACAGAAATATGACAATCATAAATTAGGAAGTACAAACTTCTTTTTAACCGTTGGGAGCCCGTTGGATTCTGGATTAGAACCCACGATTATGTATGCTCCACAAGGCAACTACTACGACTTGTCACCATAGTTATTCACATTACACTTCCAAAAATCCACATTAACTAGATTTCAACCGTCACTTGCCAAATAAAACCCTCTATTATACATAAAATATTATAAAGAAAATTTCCCGCACTTCATTCCCGGGAAAGCGGGAGCGAAAAAAGTAGCAAATTGGGGGTTACGTTTTTACTAACCGATTATCGTCAAATTTGGCACAATTTAATCTTTTTCATCACCCTTCTAGTATGCAAAATTTCATCGAAATCGGTTCAGATTTGGATATAGCTCCCATATATATGTATCGCCCGATTTTCACAAATCTGGCAATAAAACCATTATTTATTACCCGATCTTACTCAAATTTAGCAAAAGGTAACCTTCCGTAGTATCAACCAAACCTGTCAAATATCATCTAAATCGGTTCAGATTTAGATATAGCTCCCATATATATGTATCGCCCGATTTTCAAAAATTTGCCCTAATAACCCTATTTTTTTACCAAAGTAGCCTTATTTATTACCCGATCTTACTAAAATTTAGTACAAGATAACCTTCTATTGCATCAATCAAACCTGCGAAATATTATCAAAATCGGTTCAGATTTACACCCAGAAAAAAGTGCCTTCGAAAATAAAGGAAAAATTTTTCATCAATATAGTTTATCCATTTTATTTCCATTAAGGTAAATTTTTGTGAGAAATAATAAAATTTACTCGTTTCAGTAAAAAAAATCCTAAACTGTAAGCAGATAGGAATAGTTCATTAACTAGAATAAGGCATGGAATTTTACTCATACTATTTTCTTCGCTGGGTATAAGAATTTACTACCGAACAAGAAAATTTTATTCACCGATAACAAAGCATTCGTAAAAATATACAAAAACCGAACTAAAACCAAGTTTCCTCAAAATTAGTAAAATTTCTTATAAAATGATAATTGCGACTTCCTTTACAATAGAAAGTTGTTCATACATACGAACAACACTTGGCATAGAAAAATATTTTAGTTCATTCGTACTAAGAAGTATGCAATCCTTTCAAAACTTAAGGAAACACACTTCTTAGAATATAGGAAATTTTCCTATATTTCTATTGTCTACCTGTAATCGATACCTGTCATCGTAATCGGTGTGTTTGCGCGTGGGTGTAATCGATATATTTGCGCGTCGGTTGGTTTTTTAGTTGGAATCGCGTTGTTTTGGTATACGGAGAGATTGTTAAAAAATAATATCGTAAAATAATATAATAAATAACAAATAAAATATATAAAATATTTATTATTTTAAATTAGTGAGAAAAATTTTCGTTTTTTGAAAATAAATCTATCAATCGTGATGGTGTATAAAGAAAGAAAACACCAGCAGAATAACAACCCTTTCATTTGTCTTCATTTTGGAATCTTCAATTATCAGGTAATATTCAGTGACGCTAACCTTTTGTAACAAAAATGGTTTATGATTTTTTATATTTGTAGGTATTGAAATTGTAAGGCAGCAACTTATTAAAAGTGAAAAGTACAAGAAGAAGAAAAAGTGCGTTTTACAGTTGATAATATCAAACGGAAATTGGAAATAGTGGAATAATAAACTAATATTTCAAAGAGATTCGATGCTGTTGATTCTTAATAAATATATTCAATATATTAATAAAACATGTCTTTTATTGAAGATAAAATTGCTTATAGAAATAAATAAAATTGTATTTAAAAACGAAGGTAAACAGTTCTAATTATGAAGTAAAAGTTTTACCACAAATGTGTAAGATTTGTCCAAATGAATGAAAAAAAATTCAATAAAATCATTCCATATATGAATTCAAATTAGTTAAATTTTTTCATTCTGTAGTATAGTGGTATATAAATATAGGAAAATGTTAACTAATATATGGAATGCATTATTCCTAATTTCTACGAAAATCACATCGTTCAAACAAATAAAAATGTCTTTGGCGCTATACGAAGTTCAACTTTCTTCACAATGAGTTCATTTTAACTTAAAGAAGGGGTCACTTTTTTCTGGGTGTATAGCTTGTACATAAATATATTGGATGATTTGCTCAAATTTGGATTTATTACCCAAACTAATTGAGCAATTTCCTCTTTTTTTTTAATAATGGAACAATATTAGTGGCATACAAACTCTGTACGTTCAGAATCAACTATAGCTCCTAATATCAGACATTTCTGTTCAGATTGTGATAAGTTAGGTTCGGTTAGGTGGCAGCCCGATGTTTTAGGCTCACTTAGACTATTCAGTCCATTGAGATACCACATTGGTGAACTTATCACTGAGTGCAACCCGATTCCATGTTAAGCTCAATGACAAGGGACCTCCTTTTTATAGCCGAGTCCGAACGGCGTTCCACATTGCAGTGAAACCACATAGAGAGGTTTTGAAACCCTCAGAAATGTCACCAGCACTACTGAGGTGGGATAATCCACCGCTGAAAAACTTTTTGGTGTTCAGTCGAAGCAGGAATCGAACCCACGACCTTGTGTATCCAAGGCGGGCATGCTAACCATTGCACCACGGTGGCTCCCAGATTATGATAAAACTCCCATAACTATGTACCCCTTAATGTTCTTATATATGGAAATGCGGGTTATCTCCCAATCCTATGCCACTCATACCCCACAAACAATGTTTACTAATTCCGTAGGAGTGGTTTAGGGTATGATATAGTCGGTCCCGTCCGACTTTCTACTTTACTCACTTGTTTTTAACTCAATTTAACTTACTTGGCTGTAAGTAAAATAACGAAGAAATATATGAAAAACAAATGCATATCGGTTGATAGATACCAAGACTGATGAATACACTGTAATAAAAAGAAACCAACACAAGTGTTATAGAAAACCCGACTTTTTACTCTGGCCGAAGATTAATTTCCCTCCACCTTAAATTGCAATAAAACTAATATTTTTTTTTTTTTGATATTTCGGTAAGAAGGGTAAATGTTAGGCAAATAATTATTCTATCAAATCACAATATATTCGACTATGGACATTTTCTTTTACTTAATTAATTTTCTTCTTGGTCAACATTATCCATAATTGGCATGATCTTTAATCGCAGACATTCTTATTTTCTGGGAGAATAAACGTGTATATTCCCAGAAAAATTATTACCAAAATATTTTCAATTAAAAGGGTGATTGAAATCGTAATCAATTAAAAAATTCACTGTTACATTTAAAAAAAGAAAATTTCAATTACAATTATAATTATAACCAAAAAAATATAAAGTTTAACCTTGTATAAATTTATAAGAAAAATATTTTATCTAAAGGTAAAATAAATATAATTAAATAAATAATTAATTGCCTCAATTAAAAAATTAATGGAAAATCCCGAAGAAATCAATTAATTTTTTTTTCAATTAAAATTTTTATTTCTCTTTAATTCATTTTCGCCATTGAAGCAATTTCAATTAAAAAAATTAATTAGATTAATTAGTTTTGTGATGAATCATTGTGCGAGTTCTTCATAGTAGTCTTTTCTACAAATATAATCCCCATAAATAGGTGTGCTACGCATAAAACTACAATTTATTTGCTAAGAAATGTTTTTCCACCAGTTGTGAGTACAATAGCAGGGCTGTGGAGTCGAGCCAATTTTGCTCGACTCCGACTCCGACTCCAGCATTTTTCATCAGCTCGACTCCGACTCCGACTCCGGAGTCGACTCCGGGTAATATAACTAAATCTCATTTTAATACCACTAATTTGTAGTTCTATTGTGGGGGTACCGTAAGTGGACGATATAAAGTATCGTGTTTATTTATGTGTGCCAAAAAAGATCTTAATTTCACATTAGATGCCAATTGAATTCTATATTTCAAATTTATGGCAATGTTTAAAAAATAAAATAATGATATAAATACCCATCATAATATGAGAATATACCCACAGTATATGTATTTGTGGACCAAAATTATTGATACTATTTCAAATCCTTTAAATTTGTTGCGAGCTATATAAAGGTTTATATTTCCATATACATGAATTTGAATCTGAAGACAAAATTGTATATACTTCTACAAAATCTATGTACTTAAAATTTAAATCTAACGTTATGGGACGTAACACAATTTTAACGAAAAATAAAAATGCAAGGAAAGTCTAAAGTCGGGCGGGCCGATTATAATATACTCTGCACAACTTTGTATTTAGATCTACATTTTGATAAAATCTCAAATCAGACTTCTACAAAACTCGGGCAATATTTGGGAAATATTTATAATTGTTTAGACAATTTCGCAAAAATGCATTTATGATTCATTCATTGAAAAATTTGAAAATTTGAATCATTTCTACAAGCTTTCGACTTAGCAGCAATTTTTCCAAAATTGTATGCTCACTGAATACAATTTTGGAAAAATTTTTGTCTAGTAAATAAAATTTTGCAAAATTTTATATAGAAATAAAATTTTGGAAAATTTTCTACAGTAACAAAATTTTGACTAAATTTTCTATAGAAATCAAATTTTGACCAAATATATAGAAATACAATTTTAAATAAAATTTTTGTAGAAATAGATTTTGGCAAAATTTTTTATAGAAAAAAAAAGTTTGAAAAAATTATCAATAGAAATACAATTTAAAAAAAGTTGTGTAGCAAACAAAATTTTGCAAAATTTTCTATAGAAATAAAATTTTGCAAAATATTCTATATAAACAACATTTTGACTAAATTTTCTATAGAAGTAAAATTTTGACTAAATTTTATATAGAAAACAAGTGAGGAAAGTCTAAAGTCGGGCGGGGCCGACTATATTATACCCTGCACCACTTTGTAGATCTAAATTTTCGATACCATATCACATCCGTCAAATGTGTTGGGGGCTATATATAAAGGTTTGTCCCAAATACATACATTTAACAAGTAAGGAAAGTCTAAAATTTTAAGGAAACTTCGCAATAGTTTATTTATGATTTATCGCTCGATATATATGTATTAGAAGTTTAGGAAAATTAGAGTCATTTTTACAACTTTTCGACTAAGCAGTGGCGATTTAACAAGGAAAATGTTGGTATTTTGACCATTTTTGTCGAAATCAGAAAAACATATATATGGAAGCTATATCTAAATCTGAACCGATGTCAACCAATTTTGGCACGCATAGCTACAATGCTAATTCTACTCCCTGTGCAAAATTTCAACTAAATCGGAGTTAAAAATTGGCCTCTGTGGTCATATGAGTGTAAATCGGCCGAAAGCTATATATTGGAGCTATATCTAAATCTGAACCGATTTCAACCAAATTTGGCACGCATAGCTACAATGCTAATTCTACTCCCTGTGCAAAATTTCAACTAAATCGGAGCAAAAAATTGGCCTCTGTGGTCATATGAGTGTAAATCGGGCGAAAGCTATATATGGGAGCTATATCTAAATTTGAACCGATTTCAACCAAATTTGGCACGCATAGCTATAATGCTAATTCTGCTCCCTGTGCAAAATTTCAACCAAATTGGGGTAAAACTCTGGCTTCTGTGACCGTATTAGTCCATATCGGGCGAAAGATATATATGGGAGCTATATCTAAATCTGAACCGATTTCAATAAAATTTGGCACAATTGACTATAGTACTAATTGTTCTTCTTGTGCAAAATTTTAAGCAAATAAGGGTAAAACTCTGGCTTCTGGGGCCATATAAGTCCATATCGGTCGAAATATATATATGGGAGCTATATCTAAATCTGAACCGATTTCCAAAATCAATAGGGATCTATTCTGAGCCAAAACACATACTTGTACCAAATTTGAAGCCGATTGGACTAAAACTGCGACCTAGACTTTGATTACAAAAATGTGTTCACGGACAGACGGACAGACGGACATCGCTATATCGACTCAAGAGCCCACCCTGAGCATTTTTGCCAAAGACACCATGTATCTATCTCGTCTCCTTCTGGGTGTTGCAAACATATGCACTAACTTATAATACCCTGTTCCACAGTGTGGAGCAGGGTATAAAAATATTTCTATAGTAATAAAATTTTGAATAAAATTTTTATAGAATTAAAATTTTGACAAAATTTGCTATAGAAATAACATTTTGACAAAACTTTTTATAGAAATAACATTTTGACAAAATTTTCTATAAAAAAGCAACTTTGAAAAAATTTTCTGCCAATATTCCACATATGTATATTGCCTTAAAATAAAATAAAAATAATATCGATTGTTCGAAACATTTCAAATAAATTAATATGGGCATTAAAATGGATCGATCCAGCCCATCTTCTAGTCAAACACTCTAGGAAACATAAAAAGATAGCCGTAATTGGAAGTTGATTTTCATTTACAATCATGCTGTACATTGATCGAATGAATAACGCAATGGAAACTAATTTGCGTAAAAACTTGCTTAGTTACAAATATGTGAAGTGTTTTAAAAAATTTGGTTTAGCCGGAGTCGGAGTCGAGCAAAATTTTTACGACTCCGACTCCGACTCCGACTCCAGCAAAATCTTCAGACTCCGACTCCGACTCCACAGCCCTGTACAATAGACCCGTTCGTTCTCAATCATATGACGGAATATAGGTCCATTTCCCATATGGATTAGAATTTTCGAATTAAAAAACATCAAAAAGGCTAAGGAAGGAAGCAGTCTAAATAAACGAGTAAACAAGAAATTTTAAAATCTTATAACAAATATATTTAAATATATTTTAAAAGATAAATTTTCTATAAACTTGTATATGAAGATAAAATGTTTATAAATAAAAAATTTCTTGGACAATAAGAATTCTATATTGTAAAAATAAAAATTTCTATTAAATTTTATCTAAAGACAAAATTTCATGAATTTTATATAAAAACACAAAAATTTCTATTAAATTTTATTTAAAGACAAAATTTTTATGGAATTTTATCCAGAGACAAAATGAAATTTTATCCAAAGATAAAATGAAATTTTATATAAAGAAAAAGATGTATATAAAGGGTGATACGGTCAAAATTTGGTCAAGGGAAAACGCGTGTAAATCGGTGAAATCGTTTATTTAAAAAATCAAATTAAATTTCTTTTTCAAGTTCAATTAGTATAAAATTCAGGAAAAATATTCAGTTAGGCTTTCGCTTTTCCAAATCCGAATTGCCGGGCTTCACGCTTGACACCTGCCATCAGATTTTGTACAGCCACCTTGTCCACCTTCTTCTCCGCGGAAAGCCAGTTTGCCTCGAACAGCTGCTCGTCCTTAGCAGTTTGTTTGGTCTTCTTTAGGTTCCGCTTGACAATAGACCAGTATTTCTCAATTGGGCGGAGCTCTGTCGTGTTGGGAGGGTTGTTGTCCTTGGGAACCACCTGCACTTTGTTGGCGGCGTACCACTCCATGGCCTTTTTACCGTAATGGCAAGATGCCAAATCCGGCCAAAACAGTACGGAACAACCGTGTTTCTTCAGGAAAGGCAGCAGACGTTTATTCAAACACTCTTTCACGTAAATTTCTTGGTTGACAGTCCAGGAAGCTATGAAAATGCTGCTTTTCAAGCCACAGGTACAGATGTCTTGCCAAACCAGATATTTCTTTGCGAACTTTGACAGTTTTATGTGCTTGAAAATATCTGCTACCTTTCCCCTTCCTTTTGCCGTATAAAACTCCTGTCCCGGAAGCTGCTTGTAGTCGGCTTTGACGTAGGTTTCGTCGTCCATTACCACGCAGTCAAACTTCGCGCTTTGGCCGTCGTATTTTGTTTATCATCGCGATTTGGAGTCACTACCTTCTTGTAAGTCGATAGACCGGCTCGTTTTTTGGCTCGATGCGCGGTTGTAGACGATACACCTAGCTTATTTGCGGCATCTCGGAGAGAGAGGTTAGGTTTCGCTTGAAACTACCGGCAACTCTCTTTGTCGTCTCAGCGGCTTCCGATTTTCGATTTCCCCCCGATCCAGACTTCCTGGCTGTCGACAAACGTTCCCCAAACACTTTAATTACATTTGTAACGGTTGATTTGGCAACTTTTAGCGATTTTTCCAGCTTTGCGTGCGAGTAGCTCGGATTTTCGCGATACGCCAGCAAAAATTTGATACGCTGCTCTTCTTGCTTGGACGGCATTTTGCAGTGAGTTTGTTGTAATTTTTTCTAAACGAAAACGAGGTCAAAATTTCATCAACTGTACAAAAACAAACAAAAAACATTAAAGCCGGATTAAAGTATCTGATAAATAGTGTAATTACCTGAACTTTCCTGTTTTTTCACTACCTCGGGTATTTCCTGGGATGTCGACGTTTTATTTTGGGATTTGTTGAATTTATCGTAGATAAAAGAGAAAATATTCAATAACACCAGTGACCCCAGTATTATATAAACACTTTTTTCTATGGGATCTATAAAAGAAAAATTTTGTTTTTTTAATATTTCGATCATAATTTATAATTAACTCAAAGTTACCTTTTTGTGGCCCATCTTTACCATTTGTACTCTCACAATATTCGACAAATGTTTTAACAGATAAATTATAGTCTTGCTGAAATTCTTGATTGGCGCAATTATGTAAAATTTCTTGATATAGAATACGTTCGTTGTTAGTATCCCTCGCATAAAGTCGTTTGTAAATATTAGTTACCTAAAATGAGAACAAAAATAGAATTTTTGTCTTTAGATAAAATTATAATTTTTTTCTCTAGATAAAATTTCATAGAAAATTTCTCTATAGTTAAAATTTCATAGAAAATGTCTATTTATATACAACTTCAAAGAAATTTTCTATTAGATAAAATTTCATAGAAGTTTTCCCTTTATATACAATTTCACAGAAATTTCTTTTAGATAAAATTTCATAGAAATTTTCTCTTTAGATAAAATTACATAGGCATTTTCTATTTAGATAAAATATCATAGCAATTTTTTATTTAGATAACATTTCATAGAAATTTTCTCTTTAGATAAAATTTCATAGACATTTTCTACTTACATTTTATACAATTTCACAGAAATTTCTTTTAGATAAAATTTCATAGAAATTTTCTCTTTAGATAAAATTGCATAGACATTTTCTATTTAGATAAAATATCATAGCAATTTTTTATTTAGATAAAATTTCATAGAAATTTTCTCTTTAGATATAATTTCATAGAAATTTTGTTCTTACATAAAATGTCATAGATAGTTTGTCTTTAGATAAAATTCCATAGAAATTTTCTAGTTTAGATAAAATTTCATAAAACTTTTCTATTTAGATACAATTTCATAGAATTTTTTTTAGTTAGATAAAATTGCATAGAATTTTCTATTTAGCATAGCAATTTTCTATTTAGATAAAATTTCATTAAAATTTTCTCTTTAGATAAATTTTTATTCAAATTTTTTCTTTAGATTAAATTTCATAGAATTTTTTTATCTAGATGAAATTTCATAGGAATTTTCTATTTAAATAAAATTTCATAGAAATATTTTAGTTAGAAAAAATTGCATAGGCATTTTCTATTTAGATAAAATCGTATAGACATTTTCTAATTACATAAAAATTTCAAAGAAATTTTCGATTCATCTATTTTACATAAAATTTCATAGAAATTTTCTACTTAGATAAAATTTAATTGAAATTTTCTCTTTAGATAAAATGTCATAGAAATTTTCTACTTAGATAAAATTTAATTGAAATTTTCTCTTTAGATAAAATGTCACTGAAATTTTTTCTTAAAATTTCATAAATAAAAAAAAAAATACAAGAAATTATTAAAAGAAAACTTTTACTTACTTCATTTTGGGACATGTTGTCTTTTACATTTGATTAAATTTTCAAGTCGAATGTTTTAGTGACCAATATTTCTTATTTATATACAACTTCACAGAAATTTTATCTTTAGATAAAATTTCATAGAAATTTTCTTTTTAAATGAAATTACATAGAAATTTTATCTTTACATAAAATTTTATAGATATTTTGTTTTTAGGTAAAATTTAATTGAAATTTCCTATATAGATAAAATTTCATAGAACTTTTCTATTTAGATAAAATTTCATAGAACTTTTCTATTTAGATAAAATTTCATAGAAATTTTCTATTTAGATAAAATTACACAGAAATTTTCCATTAGATAAAATTACTTAGAAAATTTGTATTTATATAAAATTTCATAGAAATTTTCTATTTAGATAAAATTGCTTAGAAAATTTCTATCTAGTGAGCCTGATACATCGAGCTGCCACCCAGCGTTGCCAGAATTGTTTCACAAAAAAACGCTAGATTTGTCCAAAAAACTAGCCAAAAAAAGCTAAAAAATTTTAAAAAAAGCTAAAATGTTTTGTATCAAAAGTCACATTTTTGATTGAAATTTAACAAACTTGAAGGCTTTGTTTCACTTAAAATGCATATTATTTCAATTGTATTCATTTTAATTCAATTTCTGCGAGACTGTAAGAAAATTTAAGTCATATTAGCTCTGTTTGCATACTCGATACATTTTGATTACTATCACAAATTTTTACTGGAAGTCCTTCGTTTATATTTGCTAGTAAAAACATTTTTCCCAGTAAACTTGCAATTGTCAGCTGGTTAATCATCAACAAGTCCAATGTGCGATATATTGCACAATGTCACATAGAACTGCATAAGAAAATATCAATATATCTCGTTTTAACTGTATTAATGATAAATTCGTGAACGAGTACACTTCTCCTAATTTTACCCAAGAGAATAAAACCCATTCTAACTGTCTTGCAAGTTTATATTGAATAACTTTTACTCGAAAATTTCCCATACAAACCTATTGTTGTCTAATTTTCGTAAATGTAAATCCATTCCATTAATATATAGCAGATTTGTTTTTATCCTATCACTACGAATTTTTTCATTGCATTTTTTTGATGTTAAAATAAATAATACCACATACAAAACTTTATTTCCTTAATTATTTCTATGTTCGGTTCCAAAGATTTTGTACACTAAGGATTTTGGTATTGATTCCGAGTCAAATTTGAATTTATTCGTTTTTTCAGCTTTTTCTTCATGAGCTATCACAGTGCTTTAAAAACGTGCTAACGACAACTTAAATTTCCAAATTCAGACTCGACTTTAAGTAGAAATTATTCTATGTATACGTTTTTAAAATAAAATGTTGAAAAACCTCTTCTATTTTTGAACGGTATTTTGGTTTGTGGTCAAGATACAAAAACTCCACAAATTTAAAGACTATTTCATTAATTTTAAGAATTTTTTAGAATTGACCCTAGCCTTCTTTCATGAAAAAATACCCACTTTTAAGTTGACTATAAGGACAAACAAAAATTTATCGGCTATTGAAGAAGAGAAATTCACAAATGCTATTATAACCAGATTATAATAACATAAAAAGGATAAACGAGTCAAATGCTAATATTCCTAATAATTTACTGACAGTTTATATACGGAATTAAAATATGTGGAAAACCTTATTCTGGCAGTAAGGCTTAGATAAAAACGAAGTTTTATCCATATTTCAATAGGAACATGTCGAAAATAAAAAAAGCCAAAATTAGCTAAAAGGGTCATGAAAAAAAAGCCAGAAAAAAAGCTAAAAGCTAAATGCATTTTTTCCCCGCTAAACGTCTTCAAAAAAAGCCAAATCTAGCGGGAAAAAAGCTAAATTGGCAACGCTGCTGCCACCTAACCTAACCTAGTTAGAAAAAATTGCATAGACATTTTCTATTTAGATAAAATCGTATAGAAATTGTCTAATTAGATAAAATTTCAAAGAAATTTTCAATTCATCTATTTTAAATAAAATTTCATAGAAATTTTCTACTTAGATAAAATTTAATTGAAATTTTCTCTTTAGATAAAATGTCATTGAAATTTTTTCTTTAGATATAATTTCCTTGAAATTTTCTCTTTAGATATACTTTCATTTAAATTTTCTCTGTAGATAAAATTTCATAAACAAACAAAAATTTGAAGACATTTTTAAAAGAAAACTTTTACTTACTACATTTTGGAACATGTCACTTACATTTGATCAAATTTTCAAATCGAATGTTTTAGTGACCAATATTTCTTATTTATATACAACTTCAAAGTCATTTTCTCTTTAGATAAAATTTCATAGAAATTTTCTTTTTAAATGAAATTTCATAGAAATTTTGTCTTTACATAAAATTTTATAGATATTTTGTTTTTAGATAAAATTTAATTGAAATTTTCTATTTATATAAAATTTCATAGAACTTTTCTATTTAGATAAAATTTCATAGAAATTTTCTATTTAGATAAAATTACACAGAAATTTTCCATTTAGATAAAATTGCTTAGAAAATTTCTATTTAGATAAAATTTCATAGAAATTTTCTATTTAGATAAAATTTCATAGAAATTTTCTATTTTGATAAAATTTCATAGAAATTTTGTATTTAGATGAAATTTCATAGAAATTATATAATTTAGATAAAATTTCATAGAAATTTTCTATCTAGATAAATTCTATTTAGATAAAATTTCATTAGAAAAATTTTAGAAGAAATTATAGAATAATTTTACTTACTTCATTTTGGGGCATGTTGTCATTTACATTTGTGCGATTTTTCAAGTCGAAAGTTTTAGTGTCCAATATTTCTTTACATTTTTGCACGTTTAAACCAAGAAACAAATAGTCACGACGAAAACGTCGTCGCCAATCGCGGGAATAATTTGCAATGGATTCCCATAATTTCGAACTATTATTAGGTTGGATTTCTGCGAAAACTAAGCAATATGAGTTTGGTTCTGGCGAAAATATAGCTTCATCATAATTATGGAGTTTGAATAACGGTGGGAGATTTTCATGAGTATACGCTGTAATATACAAATGGGATAAAAATATATATTTTTTATCATTCATAGAAAATAAATAACATGGCAAAACTCTAATAATTCGCCTATTTGATCAATACACTTTTTACCCCCATTTTCATGAAACTTCGCTAGTGCAAGATTAGATAACTCACTTTTTGGCTGCGATCGGTCATAATCTACCAAGATTATTAAAAAAAATCTACCAAAAACTTACCAAACATATTATTATCTTTTTCAAATTTTTTGATCAAATTTGTAAGTTGGTATGGGAAAAAGTCTTTCTTTCAAATTAATTTTACCAAACACAAAAAGTCTACAATTTTTGGTAGAATTCTACCAACTGTGTAAATGACCCCTTCGATGCAAGGCATGTGTACCATAGACTAAATAAAGAAATAATTAAATATGCCAAGCTAAATCAGTTGAGATTTTCATTCGTTGGTATTAACCAAAGCAAAAAACAAAATCAAAATTTGTGTTAGAAGTATTTAGAAAGAATTTAAACGGTATTACTAAATTGTTAAATGTTAACGATAGCTTTAGAAGGAGTTTTGTTCTTAAGTCTTTTGATTGACTGCTTCTTATGGATCAAAATGATTTATTAAAATGAGGATAATTATATATAACTACATACACGCAAAAAAATAATTCTTTCCTCCCAAACGAAATTTTAGACAAACAATGTTCGTTTCTCATTTGCTTTTCGTTGAAAGGAAGTGTATTTGGAAGAAAAGTATATACTTTTTGTGATAAACGTTTATTCTTTTCCAGGATGTAAAAACAATTTCATAAAGACTAACTCAAAAAATTTTTTTTCTGGCTAATTGCATTTTCCCTCACATCTTTCTCACTTCCACGAAGTTTTTTAGTTCTTAGCACCTTTTTCTGTAATACAAACAATGTAGAAGAAATTATACGATTTTATAAATTTTTAAAATTTTTTTTACCTTTCGCCTGGACGGAGAATCGAACCGCGGACCATGCAATTTGTAAGCCAACACACTATCCACTGAGCTATGTAGCCGTTATTGTCATCAATAGACAATTACCTATATAAGTTATATTTATATAGCATAGCTTGCGGCGCCCACGAGCCGATTAAACAAAGTTTATTTCACAGAAAAATACATTTAGTTGGGCACCATGGAGCAGTGGTTACTACGTCTGACTTGCATGCCAAGGGTCGTGGGTTCGATCCCTGCTTCGACCAAAGTTTTTTTGTTTTTTTTTTTTTTACATATATTCCAGATATGTTAGGAAGATTCCGAAAAAATGTTCAACATTACATTGTAGTATATTAAATTTTGAACTGTAAAATGTGTCTTATTAAAAACCTAAAGTAAGAAAAGAACAGTGTTTGATAAAACCAAATGAACTGTGTTGTTGGTTCAAAAATAAATTTTTTTATTAAAAAAATTAACACTTTGTAACAAACGAATTTTTTTGATGATAAAAGTGTATACTTTTCGAAGCAATTCAAAAAACTCTAACAAAAGAAAAACGTTTTCGGTACACGTTTTCCAAACGTTTTTTTTTTTCTTTGCGTGTACCAAAAATGGTAGATTTTTTACTGTTTGGTAGATTGGTAGAATTCATGATGTTTTGGTAGATTTTAAGAAAATTTTCTCTAAAAATAAAATTTTGACAAAATATTCTATAGAAATGAAATTTTGACAAAATTTTCTATAGACATACAATTTTGACAAAATTTTCTATAGAAATAAAATTTTCACAAAATATTCTATAGAAACAAAATTCTATAGAAATAAAATGTTGACAAAATTTTCTATACAAATACAATTTTGACAACATTTTCTATAGAAATAAATGTCAAATTTTCTATAGAAATAAAATTTTGACAAAATTTTCTACAGAAATAAAATGTTGACAAAATTTTCTATACAAATACAATTTTGACAACATTTTCTATAGAAATAAATGTCAAATTTTCTATAGAAATAAACGTCAAATTTTCTATAGAAATAAAATTTTGACAAAATTTTATATAGAAATAAAATTTTGACAAAATTTTCTATAGAAATAAAATTTTGACAAAATTTTCTATAGAAATAAAATGTTGACAAAGTTTTCTATAGAAATACAATTTTGACAACATTTTCTATGGAAATAAAATTTTGACAAAACTTTCTATAGAAATGAAACGTTGACAAAATTTACTATAGAAATATAATTTTGACAAAATTTTCTATAGAAATAAAATTTTGACAAAATTTTTTATAGAAAAAAAAATTGACAAATATTTTCTATACAAATAAAATTTTGACAAAAATTTTCTATAGAAATAACATTTTAACAAAATTTTCTATAGAAATGTAATTTTCATAAAATATTATACAGAAATAAAATTTTGAAAAAATTTTCAAGTTTTTTAAAATAATGTTTAACTAACTTTTTTATAATGTTACAATTCTCTTAAAATTTGTTTCAAAAACTACATTTGTCACCACAAAAATACTACATAAAACTAGTCTCAACCACATATTAATAAAAGCTTCTCCGTCTGACGACAACGATGTTATAATCTTCTATCACTTTTCTTCACTGAGATGAAAGAACCAGCTTAATTTCAATATGTAATAAAAATCATTTGGAATCAAAAGTGAAATATTTTTAAAATGGTTTTATCTTTGCTAGTTCATTATAATTTCTATAGTTTAAGATTTGTAGACCAGAGCTGATCAACAAAATTATTTAAAATTCCACATTTGTATGTAAATTAACCGGTGTTAGATTAGGTAAGGTAATGGCTCATTCTCTAACCGTCATTTTAAATTTTAAATCTTCAAAATATGGATTTAATGGATCAATTAGTAAAACAAACACCTAATGTCTTTTCTCTTTTATTTTATTTACAGATTTACTAGAGCTATCGGCTCTCTTTTTTAATCAATTGTCTTCAAATATGATACAAGGTATTCCTCAAAGATTCACAATACAGGCCATATCATTTCGCATTTAGATATATCCCTGATTTTAATAAAATTTATAACTATATTATTCATTTTCAACGCTAATTAGCAGAATTTTTACAACTCTTAAAATATGCCGTGTGCCACTTTTTAAGAAGGAATGTTGTATGTAATTAGCGATAACCTAAAGAATTATCAAAATATGGATGATCACATGTTTGTATATTTTTTAAATGTATTGTTTCTTTAAAAAGATTTTGGGATTTAAGTGCCTGCTCATGGAATTTTCTTTCGCCTCGATATTAAATCATAAAGGATGAGTTCATAGCAAAGTTGGAGGTTTTGTAGGGAATATATCTAAAGTTTTATTAGTTGCACTCTAGACGAACGATTCGTCTCGGGACGAGTTTGGCCTGCATAAAAAGGAAGTAAGTCTTTTGACTTTGTACTTCATGGATATTTTGGGACTCCCATAATTTCGAAATGTTTTTTTTTTGGTAAACTTTAATATTTTAAAAAATGTTAACATAAGTATAATCACTTGTTTTACTATTTTTTTTTTGGTTTGGGGTCGCTTTGAAAAGAGTTTGTGTCTTAATTCTTTTGATTTCTTCAGGGTGACATTACGACTCACATAATTTCTAAATACTATGTACAATCTAAAAAGGCATTATCAAAAGTTATAAGGAATACCATAATTACTAAAATTTTACACATTAAAATTAAAATCTCTATTCACCAAAAAATTGTCATTCTTCAATAATTTTGTAATTTCTTACAAGACTGTTTAAGATTTTTTATTGAAATTTTTAACTAATTTTTTATTTCTACTTATTTTATTTGTTTATAATGTTGTAACAATTCTCTTACATTTTGTTTGACACACAACATTTGTCACCACAAAAATACCACATAAAACTAATTTCAACCACATAATAATGAAAGTTTTGCCGTCCGACGACAACTTCGATGTTATAATCTTCTATAACTTTTCTCCACTGAAACCAAAAGCGTAATCATTTGAAAACAAAAGTAAAATGATTTTGTCTCTGCTAGTTCATTAGAATTTCGTTGACTTAAGATTTGTTAGCCAAAAGTCATAAAAAAAATATTATAAAATTCTACGTTTTTATGTAAATTAACTAGGGATTGACTGGGATCTGAAATGGTGTGTTATCTTTTCAGTTTATGATTTAAAATAATTACTCTTGTTTATTTCATTATTTCCATTTATTTAGTTTAATTGCATATTTATCTATATACAAAGTCCATCGATGTCAAGCTTTATTGTCTATATGTCGTGATATTGGGGAATTATTTAAAAATGGGCGGGTCGCCGCAAGACATTTGAAAGGAATACCCTATATAACAATACTCATTAAAAAAAGGATCCATGCCACCTTTATAACTAGCAAATTTTATATTTGGCAATTTAGTTGAATTTTTTAAGTTTTTGACAGTCTTATCACAATTCTTGTATGAACAAATGTCTTCAATCAAATTCAATTCTGTACAAATTGGAAAAAAGCTCTAAAAGTACTATATGAAAACGCTACAAAGCACAAAGTTGGTGCATTTTTTTAAAAGACGCTAAAAAGGAAATTTGGTGCATTTTGGAAATCAAAAAGCATTATATTTGGTGCTAAAAGCACTAAATTTGGTGTTAAAAGCAGGGCTGTGGAGTCGAGTCAATTTTGCTCGAATCCGACTCCGACTCCGACTCCAGCATTTCTTATTAACTTTCAGGGGGTTTGATGACAAATATTCTCCCCAGCAAATCAGTTCATCCAGTACGCTTCCCGAAGATAAATTTAAAGATTGTACCTATGAAGACTAGATCAGATTCTGGATTTAGAAGAACCATTTTTGTTTGAGTTTTAGAAAAATCGTGCATATCGTGCAAATGATGAAATAACGACTTGATTTTAAATCTTAAATCTGTAGATTTTTACCGTCATTATTTAAATGATTGCGAGTAGTAAAATCTGGAAATTGTACTTTCAGTTCAAAGTTTTGACACAAATTTTAGAGACAATTATTGTATCGTTTATCAAAAATTCGGATTATTTGCTCTAAACGAAAATACTTCATACGAAAGGGGAATATTGTTTGTCTAGAATTTTCCGGAGGAAAATATTTTTTCTTTGGGTGCACCGTCAAGAAGAGAAATCGGTCTATATCGATACCTTACCAAATGGACCGGTAAGAATAAAGGCTATACAGATTTTTGAGGGTCTACAATACCAGTATATTTACATTTTCGAGCAAATCGGATAAAAACTACGGTTTATAGAAGCCCAAGGAGTTAAATCGGGAGATCGGTCTATGGTCTATTCATGCAAATGGGACAGTATATACAGTTTCTAGATGCTCCCGAAGTAAAATCGGGAGAACGGTCTATATGGGGGCTATACCAAAAGATGGACCGATACACCCCATTTTGCGACACTTATTTGTAGTCTTAGAATATCTTTAGATTTCAAATTTCATGCAAATCGGGAAGTAAATACAGTTTCTAGAAGCCCACCGTGGTGCAATGGTTAGCATGCCCGCCTTGCATACACAAGGTCGTGGGTTCGATTCCTGCTTCGACCGAACACCAAAAAGTTTTTCAGCGGTGGATTATCCCACCTCAGTAATGCTGGTGACATTTCTGAGGGTTTCAAAACTTCTCTAAGTGGTTTCACTGCAATGTGCAACGCCGTTCGAACTCGGCTATAAAAAGGAGGTCCCTTATCATTGAGCTTAACATGGAATCGGGCAGCACTCAGTGATAAAAGAGAAGTTCACCAATGTGGTATCACAATGGACTGAATAGTCTAAGTGAGCCTGATACATCGGGCTGCCACATAACCTAACCTAACCTTACCTAACCTATCTAAAGCCCTCAGATAAACCGATCCCTAATCACACAAAAATTTGTCCATATTGGTTTTATTTTATTTTTATTTTTTTTTTTATATAGCTCCCATAATTCAATTTTGGCTCTCTAATTACCGCGCAAAATTTCATATCGGCTCGTAATTATTTGTAGACTTACCTATTTATACCTTTTTTGGACTAACTTACAATTTAGAAGACGATGTTAAGAAGTATTAAGATAATTTGACATCGGTAAGTATTACCACAACCCAATTAATTCGATTGTGAATGACAGTCTTCCGTAGAAGTTTCTACGCAATCCATGCTGGAAGGTACATAAGATTCGGCCTAGCCGAACTTACGGCCGTATATACTTGTTTTTTTTTTTTTTCAATAGACTAAAAAGAGTAAGTGTTAATAAAATGGTACAAATTATTCAAATTTTGACGCATAAATGTTAAAATCATTCTGGAAAAATCGATAATTTTTGAAAATATTCAGGGTCAGCCGTTTCAGACAAGCGTTAAATGCATTAAAAATTTATAAAATTTTTATTTGGGAAAATATCACAATTTTTTTTTTTAATGCACATTATCATAAGGAAACTAACTTTTAA
This sequence comes from Haematobia irritans, assembly GCF_050003625.1. Lineage (NCBI taxonomy): Eukaryota > Metazoa > Arthropoda > Insecta > Diptera > Muscidae > Haematobia > Haematobia irritans. The sequence continues at coordinate 210,363,920 of NC_134399.1, forward strand.
TTTAGAAGACAATGTTATGAAATAAAATTATATATTGCCATCGGCACCTGCTACCACAATGCAAAGTCGAAAATAGATTTTCAAATAGATTGCAAAATAAGTTTTTCATATAAAAAAAATCATTTTTTAGGATTTCGATGGAATTTTTGATTTTTTGGGAGTAGTCACGAATTAACTTCCTTTTTGTTCTAGGACGCTTAGTTTAGGAGATATGAGCAAAAGAAGTTTTTCTCTAGGACGCTTAGTTTAGGAGATATGAGCAAAATAAGTTTTTCATATAAAAATTTTGATTTTTTTGGGACGGAATTTTTGATTTTTTGGGGGTGGTCACGAATTAACCTCCTTTTCGCTCTAGGATGCTTAGTTTAGGAGATATAAGCAAAAGAAGTTTTTCGAATCAAAAATTGAATTTTTTAGGATTTCGATGGAATTTTTGATTTTTTGGGAGTGGTCACGAATTAACTTCCTTTTTGTTCTAGGACGTTTAGTTTAGGAGATATGAGCAAAAGAAGTTTTTCATATAAAAATTTAGATTTTTTGGGATTTTGATAATTTTTTTGATTTTTTGGGGGGTGGTCATGAAATCATGTTTCGATGATTTCGATGGAATTTTTGATTTTTTGGGAGTGGTCACGAATTAACTTCCTTTTTGTTCTAGGACGTTTAGTTTAGGAGATATGAGCAAAAGAAGTTTTTCATATAAAAATTTAGATTTTTTGGGATTTTGATAATTTTTTTTTTGATTTTTTGGGGGGTGGTCATGAAATCATGTTTATTGTAGATTTTTTTAGTATGTACGACTTCAAAATAGTGATAATAGAACATGGCTAAAAATGACTTAGACCACTTTAGACCGAACAAAGCTGTTTGCCCTTTTTTGATTGGAAATTTTTAAAACTTTTGTCACAGGCTACGTACACTATTAACCATAACTTTTGATAGAAGTGTCCAATAAATTCGAACTTTTGACAGGATGCAATTCACATCAATCCGAATAAAAAAACAACGAACTCCATCAAAAAATGCTAAGTCGACTTAGCTTACTCTGGAATGAGCCAAAACACTGAATTCGTATAACACCTAAAGAAGTGATGCAAATTCAGTGCAACGGCTGTTGAAATGGTGGGTATCCGTCTTATGACAACCCATGTTAAAATCATCGCTTCTGTGCCAATTTTGCACCACTGCTTTTTTGGATGCGCTTTTGCACTTTATCCTCGATTAAATAAGAGAGGTAGTTTCAGTTCTACAAATACAACATTTTTATTCTCTAAACGTCAATAATTTTAATTTCCTGTTGCACCAGAAGTAGCCAAAATTTGGAATTTATCATTATGTTTAACCATTTCTATTATGCTCTATACGAAACGATATTGTTGGCGAACAGTCCCGTAATCTTGAAATACTAAAAGGCCGACATGAAATTTGGAGAACAAATTCATAAAACAATTATGTCACCTATATCAAAGACTTTATTGAAGGCTTTAGTGAAATCGGTATAAAGAACATCTATTTGACAATATTTGTCAATTAAATTTATGCAATAATTAGTGAATAAACAAAGATTTATGGAAGTGAATGTTCCGTGGAAACATCCATGTTGTTTCGGTGAAAACAAATTTTTAAAAATCGCAAAACGTCTTCTGTTTACAACCTTTTCTAAGCCGATATGATAGTGAGAAAAAAATGTAGGCGGTGCTAGGTGCTAGAAAAATGTTTTCTATTTAAATATTTATTGATAGAAATAATTTTTTTATCAAAATAAAATTGTCGACCAATACAGCAACCCCTTTTTGGAAATTGGGAATTTAGAAAGACAACTCTGCCATTTGGAAATGACAACAAAAGTTGTTTCGGTGTTGCCACCTAAGTATCAAAATTTACTTCAATTTTGGCATCTCTGCACGGGATTTGACGTTCGTTGACAGCTCCACAATGTTGTTGTGGTTGCTATAAAAAAGGATACCGTGTGAGATACATTTATTTTTCCAACTTGTAGGCACAATATTTTTTTGTTCATGTACAAGAATAACTGAAGTATACAACAGCACACAATTGGCAATCTACATATCTTTGGTAGGTGGTGCTGGCAAAATTGTTTTATTTTAACGACGTTGCTACATTTTGAAGGCCAAAAAGAATAGCGTTGCAAAATGTCGAATGGCAATAGAGGACCTGGACCCATACCTAATCGATGGCTGCACTGCCCACGTAAAAGTGAAGGTATAATAGCAGAAAAGTTTATAGCTTTTAAAACGCCACTCAGCTCAGCTTTCGATGATCAAATGCCCTTGGAGTGCATGTTCCATCCGGAAATGATATTTGGTTATTGCAAGACATTGAAATTGACACTTGGTCTATGGATCGATCTGACCAACACCAAGAGATTCTATGATCGTGCTGTTGTCGAAGCGCGCGGTACACAGTATGTTAAGTTACAGTGTCGAGGTCATGGCGAAACTCCCTCACCGGAACAAACGCAATCGTTCATAGAAATCGTTGATAATTTTATCAATGATCGGCCATTCGATCTTATTGGAGTTCATTGTACCCATGGCTTCAATCGAACTGGGTTCCTTATAGCTTCCTATTTGGTAGAACGTTTGGATTTTTCTGTAGAAGCGGCATTGGCAACATTCACTAAAATTCGACCACCGGGTATATACAAACAAGATTATATAAATGAGCTGTATCGCCGTTATGACGATGAAGATGATGCTCCACCAGCCCCGGAATTGCCCGATTGGTGTTTGGAATACGACGATTCAAATCGAGGCCAACAAAAGAGGAAATATGAAGAAGCCCATTCATCAAATTCACAACAAGCAATAGCGGCTCGCTCTCAATCACATTCCAATGGTAGTTTAGGTTTGATAGAAACTTTAGATGATCCCGATGACAAATCGCAAGAAGATGATAACGAGGCAGATGGAAATGATGTCGATGATGGTAATGGGGGCGGTGGTGAAGGTTCGTCCAATGGTAAACCACGCAAAAAGAGACGCAGAGAAATGATTGTAAAGAATGCACAATTTATGGAAGGTGTTCCTGGAGTAACACTGGTAACGGACCAGCCGCGTCTGGGTGATTTACAACAAAAGGTACAGGACATGTGTGGATGGAAGAAAAGTGGTTTTCCTGGCTGCCAGCCAGTATCTATGGATTGTCAAAATATTAGGAGACTGCATGAAATACCTTATCGGGTATCATGGAAAGCAGATGGTACAAGGTATAAATGAAATTGCATGATGCAGATTGATGAGTTTAATTTGTTTGTGTTTCTTTTACCTTTCAGATATATGATGTTGATTAACAAACGTGATGAGATTTACTTCATAGACAGAAATAATTCGTGCTTCCAAGTAGAGAATTTAACTTTTGTTAAATACAATAATCTTCACGAGCATCTGGAGGATACACTTCTTGATGGGGTAAGTTTGACAAGTATTTCCGAGAGTAAATTGGACAATTCTACATTGAGACGCTGCATAGGTTGCTAACTCGGTTGGTAACATATCTACATTTTCCATGTAGTTTTTTAAGCAGGAATATTCATCAACAGGTTTTATAGTTACCTTCTATTCGGGAACATAAAACAACATTAACTCCTTCTATATATTATCTCGGGTCTTTCAGGAATTTTATTTTACTCGCTTAATACACAGTAGCTATAAAATCTTCCCTTACTACAGCGTATCCCAGATGGACAAAGTTGCCTATTACTTTGGAATTATGATTCCAAATTTTCACAACTTCTTTGTGTAGACATGATGCCTCCTATTACCATGATACCATAAATATTGCTTTATTTCCACTTATTAACACACATTATCTTTCTTACCTGCTTTTTTAAATGTGATAATAACCTGATGCCGCTATTTACGATATAGACGCGTATCATATACATTTGTGTATATTCTGCTAGTTCTATTATTCAAACAAGCTATGCTATGACTAATACGATATGATGGAAGAATTGTATATATTATCCAGAATATGGTGACTAGAATATTTCCTTGTATTCAATACTGCCGTGTCTTTCGATGACAAATGGTCCCAACTTCCATCACTGCGATTTTGCAGGCGTTAGTTCCAACTTCAAATATGCGCTTCATATTCTCTTCCCATTTATAAAAGTTGTATTTTGCAAATCTGCTTTTAAGCCAATCCGTAGTCGGTCTATCATACAAAGAGTCACCGGTTTCGACATAGAAGTTTTCAGCTGTGGTTTATGTCCTCTGTATTCCCGCTGACTTATTTGAGATTTTCAAACCTTTCCAAAGGGGCTTACTTACTACTTCATAAAATTATACTGTACTCATTAATAAGAGAGTGGTTTAGTGTCATGGCATCACAAAGATAATAACAGTCTGCCTCTATAACCAACACAATACGTTTCCACTTGCTAAGCTTTTCTCTTATCGGTAATTGCTGATGTAGCGCTTAGTCCTTTTGCCGCTTAGTAGCTATGCGAATGACTGTATGAGTTGTGTTCTCCTCGTTCGCTATCAATTTTTTTTAAATTTATTTGGTTATTTTTAATGTTTTAATAAAATGAATTCAATTTTTTATTTTATATTTTTGCCTTTTGTACTTTAGGAAATGGTTTTGGACAAATACCAGGGACAAAAGATACCACGTTACCTCATCTATGACATTATTAAAATAAGCAACCGAGACATTGGAAAAGAACATTTCTATCCAAATCGCTTACAATGTATTGATATGGAAATTATTAATCCTCGTCTTAAGGCCATAGAAAAGGGTATCATCAATCGACCAGCTGAATCATTCAGTTTGCGCAAAAAAGACTTTTGGGATATTCGACAATCTGCCTCATTGCTGGGAGAAAAATTTGCCAAAAGTCTATTACACGAACCGGATGGTTTAATTTTTCAGCCGTCCGATCAACCCTATACAGCCGGCGTATGTCAAGATGTTTTCAAATGGAAGCCATTAGATATGAATTCCGTAGATTTTCGTTTGAAAATTGGCGAAGAATCGGGACAAGGGTAACTATTTTCCCGGACAAATTATTAATTATGTGAAATATTTAGTTAATCATCATTCTATCTGTCTATAGTATTCTATCGCGCAAAATCTGTCTACTTTATGTGGGTGGCTGTGATGCTCCCTTTGCCCAAATGAAATTTACAAAAACAATTAAGGCCCAGAATTTAGATAATAAAATTGTTGAATGTACTGTCAATGCAAAAGGTGAATGGGAACTAATGCGTGAACGTACAGATAAAACAATGCCTAATAGTTATAATACGGCAAAATGTAAGTAAAATGAATTAAATATTTACAAATACATAAAGATTGTAATTATTTTATTTGTTTTTTTTTTTATAGCTGTTATCGAAAGTATACGTAACCCAGTTACAAAAGAGATTTTATTAAATTTCATAGAAACTAGTGGATATCGAAATGATCATGACATGATGCCACCACCACGCACCAATAACCAACATAACAACCATCATCAGAATGCCCAAAGGCAACAACAACATCATCATCAGCAACAACATCATTCTCAACAACAAATAAGACCGCCACCTAATTAGGTCGAAAAGGTGTTTTAATTCTCCAAAATCTCGTTTAAGCAAAACATCATAATAGCACACTCTAGAAAATTGCAATTTTAAAATTATTGACTAATTATATGGAGATCTGTATTCCAAACAAAACACATTAGAATTTCTCAAGGAAATATTCCTGGGAGCATGATGATTATGGTTATGTGGTCATCACTAAAATATGCTCTTATTTTCCCACACGTTGAAAACAAATTCATTTTTGGAATATAGTTATCTAACTTATAGATGTTTTGGCCCCTTGTGCTTACAAAAATAAAGTCTTTTGTATTTTGATTGTTTTCATTTGATCATAAATATAGAACAGAAAACAAAATCTAAATAAAAAAACAACAACCTGGTTGCAAAATAATTGGCCTAAAATTTTTTTATTGCATTCTCCCATGTGCTGCATCATCTTAGTATACTACCATTTTTAATGAGTTCTTCGTCTGTTACCAAGCCAATATTTTTTAAACACACCAAAGCTGCGGCCTGTTCAGCTTGCTTTTTATTCTTTTGCCAAAATGTGGACCGATAACGTTTACCATCAAATGTGCAAATGGAACGAAATAGTTTATCTTTGCCTTCCGTAATATATTCGGGTGGTAATTTGTCATTCTTGTTTGCAAACACATAAAGCTGTGTTTTGGGGAATTGATCGGTTTCTAGTAAAAAAGAAATAATAGGTTAGTGGCTTATGTTTTCTAAGATTTACGATCTACATACTTATATTATAATTGCATCTTAGGAAAGCTATATTTTCTTCTATAATATTTTTGTCTTCTTCATCATCCACTGATTCATCAGTTTTAGCTTTCTTTGTTACAGTTTCCAATAGATCTGAGTCAGGTACTTGACCGGGAACAACTTGTCGTCTTCCAATATTTCCTTTATTTTGTAATTCTATTTCCTTTTTTCGACAATAGTCACCCATATTCCAGATATCACTATGAGAAGAAATATTTTCGATAAATTTTGTAAACATTTTAAGATTCCAAAAATTGTTGTAAAAATAAATAAAAAATTGGAGTAAACAACATTTTTCACGGCCGCTAAATTGGTTCCTTTTACAAAGAAATGTGCTAGTTTTTTATTTCCAATTCATTTGAACTTACCACATATGTTGCATTGTTTGTGATTGTAAGAATAGTTTTCCTCGAGGTGTTTCCTGTTGTTCCCGCAAAATACTTTGAATACCGTACTTGGTATTATGGGGTGGATTATCATAATCCACACTTAATTTTAAATATTTACATATAAGCTCATCCATGGGCAAGACCCCTGTAAAACAACCAACACAATAAAATCCTCTTTCATAGAGGATTTGCCATATCCTTACCTTCTTTTCTAAATATAGATACATTAATTTGAGCAGCTCGGGCTATCATTATACTTGATGCTCCACATAAATTACGAAATTTCAAGATATCTTCGTATTTTTCTATATCTCTAGATCCTCCATTGCAGATTACGGGTATATCAATATGTTTGGTCACTTCTCTTATCACATCTGGATGTGGACTATGCCTTGGTCTTTCGTCACGAGTACGTCCATGAATTCCTATTGCTGCAATACCTGTTGCCGCCAACTTCTTAACCAGTTCTATTGTTTCCTCAACCGTGGGTAGTATTCGTATTTTACATGTAACAGGTATTACCAAATTATCGACAAGTGTTTTTAATATATGACACGCTTTTTCAGGCTGGGCTAAGAGAGCTACTCCCATGCCACCTTTAATAGAGAATTCTTTTGGACAGCCCATATTTATATCTAATCCGGAGATATCATATTGTACTTTCTTTCCCACTGCTAATGCTCTCTCAGCATCGGATGTACCCATCTGAAGGACAAGTCGTGATTTTTCTAAATCACATGTACGAAAACTCACCGTTCCGTCTGAGGGATCCACATAGTCAATTGTGCCCAAAGCCTCTGGAAAAAAGAGAGATTTAATAGTTACTTAATTCACTATGATCCCAACATTGCCCTATTCCATACCATTCACATTTCTTACACATTTGATGAGTTTTAAGTCAATCAATTCCTCTGTGTATACAATGTCAGCACCCATTTCCAAAGCTAATAGTCTTGTAGGCAATGTACCTACTCTCACCATTGGAGCTAATATGATTTTGTTACGATAATCCAATCTTTCGGCAGTAGTCATTTTACGGAAAATAATTTTCAGAAATTTTAAAAACATAAATAGCTTTCGGCCAAAGACTGTAGGCTTTGGTGACAGCCGCGTGTGGCGAAACAAAAACAAATGTATTTCTTCTTCTTCTTTGTGGTCTGTTTATTTACGCAGAGCACACAATGGGTAAATCGAAGAAATATTAAAAGGTATAATGTGCAAAAACACAATCATAGCGATTGTCGGCAATTTATTATAAAATGTCCATGCAATACGAAGTATCGAGCGGAGACCACGGAAACTTCGAAACAGGAGACTGCACGACCCTGCCAACATTTTTTGAATTTGACGGCACTTCCAAGAATTCCCATATATATGTACTAGCGGACCCAGTTGGACTTAGTTGCAACCAACCAAAGAAGAAATGAAATATTGTAGTTTACTAGCGGACCCAGTTGCACTTTGTTGCAACCAACCGTCGTCACCTTTCCAGTGTAATAATGGATATTGCAATGCATCATAGCTTCGGTGAAGCTCCGAAACACGGCGTAATGTTTCATTCCTTCGATGAAGCACAATATCGCGAGATTGAAACTGGTCTCCAATCATTACAATGGCCACTTCATCAATTGTTGGTGCATTAAATCTTCTCGAATGCTCTCCAAAGGGTGTCTTGTCAGCCCTAATAATGATTCTGTGATCATCATATGGCATACGATCGAGAGCGGTTTTAAACAATCGAATTAATCCATTGTGCTGATGTAAAAATATTTGAATTTCAAAAATAATTTGTCGTTTTGTACACGCAGCAATTGTACAACGTCGATCCAATTCATGATTTGCATCTCCGATGAAATAAATTTGTAAAAATTGATGATCAACATCAGTTGATCATCAATTTTGATGATATATCTGTACTTGAATCTGTAACAGTTGTAAAATGTAATTATATGTTGGGTCAGAATTATTGCACACATTAAAAAATGCTGTTCAGGTCGCATTTTTCAAAACATATTGCGCATGTAGTAATCACCCTAAACGTCGGCATGAAATTGTCTCTTACAATTTTGGTCGCACCAAATGAAGTCGTTTGAAATGCCGCATTATATTGTTGAATGTGAGATAAAAAATGCTTAGAAGCTTGCGACGATCCAAAAATTAATGAATGAAGTGGATCGGGGGGGGGGGGGGAGATTCATATGCTGGCAGTTTTACTTTACCGTTCGCACAACACATGCCATCAGTTTCACCCTGAAATTTGGCCGCATCGCAATGTGGACATCTCACTGTCATTTCACCAATAATAGAATATTCACTATAATCATTTCCTCTATTGTAAACGAAAGCAGCATATTACATATTTTGCACAGCACGACGTGAAGTTCGTGGCGTTCGTCTCGATGTTGGATTTAATGGAGTTGAATATGCAGATGTATGACGACGTGCGTTTCGTAATAGTTGAATTTGGTTTTGTTGTGAGCGTTCCTCAACACTTTGTATTCTCCTTTGATTAAACCTATAGGTAGAATTACGCGTACGTCGACCTATAGTTGATCTTCGCGTTGGTGGCATTTTTTCTTGATCAATGACGATTGAAATCACTTTTTAGATATTAAATATTTGCCAATATTTACGAAACCCCCAAAAAATCTCATTTGTATGTTGTCAATCACATGTATATATATTTATGTGTGTTTGTATATTGGTTGAATTAAAAAACATCCGAATTGTATTCTACACAAAACGTATTCAGCCACCTGTAATTTTGTTTACTCGTATCCAAACAATTTTGTATAACAAAACAAAAATTGTTTCCATTCATAAAATTTATATGAAAACGGGTAATGTTTAGAAAAATCGCCATATCTCGGCGAAACGAATATACTTTTAAATTATTGTTGTTTACTAGCAATCCTCACTGCGTCTTCTACAAAACCTATATAGCCATATTTTATTTTATGTAACGGTTCTCGGTACTCGGTACTGATGAGACGCCAACGGGTCTCATCAGTAGGCTTATAACCCCCAACTAATAAAACTAATTTGTAATACCTATTACAATCTCAGGCTTCTGAGAAATCTCAGGCTCCTGAGAAATCTTAGGCTCCCGAGAAATCTCAGGCTCCTGAGAAATCTCAGGCTCCCAAGAAATCACAGGCTCCTGAGAAATCTCAGGCTCCTGAACATGGAAACTCTGAGGAACCTGAGAATCTCCAAGATCATCAACATCTACATCCATGGGAGACGCAGCGTTGTAGTCTAGGAGGAGACTACAACAGCACCACCATCTCCTCTTCCTAGCTACTCCAGCAACTCAGCCAAATTTTCTGACTGTATTTTAGTCAATTTATAAGCTTGTTGCTGGAGGAACTGGGCTGTTTCGTCCTTTAATACATTGAAGGCGTCCACTTGGCGCTGGTGTATTTTTAATATTTTTTGTAATAGTTTTTGCGACTGAAAAAAAGGTATGTAAAAATTTATTAATATACTTGAATATATGTAATAATAATAATTGATAATACTTACCATCATAATTCAGTTGAAACGTGTTCAGTTGCAGCTGGATAGCGAATGACACTTTTACTTACCTATCATCACCATCATAACTAATATCAAATAATTCAATAGTAATAGGTACTTTAATTTAAATTCATTTTGATGGGCAAATTTTATGGGATATTTATATATATCAGGGCTGTTTTCTTTTAACACTGGATGCAGCATTTGTATGGGCTATCCAGAACATCTCATCAGTGCAAGTCGAGTCGGTGTTACCAGATTGCATTTTGATAAAGTGACTCTTTTTAGATTCACAATAGCAGTTTATTGTGACTAATTTATCGAATATCATGAAATTCAAAGTGATACAGTGTCATGAATAATCGCAGCAGTACATATTTTTAACTATTTGAGCATTTCATACAATAAAAATTTAAGATTTCACTTGTTTTCTGTGATTGTTTTTAAACAGCTGATGACAGTGTTGCATATTTTTTTGGAGATGTCCTGGATAAACGAGTACTCTGTTTTCTTTTAGTCCGTGACTGCTTAGGGTATCCAGTGCAAAAAGAAAACAGCCCTATCATCAACTTGATTCAGATTTAAATATGTATGACCCGATTTTCCCAAATTTGGCCATACACCCAGAAAAAAGTGCCTTCAAAACTAAAGGAAAAAATGTTCATCAATTTAGTAAAATTTCTTATAAAATGATAATACTGACTTCCTTTACTATAGAAAGCGCGTGGGTTGGTGTTTTAGTTGGAATCACGATGTTATGGAATACGGAGAGATTGTTAAAAAATAATGTAGTACAATATTGTAATAAATAACAAATAAAATATATAAAATATTTGTTACTTTAAATTAGTGAGATAAATTTTCGTTTTTTGAAAATTATTAAACATAAATAACAAACAATTAGTCTATCAATGTTCGTGATGGTGTATAAAGAAAGACAATTAATATTTGTAGGCATTGAAATTGTAAAAGGAGGACAAAATCGTTAGGCAGCAACGTACAAGAAGTAAAAAGAAATGCGTTTTTCAGTCGATGCTGTTGATTCTTAATAAATGTAAACCATTTCTTTTTTCTTGAAGAAAACTTGCTTGTACGCCGTTCCAATTTTGAAGTAAAATGTTTAGCGCAAATACGTAAGATTTGTACAAATGAAAGAAAAAAGTTCAGTTAATTTTTTTCAATTTGTAGTATAGTGGTACAAAAATATAGGAAAATGTTTACTAATATATTGAATACATTCTACCTAATTTCTACGAAAATCATATCGTTCAAACAAAAGAAATGTGCTTTACGAAGTTCAACTTTGTTCACAATGAGTTCATTTTAACTTAAAAAAGCGGTCACTTTTTTCTGGGTGTAATAGCCTTATTTATTATCCTTACTCCAATATAGAACAATGTAATCATTTATATTCATTGATATTCCTTTTATAGTAGCGGAATTGGGACTACCATTATTTTAGAATTTAGGGTACATATATATTTCTTTTTCACAGGTTCAACAACATGAGCAGTATGATCGTAATTTATCGCGATAAACAAAAAAAAGCTATTTGTATACGTTATATAAATTTAAAAATTATCATGAAATTTGTGCCGTACTGGGCTTAAATCCAGCTATGGTTCCACACTATTATAAAATATGTGACAAACATTTTACAGAACGAAAACTGTACAGGAACCAAATGAAACCATGTGGGATACCAACGAAACTAATGGAGGGATATACCATATATAAACCATAGTAACCCAGACGATGATATTGATGTACGTCCATGTAAGTTTGTTATTTTATATATGCCATTTACCATGGTGGAGTAATTTTTGTTTCCCGACAGCATCATCGTCAGAGGCTGCAGGTGCAGAGGCAGAACTGCATCCAGAGGCTGCAGGAGGTACGAATCCAGAGCAAATGATTTTGGAACCATATTGGAACAATAGCAGTCCAACCTCATGTAAGTCACATTATTGATCTCATATTTAAAATTTCATTAAACTTTTCCGTACAACGCAATATATTCATCAGTACTATTTCCATGGAAGTAATGATTATGTTAGCTTCAACTTATCAGGTATGTATAAGTATTTTGAAATATTTTTTATTTCATAATAATGTTCAAAATGCAAATATGATAATACTATGTATTTTTAAGGCCCATCTGTTGAAACACTTTTACGACATGCACCTGAAAGGATTCCGCAGGAAGGAATTTCACAGCGGATGAAAAATTTTTTGGCATATTTCTCCAGAAACTTAACAACGTATGAAGTGAGGAGAATTAGGGTATTCCACATGAGTAGCGTAGCGACGAGGAGACAGTGGTCTAGGGTGATTGCTTACTACTCAATGCAAAGGTCAGACAAATATGGATTAAATGCGGACCAACTTAAAGATGTTTTGCAAGCGGTAGGACAAGCAGGATTTAAACCATCATTTTATTGCAGTTATACATTATCTCAAATCAGAGTAGCTTGTATTGAGGAAGCCCAACTCTTCAAATTAAGACCAGGTAATATATTCATTTATTTCCAAGTTTTCTTATATAATGTTTTATGCATTTTCAACATAATACATGCTATAAATAAGCTAATTGACGTGGAGACCATACCTGAGCGATTTCAACTCAAATACGGAGCATATACTAAACGTTTTGCGCTATTTTACGACAAGAATGAAGGAAACTACGCATTTAACGAAGACTTTTTCTCCGAATTTGCGAACTTTCAATCCCACACGGAAGAAGTTAGGGGCATTTTAATAAAATTCCATAACCTTTTAAATTCAAATTTTGCAAAATATGACTTTAAAAGCATGGTTTATAACGATATTGGTAACATAAATATATATATTTATATCAATATATATTATATTATTTTTTTTTTTTTACTTTAGAAACGATCGATGAGTATGTCCAATTTTTCATGCGGTATGAAGCTTTTACCAACTTGGCATACTCACTAATTGGTATTAAAGCGGCGGCTATTACAATTTTTGGCAGATTCGACCATGTTCATAGAATCAAATGTAGATTTCTAACCACTATATGGTTAGAACAATTATTTTCCGTGGGGCGTCACAACTTTCCTACTAGAGCTACGTCCTTATATCCCACTTTATATATTATTGGGAGATTATACTCCCAATATTATATAACTGGAACGCCATACACGGCAAGGTATTTCGAATATATTAATGATCTTGAAAAAGAAATGAAAATACTTGAAATAGGTTATAAATAATAATACAATTTCCAAACCTTATTATTTTTTTGCAGTTTTTACCTGAAATAATTATAAGGACCTATATCAACATGGATTACATGTTCAAAAATATCATTGAAAGAATATCATAGCATTGAAGGAATATCGCAATTACACGATGGGTGTATACAATATCAGCAACCATTTCCAAAGCTAATAGTCTCGTAGACAATGTACCTACTCTCACCATTGGAGCTAATATGATTTTGTTACGATAATCCAATCTTTCGGCAGTAGTCATTTAACGGAAAATAATTTTCAGAAATTTTAAAAACATAAATAGCTTTCGGCCAAAGACTGTAGGCAATAACAATATCTTCCTCTTTTTGGTCTGTTTATTTATGCAGAGCAAACAACGGGTAAATCAAAGAAATATTAAAAGGTCTAATGTGCAAAAACACAATCATAGCGATTGTCGGTAATTTATTATAAAAGGTCCGTGCAATACGAAGTATCGAGGGGACATCACGGAAACTTAGAAAGAGGAGACTGCACGACCCTGCCAACATTTTTTGAATTTGAATATTTATTTATTTATTTTATTTTTATTTGCAGTGTCTCTTCGGAATTACCCTTTGTGAATTTAAATTAAAGTACCTATTACTATTGAATTATTTGATATTAGTTATGATGGTGATGATAGGTAAGTAAAAGTGTCATTCGCTATCCAGCTGCAGAAGGAGTACGTTTAATTTTTTTTGGTATAAGTATTATCAATTATTATTATTACATATATAAGTATACTAATATATTTTTACACATCTTTTTTTCAGTCGCAAAAACTATTACAAATACTCCAGCGCCAAGTGGACGCCTTCAATATATTAAAGGACGAAACGGCCCAGTTCCTCCATCAACAAGCTTATAAATTGACTAAAATACAGTCAGAAAACTTAGCTGAGTTGCTGGATGAGCTAGGATGAGCAGATGGTGGTGCTGTTGTCGGTGGAGACTACAACGCTGCGCTCAGGAGCCTAAGATTTCTCAGGAGCCTGAGATGTCTCGGGAGCCTAAGATTTCTCAGGAGCCTGAGATTTCTCAGAAGCCTGAGATTTTTCAGGAGCCTGAGAATTCTCACGCTCCTGAGGGCTCTCAGCAACCTGAGAAATCCCAAGATCCTCAATATGCCATTCTTAGTGTCATTTCATGTAAGCTTTTTAACTTTATATTTATTGTACATTTAATTATTATTTATTTATCTTCTATATGTAATAACATTTTGTTTTATTATATTTTATTTCATATTTATTTATTTATTTTATTTTGTTTATTAATTTTATTTATTTTTTTATTCATTTTTGTTTGCAGTGTCTCTTCGGAATTACCCTTTGTGGCTCCGAGTACTCAATCTTCTTGATATGGAGCACGCCATCTCGGAAAAGACCTCAATCAAATATGGTCTAAAGTCCGAGATGGCTAAGTCGTACCGGAGAGTGGAGAGTAAGATTGAAGGAGAGTTCACCTTGCCTTCAGGAACGGTGCATATACCGGAGAAGATGTCTCAATTGCGAAGAAGTGCTCTAAATGCATATAAAAAGGATGGCAAAAATTCAAAAAATCCGTATGTCCGCGCACTCAAATTGGTAAGTATATTAGTTTATTTTATTTTAATATATTTTATTTTAATTTTAAAATTTTTAATTCATTATTTTTAATTTTCTTTTTTTAGCACTTAACTGACTGCAGAGGTGAGCCTTCTTAATCTGAAGCTGCTTGTAGTCTCGGTCGCCCTCAGTACCATCATCCCTCCATCGTAATGAAATGCAGTGATTTTTTTATTTACTTGTTTTGTTATAATTTAATTTTGTTTTGCTATAATTTAATTTTAATTTAATTTATTTATTATATATTGCAATAGGTACGTATTACATATTAGTTTTATTAGTTGGGGGTAATAAGCCTACTGATGAGACCCGTTGACGTGGGTCGAAAGCGTTATAGGCAAGCCAAGTAGGGCCTAACCGGCGAAGACAGGATTGGTGTAGGAATTTTTCCCTCATATGTAGGGACAAACCTTCATTGATAGGGTGGGGAGTGTTCTTTAGGATTAATTAGACATATTTATTTTATTTATTGAAATTTTATTATTTGTAATGGACATGTTTATGACATCTAGGCAGGGACCACACGTGGTAGGGGTGCGTGTTTTTCGGTTAATGGGAGTTAGGTGCCACGGGATAAGGGTGATACTTGTCTATGTAGTGGCGGAGGGGAATGTAGAGACGATGTATATTAGGTTGGGAGTGTGGACAGAGGGATGACCGTAGTTGCAATAAAGCTTTGGGGACGAAAATGTCGCCAAAGGTTAGCACGAAAGGGATATAGGAAAATGACAGACGGATAATGCTATGGAGACAATAATGTTTCCGGGGAGCCACCGTGGTGCAATGGTTAGCATGCCCGCCTTGCATACACAAGGTCGTGGTTCGATTCCTGCTTCGACCGAACACCAAAAAGTTTTTCAGCGGTGGATTATCCCACCTCAGTAATGCTGGTGACATTTCTGAGGGTTTCAAAGCTTCTCTAAGTGGTTTCTCTGCAATGTGGAACGCCGTTCGGACTCGGCTATAAAAATGAGGTCCCTTGTCATTGAGCTTAGCATGGAATCGGACAGCACCCAGTGATAAGAGAGACGTTCACCAATCTGGTATCACAATGGACTGAATAGTCTAAGTGAGCCTGATACATCGGGCTGCCACCTAACCTAACCTAAGGCATGTCTTTTATTGAAGAAAAAATTGCTTATATAAATATATTAAATTGTATTTAAAAACGAAGGAAAGCAGTTCTAATTTTGGAGTAAAAGGTTTACCACAAATATGTAAGATTTTTCCAAATGAATGAAAAAATTTCAACAAAATCATTCCATATATGAATTCAATTTAGTTAAATTTTTTCATTCTGTAGTATAGTGGTACATAAATATAGGAAAATGTTAACTAATATATGGAATGCATTGTACCTAATTTCTACGAAAATCACAGCGTTCAAACAAATAAAAATCTCTTTGGCGCTATACGAAGTTCAACTTTCTTGACAATGAGTTCATTTTAACTTAATGAAGGGGTTACTTTTTTTCTGGGTGTACAACGCTACGTCTCCCATGGATGTAGATGTTGAGGATCTTGATGATTCTCAGGTTCCTGAGAGTCCTCATGCTCCTGAGAGTTCCTGAGAATTTCTCAGGAGCCTGAGATTTTTCAGAAGCCTGGGAATTCTCAGGCTCCTGAGGGGTCTCAGCTACCTGAGAAATCTCAGGATCCTCAATATGCCATTCTAAGTGTCATTTCATGTAAGTTTTTTAACTTTATATTTATTGTATATTTAATTATTTATTAATTAATTTGTCATATTTATTTATTCATATGACTGTATTTTAGTCAATTTATAAGGCCGTATGTCCCCGCACCCATAAACCCTAAAAGTATCATCTAACTATGTTTCCATAGTTGAATACCCTATCCCTACTGTCGTTTCAAACATTATTGTCTCCATAGCATTATACGTCTGTAATTTTCCTATATCCCTTTCGTACTAATCTTAGGCGACATTTTCGCCCCCAAAGCTGTATTGCAACTACAGTAATCCATCTGTCCACACTTCCAACCTAATATACATCGTCCTTACATTCCCCTCCGCCACTACATAGACAAGTATCCCCCTTATCCCATGGCACCTAACTCCCATTAACCGAAAAACACGCACCCCTACCACGTGTGGTCCCTACCTAGATGTCATACACATGTCCATTACAAATAATACAATTTCAATAAATAAAATAAATATAATGTATAAATAATCCTAAAGAACACTCCCCACCCTATCAATGAAGGATTGTCCCTACATATGAGAGAAAAACTCTTACATCCTATCTTTGCCGTTTAGGCCCTACCTATAACGCTTTAGACCCACGTCAACGGGTCTCATCAGTAGGCTTATTACCCCCAACTAATAAAACTAATATGTAATACAATATATAATAAATAATAAATTAAATTAAAATTCAATTATAACAAAACAATTAAATAAAAAAATTCACTCCATTTCATTACGATGGAGGGATGATGGTGCTGAGGGCGACCGAGACTACAAGCTGCTTCAGATTAAGAAGGCTCACCTCTGCCGTCAGTTAAGTGCTAAAAAAAATTAAAAATTTTAAAATTAAAATAATATATATTAAAATAAAATAAACTGATATACTTACCAATTTGAGTGCCCGGACATACGGATTTTTTGAATTTTTGCCATCCTTTTTATATGCATTTAGAGCACTTCTTCGCAATTGAGGCATCTTCCCGGTATATGCACCGTCCCTGAAGGCAAGGTGAATTCTTCAATCTTACTCTCCACCCTCCGGTACGACTTAGCCATCTCGGACTTTAGACCATATTTAATTGAGGTCTTGTCCGAGATGGCGGGCTCCATATCAAGAAGATTGATTACTCGGAGCCACAAATGGTAATTTCGAAGAGACACTGCAAATAAAAATAAATAAATATAACATAAAAATAGAATATAAATAAAATGTTATTACATATAAAATAAATATAAAATAATAAATAAATATAATAAATTATTAATAAATAACTAAATATACAATAAATATAAAGTTAAAAAACTTACATGAAATGGCGCTAAGAATGGCATATTGAGGATCTTGAGATTTCTCAGGCTGCTGAGAGCCCTCAGGAGCCTGAGATTTCTCAGTAGCCTGAGAAAAACTCAGGCTCCTGAGAAATCTCAGGCTCCTGAGAATTCTCAGGAACATGGAAACCCTCAGGGGCCTGAGGACCCTCAGGAACCTGAGAATCTCCAAGATCCTCAACATCTATATCCATGGGAGACGCAGCGTTGTAGTCTCCACCGACAACAGCACCACAATCTGCTCTTCCTAGCTCCTCCAGCAACTCAGCTAAATTTTCTGACTGTATTTTAGTCAATTTATAAGCTTGTTGCTGGAGGAACTGGGCCGATTCGTCCTTTAATATATTTTAATATTTTTTGTAATAGTTTTTGCGACTGAAAAAAGTTATGTGGAAATATATTAATATACATATATATGTAATAATAAGAAATAATAATACTTATACCAAAAAAATTAAACGTTATCCTTCTGCAGCTGGATAGCGAATGACACTTTTACTTACCTATCATCACCATCATAACTAATATCATATAATTCAATAATAGGTACTTTAATTTAAATTCACTTTGATGGGCAAATTTAAAATAATATATATTAAAATAAAATAAACTAATATACTTACCAATTTGAATGCCCGGACATACGGATTTTTTGAATTTTTGTCATTCTTTTTATATACATTTAGGGCATTTCTTCGCAATTGAGACATCTTCTCCGGTATATGCACTGTCTCTGAAGATGAGGTGAACTCTTCTTCAATCTTACTCTCCACTCTCCGGTACGCCTTAGCCATCTCTGACTTTAGACCATATTTAATTGAGGTCTTGTCCGAGATGGCGGGCTCCATATCAAGAAGATTGATTACTCGGAGCCACAAAGGGTAATTCCGAAGAGACACTGCAAATAAAAATAAATAAAAAAAAAATAAATAAATAAATATAAAATAAAATAAAATGTTAATACATATGTAAAATAAATAAATATAATAAAATAATAAATAAATATAATAAATTAATTAATAAATAATTAAATATACAATAAATATAAAGTTAAAAAACTTACATGAAATGGCACTAAGAATAGCATATTGAGGATCCTGAGATTTCTCAGGTTGCTGAGAGCCCTCAGGAGCCTGAGAATTCTCCAAGATCCTCAACATCTACATCCATGGGAGACGCAGCGTTGTAGTCTCCACCGACAACAGCACTACCATCTCCTCTTCCTAGCTCCTCCAGCAACTCAGCTAACTTTTCTGACTGTATTTTAGTCAATTTATAAGCTTGTTGCTGGAGGAACTGGGCCGTTTCGACTTTCAATACAGTGAAGGCGTCCACTTGGCGGTGGTGTATTTTTAATATTTTTTGTAATAGTTTTTGCGACTGAAAAAAAGATATTTAAAAATATATTAATATACTTAAATATATGTAATAATAATAATTGATAATACTTACCATTATAATTCAATAGTAATAGGTACACACAAAAAATTTTTTTTTGATTTCAATCACGAAAATCGCGGATTCAATCATTTTTTTAATTGAAATGTCTTCAATCACGAAAATGATAGTATCAATCACCCATTTTGATTGAAAACCAACACGATTTTCAATTAAAAATTTAATTGACTTTTGTCACGGAATCAATTAATTGTGTGATTGAATCAATTAAAAACGTGATTGATTTTTTACATAAAATTCAATCACAGTTTTAATTGAATCAATTAAAATTTTAATTAATTTCACGACAAAAATCAATCAACTATTTGATTCATTCAATTAAATAATTAATTGAAATTGGCTATAAATTTCGATCAAAAAAATTATATATTGCGACCCCAAAATCGTATTTAGTTTTATTTGCAATATAAGAAAATATGTGTTTCTTATAAAACATATTTAATATATTATTATTTTTTGAATTATGAAATAGACAAATAAATTTTGTTCTTGTCATTTGTGTTTTGTTCTAACATCACTTACAAATACAATTACTATAAATAACAAGTATAGGGTGAAAAAATAAACTATATAAATCATTCACTTCCTTATCATAATAACCATGTCAGCATGTTCCTTCTAATATGTAGATGTGCCTAGATTTCCAATAAATCAGCAGTCTGTAAGCTAAATAAGTTTTTCTGAAAAAAAAAACAGAATAATTCGAATTTAATTTTGTTCAATTAAAAGTTAATTTTGTTAAACATTACCTGCATAGAATATCAAGTTCAATTCTTAGTTCCAGGTTGCAGATTTATAATCTTCTTTTGCAGTTGTAGTCTTTTAGCATAAAAAGGTGTATTAAGCAGCTCGGTAATTTAATTTTAGTAACAATTCCTTTCCAAATCCACACATTGAAATCGTCTATTACAATTTGAACCAATTTATTTTATGTAACGGTTCTCGAGTACTGATGAGACGCCAACGGGTCTCATCAGTAGGCTTATTACCCCCAACTAATAAAACTAATTTGTAATACCTATTACAATCTCAGGCTTCTGAGAAATCTCAGGCTCCTGAGAAATCTTAGGCTCCCGAGAAATCTCAGGCTCCTGAGAAATCTCAGGCTCCCGAGAAATCACAGGCTCCTGAGAAATCTCAGGCTCCTGAGAATTCTCAGGAACATGGAAACTCTCAGGAACCTGAGAATCTCCAAGATCATCAACATCTACATCCATGGGAGACGCAGCGTTGTAGTCTCGGAGGAGACTACAACAGCACCACCATCTCCTCTTCCTAGCTACTCCAGCAACTCAGCTAAATTTTCTGACTGTATTTTAGTCAATTTATAAGCTTGTTGCTGGAGGAACTGGGCTGTTTCGTTCTTTAATACATTGAAGGCGTCCACTTGGCGCTGGTGTATTTTTAATATTTTTTGTAATAGTTTTTGCGACTGAAAAAAGGTATGTAAAAATATATTAATATACTTGAATATATGTAATAATAATAATTGATAATACTTACCATCATAATTCAGTTGAAACGTGTTCAGTTGCAGCTGGATAGCGAATGACACTTTTACTTACCTATCATCACCATCATAACTAATATCAAATAATTCAATAGTAATAGGTACTTTAATTTAAATTCATTTTGATGGGCAAATTTTATGGGATATTTATATATATCAGGGCTGTTTTCTTTTAACACTGGATGCAGCATTTGTATGAGCTATCCAGAACATCGCTGCACTGGTGTTCTATCCAGAACATGTCATCAGTGCAAGTCGAGTCGGTGTTACCAGATTGCATTTTGATAAAGTGACGCTTTTTAGATTCACAATAGCAGTTTATTCCCAATAAACACAAACGTTTGAAAAATGCTAAATTTCAACAATTTTTCAAACATTTTTTCAAAGGATTAGGGTAATATTCAAGTTGAGAAATTGTTGAGAAAATCGCGTTCTCAACAAAAAACAGACATTACCCTCAACAGTGAAATTCAACACATTAGCAATAATATCTCAAGTGTTATCCTCAAATTGAAATGCATCGCTACTCAATAATTTGTCAAACAATTTTCGATGCGAGTCAAATTCAAAATTAACATCGTTGCAAATGCTTTTCAACCTAAATTTGTATGAATGATATCCCCACTTCAAATTGAAAGTCAAAGCCAAAATTCTATGAATTTTGTATAATTTATTCATTTTCATCAAAATAAAATATATAATAATACACTACACTACAATACCAATTGATAAATAATAATCTTATTAAACATATCAACAAATAAGAACAAAAAAAAAAAACAAACAACAAAACTTTAAATATCTTAAACATTATTAGTAAACACTTTTGCATTGATATTTCGATTTCCTTCCTTTTGGTTCCTTCCTTTTATTAACATGCGGGCAATTTGAAATTAGGAACGTACTGGACCGCGTGATAGAATTGATTTCCAGCAGAAGGAATTCACAAAATATCCATTTTAAACTGATCATATCATATGCATTAAACTGACGATGTGATGCACATTTTCATCCAGAAGTTGGTGATTTCAACAATTTGTTGTTTTTAACAATTTTAATTGGTTGCACTTGTAATGCTTCTGGAAACTTTTTCTTGTCGATAAGCCACTCATTTTTCATTGGTCAGCTTCTTATTGTTTGCAAGAATGTAGCATCCAAAGATTTTAGTTTTCTGCAAAGAGATTTAAATTTAGTGACTTCTTTAAAGTGTTGATTTAATTTTTCATATTGACGTACCAATTATTATAAACTATTTGAAGCAGTTCCAGTTAATTGTCCACCATTTTTTCATTGGTCAGCTTTTTAATGTTGTCAAGAAAGTACAATCCATAATTTTAGTTTTCTGCAAAGAGATATACATTTAGTGACTTCCTTAAAGTTTTATTTCATTTTTTTATTTTCACTTACCTATTTTTATAAACTATTTGGTTATTTGCTTAAATTTTCCATTTTTTTTATTTCTTGCAATTGACCACGAACTTCGTTGCACAAATAAGTATTGAAAACCACGTGGTTTTTTCGTTGCATTTTAGGGTAGTGTTTTGTCAAAGTTTTCTCATATTATCTTCAACACCTTTTCAAAGATTTCGTCAACAGTTTTGCAAATTGGAAGTAATTCGCAAACAATTTGAAGATGTATTGAAGATGAGCTATGTCAAGTCAAGTTGAATTTATGTTGAAAATTATATTTACACTCAAACTGAAAAGTTGTTGCATTTGAAAAACGCTCATCCTGTGTTTATTGGGTTGTGACTAATTTATCGAATATCATGAAATTCAAAGTGACACAGTGTCATGAATAACCGCAGCAGTACATATTTATAACTATTTGAGCATTTCATACAATAATTTAATAATAATTTAATAATTTAAGATTTCACTTGTTTTCTGTGATTGTTTTTAAACAGCTGATGAAAGTGTTGCATATTTTTTTGGAGATGTCCTGGATAAACGAGTACTCTGTTTTCTTTTAGTCCGTGACTGCTTAGGGTATCCAGTACAAAAAGAAAACAGCCCTATCATAAACTTGATTCAGATTTAGATATGTATGACCCGATTTTCCCAAATTTGGCTGTTTGCACAGAACCACAAAGTTGATATGTCGCCCGTAGAACAACTTAGATTTTCTTTATATTTTTACCCGTTCAAACATTGCCTTTTTAAAAACCCAACGACCGAGTAAAAATTCAGTTTAAATAATTTGTTTTATTACAATAATTATTTTCAATGTAACTATGCCGAACAACAAGAGTTAATATTCTATTTGTTTTAATATAACAAGTTCAAACATTGTTTTCCTTTATTCGAGCAACGCGTTGGTGACAAACAATAATCGACAACTAACTTTAACTTTGATCATCTCTTCCCACTGAACCACGAAAAGAACCAAAAGATGACAGTTATTGATATGTATGTATGTACATACATACATGCATTCAACCAATGTATCAAATTTGCAAGCATTATGAAAAACAAATAACAAGCAAAAGCATAAACGATATTTATGCTTTGTTGTTGTTGTTGTTTTCTTCAACTATACCCACGACCAACATAAGCAGTGGGAAGAGATCGATCAAACCAAAACAAACTATAATAACTAATGTAACATTAAATGATCGAAAACAAACGAAAAACGAATATAGGTCATAGAACTAAAAGAGAGTAAAGTAAATAAACGAAATGAATTTGAAAGTAAATATTAGGGTGGGGAAACATTAAAGGGATGTAAATAAAATTTAAATAAAGAACAATTAAACGACTAATAAAATAAATAGTGAAGAATAAATAAAATAAAAACAATAAATTAATAAATATATAAATTAAAGTAATATAAATGACATAAAATACGATCTGCCCCAACATTCTCCCGCCGTTGAAACCTCCATGTTTCAAACCTCTTCATTATTTGGTAGGGGAGCCACTTTGTGAATTGGCCGAGTACAAATTCCAGATTTAGTTTTCAGTTCAACCACACGAACCTTTCCATCACGGCCTAGAATAGGTTTTGTAACACGAGCTAGTAACCATTGTTGTGGCGGAGTGTTGTCTTCATGTATTAGAACTAGTTGCCCTTCTTTTATGTTGTTATTGTCTTTGAACCACTTTGACCTTTGTTGTAAAGATAGCATATAATCTCGGGACCACATTTGCCAAAATTGTTGTTTCAAAAATGAGACCCTTTGCCACCGAGACAATAATGATGATTGGGATGAATCGATATGTTTATCGGGAACTGCAACCAATGAAGAACCAATAAGCAGATGACCAGGCGTTAGGGCTTCACCATCATTGGGATCGTTTGATATTGGAGCGATGGGGCGCGAATTTAAAATTGCCTCAACGTCAATTATGACTGTTTGTAGCTCTTCGAAAGTAAGATATGCTTTGCCAACGTTCTTTATAAGTAGCGTTTTTGTAGATTTGACGGCTGCTTCCCACAGTCCGCCAAAATGTGGGGCACGGGGAGGTATAAAACAAAATTCGAAACCAAGTTGACAACAAAGTGATTTCATGTCGTGGACCACATCATCTCGAAAAAGACTTTCTTTTAATTCTTTGATTTGGTTACGTGCTCCAACGAAATTAGTGGCGTTGTCGCAATACAACTTTTGGGGTATGCCACGTCTTCCAACAAATCTTTTGAGACACAAGATGAAATTGTTTGTCGATAGGTCCGAAACTAGTTCTAAATGAACTGCCTTGGAAGTGAAACACACAAATACAGCTATGTATGTTTTATAAGGCACTTTTCCTCGGATACGGTACGACGTCATGAATGGACCACAAAAATCAACACCAGCAATCAAAAATGGGCGTTGAGCTCGAAGTCGATCTGATGGCAAATTTCCCATCAACTGTTCCATCAATTTCGGTTTGTAATGAAAACAATGAACGCAATTGCGAACAACTTTGCGTACAACATCTCTGGCGTTTACAATCCATATTTTCTGGCGCAATAGTCCCAACAACACTTTTGCTCCAGCGTGTAAATGTGAGCGATGAACATGCTCAATATACAATTTAACGAAGCGATGGTCTTTTGGTAATAGTGCTGGAAATCTTGCATCATATGGAATGGGCGCTTGGGACAAACGACCACCAACACGAAGAATTTTGACTGTGGTTGCTCCAAGTGTCATCTCATGTACAAATGGTGAAAGTTTTTGAAGCGATGGGTTTACCAGACCACCATTACTCAGTGATTTGATATCGGCACCAAAACACCACATCTGGATGTGAGCCACAATTCTCCAAAAACCTTCTTCTAATTCATCTGGGGACAAATGAATTACATCAGAAATATTCACATCTTTCTTAGCAGGACATCTGTTGAATATACGAAAAATATAAGCAATTATTCTAATAAATTTAATATAGGAAGAATGCTTATCGAGAAGGTCATCTATGATGTTGACTTCTGATGAATTTGCCACAAAAACAGCTGCCTTTCTACGTTCGAGAATTTCGATGTTCAATTGTTCTTCAGTTCCGGGCCATTTTGTAATATCTTCTTCCAAAAACGAAGGGCCACTAAACCAAATGGTATTAGAAATTTCCTCCGCGCTACATCCACGCGAAACCACATCAGCAGGGTTACTCTTCGAAGGGACGTGTCTCCAGCTAACATTTCTTGTTTTCTCCTGTAGTTCAGAAATACGATTTGCCACAAAACAATTCAACGTCGACGAATGTAATTTAAGCCATTGTAGTACGATTTTGGAATCAGTCCAAAAATATATCGATGAGACAAAACTTGAAATTTTTGGTTGTATTTTGAGCCATGTGTTATTCAGCAATACTGCTGCGCACAATTCGAGCCGTGGTAGTGATTGTGCCTTAATTGGGGCCACTTTGGATTTTGCAATTAAAAGGGTCGTTTTGTATTCTCCCTTAAGACAAACTCGATAGTAAATACAACAACCATATGCTCGTTGCGAGGCGTCAGCAAATCCGTGAATTTCTCCAAGAGTATCATTTGAGGTTAAAACATACCTGGGGACTTCAACTTTATGTATGTAATTTAAATCCGATTTAATTTGGAGCCATAATGATTTAAGATGTTCAGTTAATGGGTCATCCCATCCAATGTTTTGCACCCACATTTCTTGAAGAAGTATTTTGCATCGAATGACAATGGGGCTCAATAGTCCAAGCAAGTCATAGATTTTTGATACAATTGACAAAACAGATCTTTTTGTAGGATTCATCACATCTGGTAACTCGAATCGGTAAGTAAAAACGTCCTCCTTGGGTTTCCAAGACATACCCAAGGCTTTTGCAACTTCATCTTCACTTGTTTTAATGGTGATTTCTGCATCTTGATTTGAACCGAACATGATGTTATTGCTGTTCCATTTTGCTAACTCAAGGCCATGGAAACTTAATATTTTTACTAGCTCGTTTTTCTTTTGAGCCAGCGTTGCAAGGTCGTCAGCGCCGGTGAGTACATCATCCACGTATAAATCGTTGCGCAAAACTTCAGAACCACAAGGATGCGAGTGCGAATATTTATCTGCAATGAAAAACAAACTACGAATCGCCAAAAATGGGGCGGCAGATAAACCGTAGGTAACAGTATTCAGTTGATATACCTTTAAATGTTCATCTTTTTGATTTCTCCACAATATGAGTTGATATTTTCTATCATTTTCATCTATTCGAAATTGTCGATACATTTTAGAAATATCAGCAGTAAAAGCATACTTGTGTAAACGAAACGAAAATAGTGTGGTGATCAGGTCTTGTTGTATTGTTGGTCCAACCATCAAAATATCGTTCAATGATTTATTTGACGAACTACGAGAAGATGCATCAAATACAACTCTAATTTTTGTTGTAGTACTTTGTGGTCTCAAAACACAATGATGTGGTATTATGTAATAGGTACCACATAACGGTTGATTATAGAGCGACATGTGACCCAGGGACAAATACTCATCCATGAATTCTTTATACATTGACTTCAATTGTAGATCACGATCTAAACGTCTTTCCAGGGACAAAAAACGTTTTCGAGCAGCTTCGAACGAATCGCCGAGACATTTGGGATTTTCTTTAAATGGCAAGCGGACCACAACTCTTCCATCAAAATCTAATTTAACATTTTCAACAAAGTGATTTTCACATGCTGCTTCTTCTTCGGACAACATATTGGGATTCTTTTCGTATTCTTCTACTTCCCAAAATTTTTTTAGAGTTTTATCAAGATCCACTTCTAAAGAATTGACCATCAAATTGCATGTAAAATTAGATCTCGCTTGACCAGTACTTGCGATACCACCAACAATGTATCCAAAAACAGTATTGGTAAGGTTTGGCATACCATATCCAAGAGAAATTCGACCATCAAGTAATAAATCAAAAAATACTTCAGCACTCAAAAGAATGTCAATATGTTGCGGTTTGAAAAACAATGGGTCAGCTAACGGTATATCGGTGGGAATTTTCCAATTTGAAGTATATATGTACTCACCGGGCTGTACAGATGCAATTGTTGGGGTAACAGCAAAAGTTGAGGACCACTGGAACGAACTAATTCTTGATTTTATTGTAGCGGACACGGTAAATTTAATTCTGGTTCTAACTTCTCCAATTCCCGAAACTTCTTGTGAATATGGTCGAAATTTAAGCCGAAGCCTTTTTGCAGTTTCTTCTGAAATGAAATTGAGTTCGGAGCCGGAATCAAGTAAAGCTCTTACCGGTTGAAAAGTTCCACAATAATCTTTGATGAGAACCACAGCAGTCGGAATGATTGCCCTTTTACATGAGCGAGCCACAAGCGAAACTGGATTTTGATTACTAGTTGAAGGTTGCACTGTAGTAGTATTCGAAATGGTTGACTGTCCCGAGTTGTCTGGACTAAAAATGTGCAACACTGAGTGGTGAGTTGAATTACAAAATCTGCAACGTGATTTTGATGGACATTTTGAAACCATATGCCCCTTTCGCAGACAATTAATGCACAGGCCACCGCGTTTTACAAAATTAAAACGATCGGGAACTGCTATTGCCGAAAACGAAGAACAAGTTTGCAGATAATGATCAGTTGAATTACAATATACACAATTTGGATTTGAATTGACGAAAGTATGGGCAGTGCGATTAAAATTTTGCTTGGGCTTGACAAGTTTTGCTTTTTCACCAAATTCTGTCCTTTTTCCATGACTTTCGAGAAATTGACAACGAAGACTCAAAACATCATAGCAACAATCCCAAGAGGGCAACGATTTATATTCTTGTTTTTCATCATAATTCTGTTTCGTATCTGCATCCACTTTATTCAAAACCAAATGTACTAAAATTGCGTTCATAACATCTGCTTCAGACCCAAGCGACAACAAAGAACCACGAACAGCCGAAACAGTGTCAATAATATTCCGCAATGATGAGCTATCACCTTTTGCCATTTTCGGAATATCGAAAAGAGTGTTGATATGTTCCAAAAAAATCAATACCTTATTGTCATAACGTTCCTGGAGCCGTGTTAGTGCTTTCGGGTAGTTTTCCTCTGACACTTGAAAAGCTTCAACAACTGCCAAAGCGGGACCACTGAGACAGTTCAATAAATAATTGAATTTATCAACTGGGGTAATAGTTTGATTTTCATGGACCATGTTGTTAAATGTCGAAATAAATCTTTTATACTCGCCATATTTTCCATCAAAACGAGGCAATTTCAACGAAGGCAAACGAGATTGTGTTGAAATTCCGGCAATTGAAGCATTCATCAAAGTAGTATCACCAGGTATAGAACTACGACTTTTGTTCAGAAGGCCCAATATTTTTGCCTTTGCTGTTATGAAAAGTTCTTCCAAATCACTCCTCGATGTGTCAGCCGGACTAAGTGTTTCTATTTGAGTTTGGATGTGGCACAACTGTTTGAAGTATGATTCCAAAATTTGCAAACGACACTCTAAAATAGTGGAATCTACTTTTGCACCATCTTTTTCTACCTTTTTATGCATGTTGCTGATATTCCTCTTCATAGAGCTACGTTGCTGTTTAAGAGAAGACAAATCAGCACCACTTGCTTCTTCAGAAGCATCATTATCGTCTCTCGTCATTTTGCAAACTTAAGAGAACGTCAACGACGAAAGAGAAAATTGCGTTTCTTATATTTCAGGAACAACAATTTTGCAATTAGCGCTTTCCAATAAATATGGCGCTAATTTCCACTAAATTGGAATTTTATGTATCACCAAGCCAAGCTTTATAATTGTTACCTAACAACAATTCACTTTGATTCTGCTAAGAAACTCCGAGTTGAATTTCTTTCAAAATAATTACGACGGCAGCAATTAAAGTTGGTGTCCAAAGGTACAAAACTAACAGGATTTAACATCAGCAGTAGGGGCAACGAAAGCACGAATAACACAACAATGATGAAATACCCCACACCACTTCAAATGTACGAAAACCTTTTTCCACAACAAATTATTTTCAACTTTAAACACTGACCGTCCTGTCACGGTCGCCAAAATGTTTGCACAGAACCACAAAGTTGATATGTCGCCCGTAGAACAACTTAGATTTTCTTTATATTTTTACCCGTTCAAACATTGCCTTTTTAAAAACCCAACGACCGAGTAAAAATTCAGTTTAAATAATTTGTTTTATTACAATAATTATTTTCAATGTAACTATGCCGAACAACAAGAGTTAATATTCTATTTGTTTTAATATAACAAGTTCAAACATTGTTTTCCTTTATTCGAGCAACGCGTTGGTGACAAACAATAATCGACAACTAACTTTAACTTTGATCATCTCTTCCCACTGAACCACGAAAAGAACCAAAAGATGACAGTTATTGATATGTATGTATGTACATACATACATGCATTCAACCAATGTATCAAATTTGCAAGCATTATGAAAAACAAATAACAAGCAAAAGCATAAACGATATTTATGCTTTGTTGTTGTTGTTGTTTTCTTCAACTATACCCACGACCAACATAAGCAGTGGGAAGAGATCGATCAAACCAAAACAAACTATAATAACTAATGTAACATTAAATGATCGAAAACAAACGAAAAACGAATATAGGTCATAGAACTAAAAGAGAGTAAAGTAAATAAACGAAATGAATTTGAAAGTAAATATTAGGGTGGGGAAACATTAAAGGGATGTAAATAAAATTTAAATAAAGAACAATTAAACGACTAATAAAATAAATAGTGAAGAATAAATAAAATAAAAACAATAAATTAATAAATATATAAATTAAAGTAATATAAATGACATAAAATACGATCTGCCCCAACATTGGCCATACACCCAGAAAAAAAGTGTCTTCAAAACTAAAGGAAAAAATTTTCATCAATTTAGTAAAATTTCTTATAAAATGATAATACTGACTTCCTTTACTATAGAAAGCGCGTGGGTTGGTGTTTTAGTTGGAATCACGATGTTATGGAATACGGAGAGATTGTTAAAAAATAATGTAGTAAAATATTGTAATAAATAACATATAAAATATATAAAATATTTGTTACTTTAAATTAGTGAGATAAATTTTCATTTTTTGAAAATTATTAAACAAAATAACAAACAATTAGTCTATCAATGTTCGTGATGGTGTATAAAGACAATTAATATTTGTAGGCATTGAAATTGTAAAAGGACAAAATCGTTAGGCAGCAACGTACAAGAAGAAAAAAGAAATGCGTTTTTCAGTCGATGCTGTTGATTCTTAATAAATGTAAAACATTTCTTTTTTCTTGAAGAGAACTTGCTTGTAAACCAAGGTAAGCAGTTCCAATTTTGAAGTAAAATGTTTAGCGCAAATACGTAAGATTTGTACAAATGAAAGAAAAAGTTCAATTAATTTTTTTCATTTTGTAGTATAGTGGTACAAAAATATAGGAAAATGTTTACTAATATATTGAATACATTCTACCTAATTTCTACGAAAATCATATCGTTCAAACAAAAGAAATGTGCTTTACGAAGTTCAACTTTGTTCACAATGAGTTCATTTTAACATAAAAAGCGGTCACTTTTTTCTGGGTGTAATAGCCTTATTTATTACTTACTCCAATATAGAACAATGTAATCATTTATATTCATTGATATTCCTTTTATAGTAGCGGAATTGGGACTACCATTATTTTAGAATTTAGGGTACATATATATTTCTTTTTCACAGGTTCAACAACATGAACAGTATGATCGTAATTTACCGCGATAAACAAAAAAAAGGCAATTTGTATACGTTATATAAATTTGAAAATTATCATGAAATTTGTGCCGTACTGGGCTTAAATCCAGCTATGGTTCCACATTATAATAACATCTGTGACAAACATTTTACAGAACGAAAACTGTACAGGAACCAAATGAAACCATGTGGGATACCAACGAAACTAATGGAGGAATATACCATATATAAACCATAGTAACCCAGACGATGATATTGATGTACGTCCATGTAAGTTTGTTATTTTATATATGCCATTTACCATGGTGGAGTAATTTTTGTTTCCCGACAGCATCATCGTCAGAGGCTGCAGGTGCAGAGGCAGAACTGCATCCAGAGGTTGCAGGAGGTACGAATCCAGAGCAAATGATTTTGGAACCATATTGGAACAATAGCAGTCCAACCTCATGTAAGTCACATTATTGATCTCATATTTAAAATTTCATTAAACTTTTCCGTACAACGCAATATATTCATCAGTACTATTTCCATGGAAGTAATGATTATGTTAGCTTCAACTTATCAGGTATGTATAAGTATTTTGAAATATTTTTTATTTCATAATAATGTTCAAAATGCAAATATGATAATATTATGTATTTTTAAGGCCCATCTGTTGAAACACTTTTACGACATGCACCTGAAAGAATTCCGCAGGAAGGAATTTCACAGCGGATGAAAAATTGTTTGGCATATTTCTCCAGAAACTTAACAACGTATGAAAAAAGGGTATGCATAGCATCCGACGAAATGAATGTCAATGCTATGAGGGGTCCTTTCAATGAAGTGAGGAGAATTAGGGTATTCCACATGAGTAGCGTAGCGACGAGACAGTGGTCTAGGGTGATTGCTTACTACTCAATGCAAAGGTCAGACAAATATGGATTAAATGCGGACCAACTTAAAGATGTTTTGCAAGCGGTAGGACAAGCAGGATTTAAACCATCATTTTATTGCAGTTATACATTATCTCAAATCAGAGTAGCTTGTATTGAGGAAGCCCAACTCTTCAAATTAAGACCAGGTAATATATTCATTTATTTCCAAGTTTTCTTATTAAATGTTTTATGCATTTTCAACATAATACATGTTATAAATCAAGCAAGAAAGTACATTGTGGAGGAGCTAATTGACGTGGAGACCATACCTGAGAGAATTCAACTCAAATACGGAGCATATTCTAAACGTTTTGCGCTATTTTACGACAAGAATGAAGGAAACTACGCATTTAACGAAGACTTTTTCTCCTCCGAATTTGCGAACTTTCAATCCCACACCGTAGAAGTTAGGGGCATTTTAATAAAATTCCATAACCTTTTAAATTCAAATTTTGCAAAATATGACTAAATATATATTTATGTCAATATTATTTTATTTTTTTACTTTAGAAACGATCGATGAGTATGTCCAATTTTTCATGCGGTATGAAGCTTTTACCAACTTGGCATACTCACTAATTGGTATTAATGCGGCGGCTATTACAATTTTTGGCAGATTCGACCATGTTCATAGAATCAAATGTAGATTTCTAACCACTATATGGTTAGAACAAGTATTTTCCGTGTGGCGTCACAACTTTCCTACTAGAGCTACGTCCTTATATCCCACTTTATATATTATTGGGAGATTATACTCCCAATATTATATAACGGGAACGCCATACACGGCAAGGTACTTCGAATATATTAATGATCTTGAAAAAGAAATGAAAATACTTGAAATAGGTTATAAATAATATTACAATTTCCAAACCTTATTATTTTTTTTGCAGTTTTTACCTGAAATAATTATAAGGACCTATAGCAACATGGATTACATGTTCAAAAATATCATTGAAAGAATATCGTAGCATTGAAGGAATATCGCAATTACACGATGGGTGTATACAATATCAGCAACCATTTCCAAAGCTAATAGTCTCGTAGACAATGTACCTACTCTCACCATTGGAGCTAATATGATTTTGTTACGATAATCCAATCTTTCGGCAGTAGTCATTTAACGGAAAATAATTTTCAGAAATTTTAAAAACATAAATAGCTTTCGGCCAAAGACTGTAGGCAATAACAATAACAAATGTTTATCTTCTTCTTTTTGGCCAAGCCAAGTGGACGCCTTCAATATATTAAAGGGCGAAACGGCCCAGTTCCTCCATCAACAAGCTTATAAATTGACTAAAATACAGTCAGAAAACTTAGCTGAGTTGCTGGAGGAGCTAGGATGAGCAGATGGTGGTGCTGTTGTCGGTGGAGACTACAATGCTGCGCTCAGGAGCCTAAGATTTCTCAGGAGCCTGAGATTTTTCAGGAGCCTGAGTATTCTCTCTCCTGAGGGCTCTCAGCAACCTGAGAAATCTCAAGATCCTCAATATGCCATTCTTAGTGCCATTTCATGTAAGTTTTTTAACTTTATATTTATTGTACATTTAATTATTATTTATTAGTTTATTATATTTATTTATTTTATATATGTAATAACATTTTGTTTTATTATATTTTATTTCATATTTATTTATTTATTTTATTTTGTTTATTAATTTTATTTATTTTTTATTCATTTTTGTTTGCAGTGTCTCTTCGGAATTACCCTTTGTGGCTCCGAGTAATCAATCTTCTTGATATGGAGCACGCCATCTCGGACAAGACCTCAATCAAATATGGTCTAAAGTCCGAGATGGCTAAGTCGTACCGGAGAGTGGAGAGTAAGATTGAAGAAGAGTTCACCTTGCCTTCAGGGACGGTGCATATACCGGAGAAGATGTCTCAATTGCGAAGAAGTGTCCTAAATGCATATAAAAAGGATGGCAAAAATTCAAAAAATCCGTATGTCCGCGCACTCAATTTGGTAAGTATATTAGTTTATTTTATTTTAATATATTTTATTTTAATTTTAAAATTTTTAATTCATTATTTTTAATTTTCTTTTTTTAGCACTTAACTGACTGCAGAGGTGAGCCTTCTTAATCTGAAGCAGCTTGTAGTCTCGGTCGCCCTCAGTACCATCATCCCTCCATCGTAATGAAATGCAGTGATTTTTTTATTTACTTGTTTTGTTATAATTTAATTTTGTTTTGCTATAATTTAATTTTAATTTTATTTATTATATATTGTAATAGGTACGTATTACATATTAGTTTTATTAGTTGGGGGTAATAAGCCTACTGATGAGACCCGTTGGCGTGGGTCGAAAGCGTTATAGGCAAGCCAAGTAGGGCCTAACCGGCGAAGACAGGATAGGTGTAGGAGTTTTTCCCTCATATGTAGGGACAAACCTTCATTGATAGGGTGGGGAGTGTTCTTTAGGATTAATTAGACATTATATTTATTTTATTTATTGAAATGTATTTATATAAGCAATTTTTTCTTCAAAAAAAGACATGCCTTAGGTTAGGTTAGGTGGCAGCCCGATGTATCAGGCTCACTTAGACTATTCAGTCCATTGTGATACCACATTGGTGAACGTCTCTCTTATCACTGGGTGCTGCCCGATTCCATGTTAAGCTCAATGACAAGGGACCTCCTTTTTATAGCCGAGTCCCAAAGGCGTTCCAAATTGCACTGAAACCACTTAGAGAAGCTTTGAAACCCTCAGAAATGTCACCAGCATTACTGAGGTGGGATAATCCACCGCTGAAAAACTTTTTGGTGTTCGGTCGAAGCAGGAATCGAACCACGACCTTGTGTATGCAAGGCGGGCATGCTAACCATTGCACCACGGTGGCTCCCCGGAAACATTATTGTCTCCATAGCATTATGCGTCTGTAATTTTCCTATATCCCTTTCGTACTAATCTTAGGCGACATTTTCGCCCCCAAAGCTGTATTGCAACTACAGTCATCCATCTGTCCACACTCCCAACCTAATATACATCGTCCTTACATTCCCCTCCGCCACTACATAAACAAGTACCCCCTTATACCATGGCACCTAACTGCCATTAACCGAAAAACACGCACCCCTACCACGTGTGGTCCCTACCTAGATGTCATAAACATGTCCATTACAAATAACACAATTTCAATAAATAAAATAAATATAATGTATAAATAATCCTAAAGAACACTCCCCACCCTATCAATGAAGGATTGTCCCTACATATGAGGGAAAAACTCTTACATCCTATCTTTGCCGTTTAGGCCCTACCTATAACGCTTTCGACCCACGCCAACGGGTCTCATCAGTAGGCTTATTACCCCCAACTAATAAAACTAATATGTAATACGTACCTATTACAATATATGATAAATAATTAAATTAAAATTCAATTATAACAAAACAATTAAATAAAAAATTCACTCCATTTCATTACGATGGAGGGATGATGGTGCTGAGGGCGACCGAGACTACAAGCTGCTTCAGGTTAAGAAGGCTCACCTCTGCCGTCAGTTAAGTGCTAAAAAAAAATTAAAAATAATGATTTAAAAATTTTTAAATTAAAATAATATATATTAAAATAAAATAAACTAATATGCTTACCAATTTGAGTGCCCGGACATACGGATTTTTTGAATTTTTGCCATCCTTTATTTTTTAGCACTTCTTCGCAATTGAGGCATCTTCCCGGTATATGCACCGTCGCTGAAGGCAAGGTGAACTCTTCTTCAATCTTACTCTCCACCCTCCGGTACGATTTAGCCATCTCGGACTTTAGACCATATTTAATTGAGGTCTTGTCCGAGATGGCGGGCTCCATATCAAGAAGATTGATTACTCGGAGCCACAAAGGGTAATTCCGAAGAGACACTGCAAATAAAAATAAATAAATAAATATAACATAAAAATAAAATATAATAAAATAAAATGTTATTACATATAAAATAAATAAAATAAAATAATAAATAAATATAATAAATTATTAATAAATAACTAAATATGCAATAAATATAAAGTTAAACAACTTACATGAAACGGCACTAAGAATGGCATATTGAGGATCTTGAGATTTCTCAGGCTGCTGAGAGCCCTCCAGAGCCTGAGATTTCTCAGTAGCCTGAGAAAAACTCAGGCTCCTGAGAAATCTCAGGCTCCTGAGAATTCTCAGGAAGATGGAAACTCTCAGGAGCCTGAGGACCCTCAGCAACCTGAGAATCTCCAAGATCCTCAACATCTATATCCATGGGAGACGCAGCGTTGTAGTCTCCACCGACAACAGCACCACAATCTGCTCTTCCTAGCTCCTCCAGCAACTCAGCTAAATTTTCTGACTGTATTTTAGTCAATTTATAAGCTTGTTGCTGGAGGAACTTTAATTTAAATTCACTTTGATGGGCAAATTTAAAATAATATATATTAAAATAAAATAAACTAATATACTTACCAAATTGAATGCCCGGACATACGGATTTTTTGAATTTTTGCCATTCTTTTTATATGCATTTAGGGCATTTCTTCGCAATTGAGACATCTTCTCCGGTACGCCTTAGCCATCTCTGACTTTAGACCATATTTAATTGAGGGCTTGTCCGAGATGGCGGGCTCCATATCAAGAAGATTGATTACTCGGAGCCACAAAGGGTAATTCCGAAGACACACTGCAAATAAAATAAATCAAAAAAAAAGTAAATAAAATTAATAAATAAAATAAATAAATATAATATAATTAAATAAAATAATAAATAATAATAAATAAATATGATAAATAATTAATAAATAATGAAATATACAATAAATATAAAGTTAAAAAACTTACATGAAATGGCGCTTAGAATGGCATATTGAGGATCCTGAGATTTCTCAGGTAGCTGAGAGCCCTCAGGAGCCTGAGACTTCTCAGGAAAATGGAAACTCTCAGGAGTCTGAGGACTCTCAGGAATCTCCAAGATCCTCAACATCTACATCCATGGGAGACGCAGCGTTGTACACCCAGAAAAAAGTAACCCCTTCATTAAGTTAAAATGAACTCATTGTCAAGAAAGTTGAACTTCGTATAGCGCCAAAGAGATTTTTATTTGTTTGAACGATGTGATTTTCGTAGAAATTAGGTACAATGCATTCCATATATTAGTTAACATTTCCCTATATTTATGTATCACTATACTACAGAATGAAAAAATTTAACTAAATTGATTCATATATGGAAAATTTTATTGAACTTTTTTCATTTGTTGTTGCTGCCTAACGATTTTGTCATCCTTTTACAATTTCAATACCTACATGTATAAAAAAATAATAAACCATTTTTTTCACAAAATACAGAATATTACCTGATAATTGAAGATTTCAAAATGAAGACGGATGAAAGGATTGTTATTCAGCTGGTGTTTTCTTTCTTTATACACCATCACAAACATTGATATATTTATTTTCAAAAAACCAAAGTTTTTCTCACTAATTTAAAATAACAAATATTTTACATATTTTATTTGTTATTTATTATATTATTTTACTATATTATTTGTTAACAGTCTCTCCGTACCAGTCTACCATAACAACATGATTACAACTAAAAAAAAAAACAACCCACGCGCAGGTACACCCTCACAAAAAATCGCTTCTGTCAAAATTTTATTTCTATACAAAATTTTCTCAAAATTTTATTTCTATAGAAAATTTTGTCAAAATTTCATTTTTATAAAAAATGCTGGCAACATTTTATTTTTATAAAATATTTAGTAAAAACTTTATTTCTACAGAAAATTTTTTCAATATTTTATTTTTATAGAAAAAATTGTCAAAATTTTATTTCTATAGAGAATTTTATTTCTACACGCTCACAAAAAATCGCTTCTGTAACATATACTCCCAAACATATTTTGCTTCAAGCATATACATTTTTGGCTATTGCCCAAACATTTATATGTTTGATCTCTTCCAATATATAATATGTTTGAAAGCATATTGGTCTAAACAATATATGTTTGGGTAGTCTAAGTTCCAAACATTTTGTATTTTTCCATCCAAATTCGATAATGTTGTCTTCCAAAAAACAATATGTTATTATGTGAACATATAATATGTTTGGAAGCATTTTGCACCCAAAAATATTATATGCTTAAAAAAAATTCTCCCAAACAATATTGTGCTCAAAATTTTATTTATTTATTTATATATTTACAATCATAACGAATTATGAAAATAAACAGGTAATATAGGTGCTAACAACATAGGTTTTCGACCTGAATGCTCAAAATTTTGTTTCTGCCTAATTGTATATTCCCCCACATCTTTCTCACTTTCACGAGATTTTTTAGTTCTTAGCACCTTTTTCTGTAATACAAACATTGTAGAAGAAATTATACAATTGTATGATTTTTTTATTTTAATTTTACCTTTTGCCGGACGGGGATTCGAACAGCGGACCACACAGTTTG
This sequence comes from Haematobia irritans, assembly GCF_050003625.1. NCBI lineage: Eukaryota > Metazoa > Arthropoda > Insecta > Diptera > Muscidae > Haematobia > Haematobia irritans. The sequence continues at coordinate 210,402,537 of NC_134399.1, forward strand.
TAAGGATCAAAGAAATAGCTGATCAAATGCCCAAGGAAAAATAAAATGTTAATTTTGTAATAACAAGCAACAACCACCAACTTAATTCAATATCGCTCCCTGTTAAATAGCGCTCCAAGCTACTAAACACATATATGTTTATAGGCTATTTCTAAATTAATATATGTTTGCATCCAAGCATATTATATTTACAAACATTTTATGTCCCAAACATAATATGTTCTAACATTTTAACATATATGTCCCAAACATGTTATGCTAGTTTATGAACATTATATGCTTGCACTCAAAAATATTGTGTTTAAAAATTTGTGTTCCAAACATATAATGTTTATAGCCAAACATATGAAAAACAGTCTTTTTCAACCGTGTAGATAAAAGTAATCTAGGAAAATTTCCTATATTCTAACCTTCTTATTCTAACCTCCTTAAGTTTTGAAAGGATTGAAGTTTTATTCGTATGTATGATTAGCTTTCTATAATAAAGGAAGTCAGAATTATCATTTTATAAGAAATTTTACTAAATTTGAGGAAACTTGGTTTTAGGTCGGTTTTTGTTTATTTGCATGGATGCTTTGTTATCAGTGAATAAAATTTTGTTGTTCAGAAGTAAATTCTTATACCCAGCGAAGAAAACAGTACTAGTAAAATTCCTTTCCGTTAATGAACTATTCAGAACTGCTTTCAGTTTAGGATTATTTTACTGAAACAAGTAAATTTTATTATTACACACAAAAATTTAACTTAATGAAAATAAAATGGCTAAACTAAATTTATGAACGTTTTTTCCTTTAGTTTTGAAGGCACTTTTTTCTGGGTGTAGTCTCCATCGACAACAGCACCACCATCTCCTCTTCCTAGCTCCTCCAGCAACTCAGCTAAATTTTCTGACTGTATTTTAGTCAATTTATAAGCTCGTTGCTGGAGGAACTGGGCCGTTTCGTCCTTTAATATATTGAAGGCGTCCACTTGGCGCTGGTTTATTTTTAATATTTTTTGTAATAGTTTTTGCGACTGAAAAAAAGATATGTAAAAATATATTAATATACTTATATATATGTAACAATAATTGATAATACTTATACCCAAAAAAATTAAACGTTTTCCTTCTGCAGCTGGATAGCGAATGACACTTTTACCTATCATCACCATCATAACTAATATCAAATAATTCAATAGTAATAGGTACTTTAATTTAAATATATATTAAAATAAAATAAACTAATATACTTACCAATTTGAATGCCCGGACATACGGATTTTTTTTAATTTTTGCCATCCTTTTTATATGCATTTAGGGCACTTCTTCGCAATTGAGGCATCTTCTCCGAGGTGAACTCTTCTTACTCTCCACTCTCCGGTACGCCTTAGCCATCTTTGACTTTAGACCATATTTAATTGAGGTCTTGTCCGAGATGGCGGGCTCCATATCAAGAAGATTGATTACTCGGAGCCACAAAGGGTAATTCCGAAGAGACACTGCAAATAAAAATAAATAAAATAAAATAAATAAATAAATATAAAATAAAATAAAATGTTAATACATATGTAAAATAAATAAATATAATAAAATAATAAATAAATATAATAAATTAATTAATAAATAATTAAATATACAATAAATATAAAGTTAAAAAACTTACATGAAATGGCACTAAGAATAGCATATTGAGGATCCTGAGATTTCTCAGGTTGCTGAGAGCCCTCAGAAGCCTGAGAATTCTCCAAGATCCTCAACATCTACATCCATGGGAGACGCACCGTTGTAGTCTCCACCGACAACAACACTACCATCTCCTCTTCCTAGCTCCTCCAGCAACTCAGCTAAATTTTCTGACTGTATTTTAGTCAATTTATAAGCTTGTTGCTGGAGGAACTGGGCCGTTTCGTCTTTCAATACAGTGAAGGCGTCCACTTGGCGGTGGTGTATTTTTAATATTTTTTGTAATAGTTTTTGCGACTGAAAAAAAGATATTTAAAACTATATTAATATACTTAAATATATGTAATAATAATAATTGATAATACTTACCATTATAATTCAGTTGAAACGTGTAAATGGACTAATACCAAAAGAATTAAATGTTTAGTTTAAACATAAATAACAAACAATTATTCTATCAATGTTCGTGATGGTGTATAAAGGAAGACAATTAATATTTGTAGGCATTGAAATTGTAAAAGGAGGACAAAATCGATAGGCAGCAACGTATAGAAGAAGAAAGAAATGCATTCTTCAGTCAATGCTGTTGATTCTTAATAAATGTAAAACATGTCTATTATTGAAGAAACTGTGGTCAAAATGGTCGACGGAATATATGCAAGAGGCATCAGTACGAAATTCCTATTACTTCAGAATTTTTCCGACGGTGCGAAGAAACCGTGGTTCGGTAATGTGGCAGTGAAATCACTTCAATGTAAGGCAATTAATAGAATACTGTGTGACAATGCATTCTGCAATTCTACACTGTATAAGGTGCGTGTAGCTGATTCTCCAGAGTGTGATTCATGCGGTGGTGTGGAAACACCATCCCATGTGATTTTTGAATGCCCTAGATTTTTCTTGGAGAGAACGCATCTCACTGAATTGGATGGTATATTTGATATAGAACAATTTGTTGGCAAACATGATATAGAAGGATTGAGCACTTTAGCGGATTTCTTGGAGAAGTCTGGTCCATGCATTTAGATTCATGATAGCATTGCGACGTCTATTGGTGTTGGCTTTGTGATCCCGGGCCAAATAAGTCTTCCAATAAGGGTGTCTTTTTCATCGGCATTGGGAGCAACTTAAAAGAAAAGTATATACGGCCGTAAGTTCGGCCAGGCCGAAGCTTATGTACCCTCCATCATGGATTGCGTAGAAACTTCTTCTAAACACTGCCATCCACAATCGAATTACTTAAGTTGCGGTAACGCTTGCCGATGGCAAGGTATCTTAAAACCTCCTAACACCATCTTCTAAATTGTATGTAAGTCCATACGTGGTATATATTAAGTCAAAAAAGATCGATCCAATACGTATATAATTCAGTTTGACAAAGTAGACATAAAATTTTGACAAAATTTTCTACAAATATAAAATTTTAACAAAATTTTCTATAGAAATAAAAATTTTGACAAAATTTTCTATAGAAAGAAAATTTTGACAAAAATTTCTACAGAAATAAAATTTTAACAAAATTTTCTATAGAAATAAACTTTTGACAAAATTTTCTATAGAAATAAAATCTTGGTAGATTATTTTTGGCTCGAGTGGCAACCATGATTATGAACCGAATAAAACTTGAACAAAATTTTCTATAGAAATAAAACTTGAACAAAATTTTCTATAGAAATAAAATTTTGACAAAATTTTCTATAGAAATAAAATTTTGACAAAATTTTCTATAGAAATAAAATTTTGGTAGATTATTTTTGGCTCTAGTGGCAACCATGATTATGAACCGATATGGACCAATTTTTGTGTGATTGCACCAATTTTGGTATGGTTCTTAGCGACCATATACTAACACCACGTTCCTAATTTGAACCGGATCGGATGAAATTTGCTCCTCCAAGAGGCTCCGGAGGTCAAATCTGGAGAAGGTTTTATATGGGGGCTATATATAATTATGGACCGATATGGACCAATTCTGGCACTGTTGTTATAGATCATATACTAACACCATGTTCCAAATTACAACCGGATTGGATGAAATTTGCTTCTCTTGGAGACTTCGCAAGCCAAATCTGGGGATCGGTTTATATGGGGGCTATATATAGTTATGAACCGATGTGGACCAATTTTTGCATGGTTGTTAGAGACCATATACCAATATCATGTGCCAAATTTCAGGCGGATCGGATGAAATTTGCTTCTCTTTGAGGCTCCGCAACCCAAATCTGGGGATCGGTTTATATGGGCGCTATATTTAATTATGGACCGATGTGGACCAATTTTTGCACGGTTGTTAGAGACCATATACAAATACCATGTACCAAATTTCATCCGGATCGGATGCAATTTGCTTCTCTTTGAGGCTTCGCAAGCCAAATTTGGAGATCAGTTTATATGGGGTCTATATATAACTATGGACCGATGTGGACCAATTTTTGCATGGTTGTTAGAGACCATATACCAACATCATGTACCAAATTTCAGCCGGATCGGATGAAATTTGCTTCTCTTTGAGGCTCCGCAAGCCAAATCTGGGGATCGGTTTATATGGGGGGCTATATATAATTATGGACCGATGTGGACCAATTTTTGCATGATTGTTAGAGACCATACACCAACACCATGTACCAAATTTCAGCCGGATCGGATGAAATATGCTTCTCTTAGAGGCTCCACAAGCCAAATCTGGGGATCGGTTTATATGGGGGCTATATATAATTAAGGACCGATATGGACCTATTTTTGCATGGTTGTTAGAGACCATATACCAACATCATGTACCATATTTCAGCCGGATCGGATGAAATATGCTTCTCTTAGAGGCTCCACAAGCCAAATCTGGGGATCGGTTATGGGGGCTATATATAATTAAGGACCGATATGGACCAATTTTTGCATGGTTGTTAGAGACCATATACCAACATCATGTACCATATTTCAGCCAGATCGGATGAAATTTTCTTCCCTTTGAGGCTCCGCAAGCCAAATCTGGGGATCGGTTTATATGGGGGCTATATATAATTATGGACCGATGTGGACCAATTTTTGCATGGTTGTTAGAGACCATATACCAACACCATGTACCAAATTTCAGCCGGATCGAATAAAATATGCTTCTGTTAGAGGCTCCACAAGCCAAATCTGAGGGTCCCTTTATATGGGGGCTATACGTAAAAGTGGACCGATATGGCCCATTTTCAATACCATCCGACCTACATCGATAGCAACTACTTGTGCCAAGTTTCAAGTCGATAGCTTGTTTCGTTCGGAAGTTAGCAAGATTTCAACAGACGGACGGACATGCTTAGATCGACTCAGAATTTCACCACGACCCAGAATATATATACTTTATGGGATCTTAGAGCAATATTTCGATGTGTTACAAATGGAATGACAAAGTTAATATACCCCCATCCTATGATGGAGGGTATAAAAAACAACAACAGAAACTAGCTTATTTTAATTTATTTAAATAAAAACGAAAATTAAGTGCAGAAAACAGTTATTACGCTTAAAATTGTGAACAATTTTCGACTTTCCAAATGGGATAAATTGATTGTTTTTTCAGATATTTTTCCAGACATGCTGCATCCATCGATAATAAACAAACTGGCTGATAGACGCTGCAACATGTAACTTGCTACTTGTAAATCAACATCATCCTTTTATTAATCAAACAAGGTTATGTTAAATGTGATGTGATAAACGGAAAAATGCTATATTTATAAGAATTTATAAATGTTTAAACAAATTAATAAAAATCTACACAATCGTGTTTTACTTGACCACAATGATTCTTTTACAACTATCTTAAAATGCTCTTTTTCTGATAGTTTGAAGGGGCTCTTATTGGCGTCGTTCTAAATTTATTTAAAAAGGCACCTAATAATTGCACTGATGCGATACTTTTTTATAGTAACTTGGCGTGGTACAACTTCTCAATAGTGAAGGCGCTTTTCCGTCGTATTTTGTATATTGTATACGACTGTTTTCGAATTCAAAAAATGTTAATGTATTATAAAAGTAAATCTTTTGTTGAGTACGAAAGCTTTTTAATTTATTTTTGTGCCCATTTTTAAGTAGCAATTTTAAGTTGACATAGAATTGAAGAAAAAAACGGCGCTTCTTAAAATGTTCTTTTGTGTTGTTCGAAAATCACATTAAAATTAAATTTTATTTTGTCGCAGTTTTGAATGTAATGTTTTGGGCAAATATTAGCGTTTCTAATTGATTTATAAATCATCTGTCTAATATTTTGGATAAAACTGGAAAATCTGGGAAAACGAGCTCTTTCTTTGTTTATCCTTGCGGCCATTTTCTCATACCCGAAATGAAATCTTTCGTTTGTTTGACTTCAATGCCCACAGCTGAATCAACTGGTTTTGGCGTACCAGTCGAATGAAAGCTTTCGCTTCGGGTATGAGAAATCGGCTGTTTATCTTCGGGACTGTCATTTAAACCAATTTCAATGAGAGTTGCAGAATTTTTGTTATTCAAATTAATATAAAGTATTTTCAAAGCAAAAAATCTGGTGGTTTGAATTGGTACTATTGATTGATGTGACTGATAGTTCACATTCTCCTTTTTGTTATTAAAGATTTCATTTTGTCGTTGAAGTAAAACAATATCTTGAGTTTTAAAGTTTTAAAACGTTTTATTTATATTTTTTATTTCGTTTTTAATTCACTTCGAACGTGTTGTAGAGTTTTAGAAAATAATAATATATAACGGAAACTAAAAACGAGGTTCGTATTTGTTTTCTTCCAAGGCCTTAAATTATAAATGTGATTGTATACAAATTTTGCTATAACTACAACTAGATACAATTAAATTTGAATTTTGTTCATCTTTGAGAAGGTTGATAGGGGGCGGGGGAGGGAAATCGGATATTTTGTATGAAAAACAAAAATTGGATTAACCCTAAAATAATGTAAACATATATTTTAAAGAGCGGAATTATCATTTGATGGTAATCGCATGTTTAATAATACATTCTATACTTCAATTTCTTTTTTTTTTTTTGTTCGTAAATACTTTCTAATTACTGCTTCAAACATCATGAATGCTATCATCAATTTCTTGACGTTTATCAATCCTTTGGCAACGGCAACACAGCGACATAGATTTCCAACAATTTCGATGAAAACAAGAGCCACAGCGATCACAACGAATAACCCGTGAGTCCCAGGGATATATAACGCTATCGGTATTACAGTACTCACATAGAAAGCCTCTGGCAGTACAAAGCTAAATTTTTAGAAAAGATGTTAGTTAAAACAAGTATATACGGCCGTAAGTTCGGCCAGGCCGAATCTTATGTACCCTCCACCATGGATTGCGTAGGAACTTCTACTAAAGGCTGTCATCCACAATCGAATTACACTTGCCGATGGCAAGGTATCGTAAAACTTTTTAACACTGTCTTCTAAATTGTAAGTTAGCCCATACGGGGTATATATTAAACAAAAAATGGCCGATTAAATACGTATATAATCTAGTTTGACAAAATTTTCTATAGAAATAAAATTTTGACAAAATTTTCTATAGAAATGAAACCTTGACAAAATTTTCTATAGAAATAAAATTTTGACAAAATTTTCTATAGAAATAAAAATTTGACAAAATTTTCTATAGAAATAAAACTTGACAAAATTTTCTATAGAAATAAAATGTTGACAAAATTTTCTATGGAAGTAAAATGTTGACAAAATTTTCTATAGCAATACAATTTTGACAAAAATTTCTATAGAAATAAAATGTTGACAAAATTTTGTATAGAAATAAAATTTTGACAAAATTTTGTATAGAAATAAAATGTTGACAAAATTTTCTACAGAAATAAATTTTTTACAAAATTTTCTATAGAAATAAAATTTTGACAAACATTTCTATAGAAATAAACTTTTGACAAAACTTTCTATAGAAATGAAATTTTAACAAAACTTTCTATAGTAATAAAATTTGACAAAATTTTCTATGGAAATAAAGTTTTGGTAGATTACAAAATTTTCTATAGAAATAAAATTTTGACAAAATTTTCTATGGAAATAAAATTTTGACAAACATTTGTATAGAAATAAACTTTTGACAAAACTATCTATAGAAATGAAATTTTGACAAAACTTTCTATAGTAATAAAATTTGACAAAATTTTCTATGGAAATAAAGTTTTGGTAGATTATTTTTGGCGATATGGACCAATTTTTGTGTAATAAGTCATCGGCTATATATAACTAAAGACCGATATGGACCAATTTTTACATGGCTGTTAGAGGCCATATATTGACAAAATGTACCAAATTTCAACCGTATCGGATGACTTTTGCTCCTCCAAGAGGTTCCGGACGTCAAATCTGGGGACGGTTTATATGGGAACTATATATAATTATGGACCGATATGGACCAATTTTTGCATGGTTGTTAGAGACCATATACTAACACCATGTACCAAATTTCAACTGGATCGGATGAATTTTGCTCTTCCAAGGGGCTCCGGAGGTCAAATCTGGGGATCGGTTTATATGGGGGCTATATATAATTATGGACCGATATGGACCAATTTTTGCATGGTTATTAGAGGCCGTAAACTAACATCAGGTACCAAATTTCAACCGGATGGGATGAATTTTGCCCCTCCAAGAGGCTCCGGAGGTCAAATCTGGGGATCGGTTTATATGGGGGCTATATATAATTATGGACCGATATGGACCAATTTTTGCATGGTTGTTAAAAACCGTATACTAAGACCACGTACTAAATTTCAACCGGATCGGATGAATTTTGCTCCTCCAAGAGGCTCCGGTGGTCAAATCTGGGGATCGGTTTATATGGGAGCTATATATAATTATGGACCGATATGGACCAATTTTTGCATGGTTGTTAAAAACCGTATACTAAGACCACGTACTAAATTTCAACCGGATCGGATGAATTTTGCTCCTCCAAGAGGCTCCGGTGGTCAAATCTGGGGATCGGTTTATATGGGAGCTATATATAATTATGGACCGATATGGACCAATTTTTGCATGGTTGTTAGAGACCGTATACTAAGACCACGTACCAAATTTCAACCGGATCGGATGAATTTTGCTGCTCCGGGAGGCTCCCCAAGCCAAATTTGGGGATCGGTTTATATGGGGGCTATACGTAAACGTGGTCCGATATGGCCCATTTTCAATACCATCCGACCTACATCAATAACAACTACTTGTGCCAAGTTTCAAGTCGATAGCTTGTTTCGTTCGGAAGTTAGCGTGATTTCCACAGACGGACGGACAGCCGGACAGACGGACGGACGGACGGACAGACGGACGGACGGACGGACGGACATGCTTAGATCGGCTCAGAATTTCACCACGACCCAGAATATATATACTTTATGGGGTCTTAGAGCAATATTTCGATGTGTTACAAACGGAATGACAAAGTTAATATACCCCCATCCTATGGTGGAGGGTATAAAAATGTCCTTTTGCATTAGATTCCAAGACTTACCACACAATTAAATATATGATTTTCACATTTAATTATCAGTTCATCAATTGATCGATGCAAACAGTTACTACGGGCATCAATAAAATCAGACATTGACCAATTGTCTAAATCGGAGGTTAGATAGTCGGGTACACTCTCAAAATAGGTTTGTTCACGTACTGCAAAACGACAGGTACGTATAAAATCTTTGACATATTTCAACTGCAATCTCTTATTGCGTGCACTTAATAATGCTTTGCTACGAAAATATAAGGCAGGATTTAGATCGGGTACATAAAATAATGGATACGAAGACATTTGTTCAAGCAAACGATATGCAAATACACTAACAGGATAACATTTGAAATCCCAGCTAAAAAGGAAAAAGCAAAAAAAATGAATTATTTCCGATTTTCTTTTGGTATTTCGCAAAACTTACTTTTGCAAAATCTTTGCAGGTGTTGCAGAAATCTGATTACGATGACATCCTGTACATAGATATTTTCCCAAATAGGTACAATAGCGAAAACTCTGTACATATTGAGGTGATACTCGCATGCCACAGCCAGCACAGCGGAAATTTTGTTTTTTCATTAATTCCTTTCGACTTAAAAAATAAAACAGACATACCACAAAAAAAGGTGATTGTATTAAATTTCCTAAAATTGTTTACAACTTACTCGTCCGATGGATGATCTGTAAATATTATTTGCTGCCTAGGTGGAGCCCAGTATTTTGTTCCTCTCGTAACTGAGTGTATAATATTTTCATCGGGATTATTACTCGATAAATCCGGCATGGGTAAAAGACTCTGTGGTGTATCACTATCAGAAACTAGCCATTTTAGTTCAGATACTTTTGGTAAATGCTCCTCATCGAATTTCGATATTAATGACAAACCAACTACTTCAGCTGACAGTGATTCCACAGGCACATCTTCTGCATATGGTACTTGTTCACATTCATTTATTTCATGTGTGGTAACACTGGATGATCTTAATGTAACTGTTGGATGCTTACGCTCCGATGATGATAAACAATCTGTAGCCAATGCTGTAGCTGAAATGAAACAATCGCTTATTTAAAAAATCTGCTAAAATTATAAGAATCAATTTTGTGATTTAATCAAAATCTCATCGCTCAAAGCGACGGGCATAATAATATTGGAACCACCAAGTTTTACAACGCTAAAAATATAATAATTCTACTCTGAAGAGAATGCATAAATCACCTTCTATATTTAGCTTATCCATATGAGGTCCCTGTTTATTCCACTTAATATGCTCGATTGCTGAAATTATAGCCTCAGATATTCGAAAATGGGCATTTTCCTTTTCCAATTCGGTATCATTGCGTGAATGTGCCATTTTTAGAAATTTTGTTAAACTTTGGCAATCTGCCATTGTGGGTGAACAATTAGCCGTAGTCGTAGGAAGGTTGGATGTTGAGGCCGTTACATCTTTAGTTGGCCCAGTAAATGGAGGTGTTGAATAGTCCAAAGCCGTGCTTACATCATCGAACAATGTTTGTGTTTTTCGAGATCGTAATTTTTTACCATAAATCGGTAAAAATTTCTCAAAGACAGCCGAACTTAGGGAGGATGGTGTCGATTGTAAAGATGTAGGCGTTTGATGATGTTGTTGTCCATCGGATGTATTTATTGAATCAATAGCTGCCTCTGGCATTTGATCTTCCTCGTGCAAATTGTGATCGGTATACCATGAAGTATACGAGGGCGGTGTACTAAAGAGCGAGGAGAAAAAACTATTCAAAGGACTAAGACTCTTCGATGATTTATGAACCGGTAAATGATGAGCTGTGGGAATAGGTGTAGGTTGAGTGGTGGCAGTTGACTGTATCGTTGGTGAGTGCTTGTTTCTTTGCTCCCAAGTATGATCGGTCCATATTTTTATGTTATCGGTATTGATCAGTTGTATACGTTTGGCTGTTGTATTCGAATTGGACGAAGACATCGATGCAGACATTAGGGAAGACGATATTGTAGAATTAGTCGAATTTAAATGCATACTCGATGAAGACGTAGGGCTTTTATTGCGACTCGAGGTAGTATTCTGTGATGTTGAAGGTCGTTGATGGTCATAACCACACAAAGATTCGCCAGATGAAGTTGAAAATATGTGTGTCGTTGAGGCACCCAGGCGACATATTCCATCAACTTGCACCTGTGGTATATTTCGAGGTTTTGTATGCTTGTGTTGTTTAATATCAGAAATTGTTTTGCATCTTGGACGTGCATCAGTCATAACAGCACAATCCTCTTTGGCATTTGGAGGCATATAAGGTGTTTTAAAGTCTGGAAGACTCTTGGTTTTTCTTATAGTTAACAACACTACTGAATTCGCCATCGAAGGTCGCTGCACTTTGTGTGGAACATTTTGTTCCTCTTTACCATTTTGAGATTTTTGTCCCGGTACTAGTACGATAACATTAGGCTGTGAACTGTAACGTTTATGTGGTGTTCTCTTTAGACCTTCCTTGAGCATTGAATCGATTTGTTTCAAAAGACCAAACTGACGTGTCTCGAAAGCACTTATGCAAATAAATAAAGCATCAACGTATTTTTCATGCCTGAGAAAGGCTTCACTTGTATAGTGCTCCTCCAAAAGTTCCTTATCAGAAACCAAATACTGCAGAAAAATAAACAACACAGATTGGTTTAGGTTTCGACGTAACCAATCAATTATACATGGTTCTGATAAGTCGGTGTTGGGAAATTTCTGACGAAATGCTGATGGTACAGATGAGGGAGTGCTGGGCCGTGTTGATGTTGCTTTTCCAGCCGTTTGTTTAGAATATTGCGAACTATTACGTATATGCACGGCATTAAGCACCCATTCAAAGTCATCAATTACTTTATTTGTCGTATACGAATCGGAATCATTGTAACTACTTGCACCAGTCGCCGACGATGATGGCATGGATGAGTCACTTGTTAAGTTGGAAGTGTCATTCAATACATGTTGTTGCTGTAAAATGTAAAAAAAAATAAAAACAAGTAAGAAGCTGTACCATTTATAGCACGTAAATAAATGTCAGTAGAGTTTGTATTCTCAAAGATCAATGAGCTGAATTTTTTATAAGTATTTGATGTACTTATAATTCCTGTTAAGATGGATATATTTATTTTATATTTATTGTAAAAATAACCAAGCCTTTAGGCCAATATAAATAGTTACAAAAAAATACAAAAATAACTTTACATATATAAATATTTGACCAAAATAAAAAATTAGAAAAAAACTAGCAATAATAAATTATAATCGAGAAAAACAAAGAATAAGTAATGATACATGTTTTTAAAAATGAGAAAAAAATGAAAAACTATTTCGATTAAAAATTTTAATTATATTCTAAATTCCTCAAATGCAATAAATAATTATATAATTGCTATGTGGCTCTTATGGCAGTCATTTTTGGTACTACTTATATGATGATTCATGAGTCTGGAGAACCATGACTTGAAAAAAAACACCAATATATCCATTTCATTTCAATTTTTATAGAACCTTATTTTAAATGGTTTGAGTAGATTCCATGGACATATCCATGCGTCAATCTAACAATTTCCAAATTCCACGAACAAACAAGCGAACATACATATATTTAGGACATTAATTGAGAGAAATTTTAAAGAATTTAAGCGTAATATAATTTTATCCCAGCAAAAACAGTGCCGCCAAAAAAGTAGTTCTTTTTGGATCCGGAAGTAGTGCAAAATTTGGCGCAGAAGCGATGAATTTAACATGGGCTTGGCATAGGAGGATGTCCACCATTTAACAGCCGTTTGCATCAAAAAACAAAAAAATAAAATAAAATAAATAAAAAATGAGCTTCCTGCGCAGTTAAAATAAAGAACATCTTTTGGAAGACATTTTTGAAAGTGCTTTTAAAGTTGTGCCTTTAGGACTTCCATTTTTTTTTTTTTGCTGCAATATGTTAAACAAAACTATTAATGTATAAAATTCGAACTAAATTATAATTTGGCATTTAAATGGCTAAATAAATGTTAAGTGTTTTTTATGATATCCTCAAAAAGGGGTCGAAGTGAGTCCTTACGAAATCCATGTTGATAATTGACATCGTGTAACTATAGGTATACCTTTTTTAATCTTCGCAGGGACATTTTCTTCCCTTTAATTCAAAATAAGATTATAAAACATCAGTTTATTATCCATTATTGTTGGAGGCGTCTCCACATTGTCTTCTAAAAATGCTTTGGGCAATTTTATTAGCGAGTTTATGAAGCCTAAAACACTTGGAGATGACTCGGAAGTTTTTCCCAGCTCCCAGGGTTGTAGTTGTCAGCTTTTGGAGACAAAAAAAAATATCTAAACATCGAAAATTGCTGATCTAAAGAAGTCAGAATAATTATTGACCCAACCGTGATTAGGAAAGACGATTATTAAACATAACTTATCCTACTCCAAGATATACGCATCCAAAATGATTGTCCCCTTAAGGAAAATCATATCAATGTATATGTCTAAACCTTAATATAGTAACCATTGACTAACAATCGAATAACCCCATCTGCGAAAACTTGGTATCGGTAAGTAAAAAAATTTTAATCGCGAAAATAACAAAAAAAAACAAATTACTCATATTAAGTACAACGACCTTGACTTCATCGAAGTACATATTTGCTATATTTGAGAGAAATCATAATGAATTTTATATAAGGGGATGCAATAAAATTGAACGATAAGGACTAATGGACTTGTTTTTTTTTTATCGCAATCATCCTAGCATGGATATAGAGAACAACCGCCTATTAATGTCCAATAAATATAGAAAAAAGACAAAGACAAAATAAATGGAAGAAAATCGAAATACCTACATCACAACACGACTGTCTAGAGGCTAATTGGAAAATACTTTCACTTTTCAAAAACGAGGAAATGTCCCTGTGGAGAGTAAAAACTCCCAGAAAATTACCAAAATATTCCTTAATTACCTTAGAGCTCGAACATTCTACCAAACCATTTAATATAATATCAAAACTGGCGTTTCTTATTTCGTTAAATGTTATCTCATCGTCATTAAGGAATGCGCATAATTCGATTGACTTTTTGAAATTTACTATAAGCTCTTCACGCTTTTCTTTTTGTAACAATAGTTTTTCTTTTTCGTTTGACATTTCTTTGCTTATTCATATGATTCAACATTTGAGATTCGTAAAAATTATTTGTGCCAATTTTTGTTTTCTATTGCTGCTTTTGTTTACTACACACAAGGCTTGAATTTAATTAATGAACACAACATTAATGAACACATCCAATAACACGAGCATTTTTCATACGCAACGAGGGCCTTTAAAAAGTATCCCAATAAACACAGAGTGTGCATTTTCCAGCGGCAAGGTTGAGAGTAAACATAATTTTCAACATAAATTTAACTTGAATTGAAAAGGCTTATACTACACACTACCCAATAAACACAAATGTTTGAAAAATGCTAAATTTCAACAATTTTTCTAACATTTTTTCAAAGGATTAGGGTAATATTCAAGTTGAGAAATTGTTGAGAAAATCGCGTTCTCAACAAAAAACAGACATTACCCTCAACAGTGAAATTCAACACATTAGCAATGATATCTCAAGTGTTATCCTCAAATTGAAATGCATCGCTACTCAATAATTTGTCAAACAATTTTCGATGCGAGTCATATTCAAAATTAACATCGTTGCAAATACTTTTCAACCTGAATTTGTATGAATGGTATCCCCACTTCAAATTGAAAGTCAAAGCCAAAATTCTATGCATTTTGTATAATTTATTCATTTTCATCAAAATAAAATATATAATAATACACTACACTACATAATACACTACAATACCAATTGATATATAATAATCTTATTAAACATATCAACAACTAAGAACAAAAAAAAAAACAAACAACAAAACTTTAAATATCTTAAACATTATTAGTAAACACTTTTGCATTGATAATTTGATTTCCTTCCTTTTGGTTCCTTCCTTTTATTAACATGCGGGCAATTTGAAATTAGGAACGTACTGAACCGCTTGTTAGAATTGATTTCCAGCAGAAGGAATTCACAAAATATCCATTTTAAACTGATAATAGCATATGAATTAAACTGACGATGTGATGCACATTTTCATCCAGAAGTTGTTGATTTCAACAATTTGTTGTTTTTAACAATTTTAATTGGTTGCACTTGTAATGTTTCTGGAAACTTTTTCTTTTCGATAAGCCACTCATTTTTCATTGGTCTGCTTCTTAATGTTTGCAAGAATGTAGCATTCAAAGATTTTAGTGTTCTGCAAAGAGATTTAAATTTAGTGACTTCTCTAAAGTGTTGATTTAATTTTTCATATTGACGTACCAATTATTATAAACTATTTGAAGCAGTTCCAGGTTATTGTCCCCCATTTTTTCATTGGTCAGCTTTTTAATGTTTTCAATAACGTAGAATCCATAATTTTAGTTTTCTGCAAAGAGATATACCTTTAGTGACTTCCTTAAAGTTTTATTTCATTTTGTTTTTTTTTTCACTTACCTATTTTTATAAACTATTTGGTTATTTGCTTAAATTTTCCATTTTTTTATTTCTTGCAATTGACCACGAACTTCGTTGCACAAATAAGTATTGAAAACCACATGGTTTTTTCGTTGCATTTTAGGGTAGTGTTTTGTCAAAGTTTTCTCATATTATCTTCAACACCTTTACAAAGATTTCGTCAACATTTTGGCAAATTGGAAGTAATTCGCAAACAATTTGAAGATGTATTGAAGATGAGCTATTTCAAGTCAAGTTGAATTTATGTTGAAAATGATATTTACCCTCAAACTGAAGAGGTGTTGTATTTGAAAAACGCTCATCCTGTGTTTATTGGGTAGAGACGAAATCTTCGTATATTTCAAATAATTTGAAATCGTGTCACTTCCAAAAGACAAAAAATCGTACAGTGTGGTCGAACGCTAAAAATTGTCGGAGGAAAAGCGGACCTTACACGGTACGCCTATTTCCCTGCCAGCATTTCAAAGTTCCATTTCATCTTCATCGCTACCACAGACTCGTAAATGTCACTACAACCATCATACTGTGATGGGGGGCAGCATATCATAAAGTACAAAATTTACTTCATACATGTATTTTGACATCACTAGTTTTACAAAAGCCATTTTATTTTTTGTGAAACGCCAAGCGCAACCAGCTTGTTATATTTTATTTAAATAAAAACGAAAATAAAGTTCTGAAAACATAGATTTTACGCTTAAAATTGTGAAAGGTATATTGGTGAACAATTTTTGATTTTCCAAATGGAATAAAGTGATTGTTTTTCAAATATTTTACAGACACGCTGCCTCCATCGAATAAAAGCACTGGCTGATAGACGCTGCAACATGTAACTCGCTACTTGTAACTCTACCTCATCATTAATGCAAAAAATAATGTTAAATGTGATGTGATAGTGGTATAAATGTTATATTTTTACGAATTTGTAAATACCCTGCCAACATTTCAAAGTTCCATTTCAACCTCATCGTTACCACAGACTCGTAAATGTCACTTCAACCATCATGAAAAGGTACATCAAAAAGTACATGCAAGTAGTTTGCCATCCCTACTGTTAAAAAAGCCATTTTTTTGTGAAACGCCAAGCTCAACCAGCTTGTTATATTTTAATTAAATAAAAATGAAAATAAAGTTATGAAAACATAGATTATACGCTTAAAATTGTGAAAGGTATATTGGTGAACAATTTGGTGATTTTCCAAATGGAATAAAGTGATTGTTTTTCAGATATTTTACAGACACGCTGCCTCCATGGAATAAAAACACTGGTTGATAGACGCAGCAACATGTAACTCGCTACTTGTAACTCAACATCATCATTAATGCCAAAAATTATGTTAAATGTAATGTGATAGTGGTATAAATGTTATATTTTTAAGAATTTGTAAATGTTTAATCAAATTAATAAATATCTAAACAAACGTGTTTTACTCGACCACAATGATTCTTTTACAACTATCTTAAAATGCACTTTTTCTGATTGTTTGGAGGGTCCCTTATTGGCGTCGTTCTAAATTGATCTATAAAGGCACCTAATAATTGCACTCATGCGAAACATTTTTGTAGTAACTTGGCGTGGTACAACTTCTCAATAGTGACGGCGCTTTTCCGACGAGTTTTTGATGTCGTATATGATTGTTTTCGACGTAGTGGGGATTCTCAAAAGAGTCCCCAAATTCAAAAAATGTTGGCAGGGTAATTAATCAAATTAATAAATATCTAAACAAACGTGTTTTACTTGACCACAATGATTCTTTTACCACTATCTTAAAATGTGCTTTTTCTGATTGTTTGGAGGGTCTCTTATTGGCGTCGTTCTAAATTGATCTATAAAGGCACCTAATAATTGCACTCATGCGAAACCTTTTTGTAGTAACTTGGCGTGGTACAACTTCTCAATAGTGACGGCGCTTTTCCGACGAGTTTTTGATATCGTATATGATTGTTTTCGACGTACTGGGGATTCTCAGAAGCGCCCCCAAATTCAAAAAATGTTGGCAGGGTTGTTGTATGTTCGTTCAAGTTTTGCCCTTAAGGCCGGTATGCACCTCTAGCGAAATTTTCGGTAGCAAAAATTTATTTAAGTCTACAACAAAAAAACAGGGTTGTGTACACAATTTTTAAACCAGATAATCGCTTTTAAAAATTGTTAATATATGTTCCAAATATTCCTCAAATAAATTGTTTATTATTTACAGACCTTTTAAAACTTTTACGCACACAATGATTGTAATAAATTAAATGTTTGCTGCCAAAATATGCTTTTGACAACCCTGTTATTTTCATTAGAGGTGCGTACCAACTTACGAAATTGAACGCTACCGAAAATTTCGTTAGCATAAATAGCAATGCATTTCTTATGGGAATGAAATTTTTCGCTAGAGGTGCATACCGGCCTTTACACTGCACTCAACAAAAATGTTGACAACATGAAAAAATAAGAAGTAACATAAACATAAACAATGAAGATGTACGAAAAGTTATTTATTTATTTATTTTAGTAATACTAAGCCTTAAAGGCCGACACATGTATTACATAGCAATATTTCATAGCCCATAAAACAAATCTTAAAACTATAAACAAAATAATAATAAAATCACACTAAAACTAAGTTTCGCTAGGTATTTCTACTATTGGTCCCCCAACCACAACTACACATAAAAAAAGTTAATATTTAATATTTAATTTCTAATATCCGCCCAAATCAGCAACATAAAACAAATACAGATATAGTACAAAGGATAAATATTCTCATATACAAGTTTGTGGAGAAAAGCCTTAAATATTTACCCTTCAGTTCTGAGTCAAGTAAACCAACAGTTTAAGCCGAAAAGCATTGTTGGTGTGGGAAAAAACTTGTAGATCAACGGGTAATGGATTCCATATACGAGCTATACGCACGACAAATGAATTCTCAAAGGCCAAATTAACAATCCTAGGTATAATGATTTGCGTATTGCGACTTGAGAGGGAAAAACTAAACATATCACGTACAAGGTCCGGAACTCCACTTCTAATCACCTTGTAAAAGAAATTGAAGCACTTGAAATTGATACAAGAATCAAAGTGCATTCCTCAAACTCTTGACATCTTCGGAGATATGATCACGCCTCTTCAGGTTGTATGTGAAACGTGCAATAGTGTTCACAATTCGCCTAATTCTCTGTTTAACATATACGAAAGTGCCAGACACAATTTCCAAACCATATAAAATATGTGGCATAAGTATCACCTTAGCCAATCTAGCTTTAACCCATGTCGGAAAACACATATTAGTAGAGTAAATCCTACGTAATATACTGTAGACCGTCCTTTACACCATGTTAACATGAGGCTCAAAACTAAGTCTGGCATCAAGCAAAATGCCCAACCACCTGTGCTGCTCAACAAACTCCACCCTATCCTGACCCACAAATATATCCAGTTCACCTCTACCTCCAAACATAATTGCCTTAGATTTGTGAGGATTTATCACTAATGAATTCAACATTGCCCATTGGACAACCTTACCAAGACAATTATTTACTCAACAATATGTAAGGACGTGCGATCACAACCGAAGAGAATCATGACATCGTCCGCAAATAAGTACAATTGCATGAGATATCAAACAGGCATCGAGGAAGTTCATTGATATATAAAAGAAATAAAAGGGGCCCCAAAACCGAGCCTTGAGGCACCCCAGAGTTTATGGCAAGAATCGAGGAAACTTTACCATTCATCGAAACAAACTGTAACCTGTCACGTAAGTAAGACATAATGAGTTTACAAGCCGATCTAGAAAATTTGAACTGGTCCCTAAGCTTTGCAATCAATGTGGAGTGACTAATCGAATTGAACGCCTTTGTTAAATCTAAAGAAACCAAAACACTAAAAGTTATGGATGAAGCCATTTTTGAATAAAAACAAATGGAAGAAAACAATAAAAATCCGGGTATTTGTGGCAAAACAATGATTCCTGAAGTAATCCACATTTACTAAATTACAAATAACTTGATGAGTTTCAAAATAATTCTCGCTTGGTTTTTCATTGAATGAAGTAGAATTTTTCTACGTTTTCGTGATAGTTCCGATTTAGATTTATATATTTCATAAAGTTCCAACAAGAATCGGCAATCCACCACTAATTTCATTGCAGAAATTCCTGTTTTTATTGTGAAAATAAATTTGTTTTTGATGTTTGGCGATCCCCTTACATCTAACGATTTGTGCCACCCAACCAGAAAAAAACTAAGTTGTTTTGATTTTATGTCAACACGTCCCCACAACATGCGAACATGACATTATACTAGCGGATTTATCGCCGCAATGTGTTGTGTCGCAGGGTTTATCCGACCGTATAAGGTCCCCTTAATGCGCTTTACAGACGGAATGTCGGTGTTTGTAAAGAATCTTGCAGTGTGCCGGATCGATACGACTTGTCGGCTATGACTAAATAATCGGTAAATGTGTTATCGTTCCCATAAACATGCAGCAGTATCGATTATGCATTCGGACTTAACTTATAATGTGCACAATATATGGGATATGTTAGACACGAGCACTGTCGTCCGGAATAACTGAGAGTCTGTAAAGCGCATAAGTAAAATATCGATTAATCGATCCCACTAAAGGGCATTTTATACGGTCGGATAAACCCTACGACACAACACGTTGCGGCGACAAATCCGCTAGTATAAGGCCATGTTCGCGTGTTGCGGGGACGTGTTGGCATAAAATCAAAACAACTTTGATTTTTTTCCGGTTGGGAGGCACAAATCTTCACGTGTAATGCGCTTTACAGACTATCAGTTATTCCGGACGGAATGTCGGTGTTTGTAAAGAATCTTACAGTGTGTCGGATCGATACGACATGTCGGCGATGACTAAATAATCGGTAAATGTGTTATCGATCCCATAAACATTCAGCTGTATCGATTATGCCTTCGGACTTAACTTATAATGTGCACAATATATGGGATATGTTCGACACGAGCACTGTCGTCCGGATTATCTGATAGTCTGTAAAGCGCATAAGGGGATGTTCGCCAAACATTAGCAAAAACAAATTTATTTTTATAATTAAAACAAGCATTTCTGCAATGAAATTAATGAGGGATCGCTAATTCAGCTTGGAATTTTTATTGTTTCTTCCATTTTTACTGAAAAAAATGGCTTTAAACCTAACTTTTCGTCCATCTTCATTGTTTGTGTTTATGCTTCTTCTTATTTCTTCATGTTGTTATCATAATTGTTCGTGCAGTGTGAGGGTAAAACTTGAACGAACACACAACAAATAGGCGAACCTCTGTCGTAGTGTTTATCCGACCGTCTAAGGTCCGCTTAACATGCTACAGTATCGATTAAAATTATTTTCCATAAAATTCCATCTGGCATCGCTTATTTGGCAAACAGAGAGAATAAAAAGACAAAAGAACGAAACTGTGAAGCGAAACTGCATCAGTAGGTGGCAGTCATGAGGAAAATTTCTCTAATATCATGCAGTTTATGTCGGCGCTTTCTCAAATAACATACAGTTTGCGTCGGCGTCACCCAGTTCAGTTCTCTGCCGGCTTTACGAAACGTAAGGAAAATAGGATTTCGAACCTACTTTGTAGTAACATATGTTCTTTTTTATAAATGTTTTCATTCCATTAATTTTTTTAGCAGACAACTTCAAATTATAACTGCCGATGCCTTCATAAAGAATTTATCAAAACAGCGCTTCGACCGCAACGTCGGTAATACCAAAGCTTCAGGCATTGTGCGACATCTATACGGATGACAAGTGTTGTTTTTGTAGAAGAGTGTTTTTCGCATAGACTATAGACTTTAGATAGATGATCCACTATTCTCTTTAAAAACAATGTGTCAGTTCCAAAAATTAATTTTCTGACATTTCGTTTTGATTTTTTCGTAAAGAGTCGGTCCCAAACATTAATTTTCGTGCATTTGCTTTTGTGTTGATCGTAAAGAGCAATGCTGCTCAAAATTAAATTTCGTATTTTCGCGGTTTTGGTCACAATTTTTTGTTCAAATATGAACTTTTAATATATTAATTTATTTATAAATCCTCTGGTACATCATAAACGTTCTAATTTTGTGTAAAATTGGCAAACTACAGAAAGGAAAACGAAAGAGATTGTAAGCGTGCTCTTATTTTTCTCGTTTATTCTTAATCTTCGGAACTGTCAAAAATAATTTGACACTCATGGCTCATCTATCTAAAGTCTATAGTCTATGGTTTTTCGTTCTCTTGTATTTTCAGTCTCTCTGTGGCAAATTTTTCCCACTGTTGATATTTGTTTTGGCTCAAAATTTTTTAAAGAGATATGTATTTGTATTTCTATATATCTGCAATAATTAGAGTTCGGTTCTCTTTTTAATGAATGTTTCATTCCAAATGTATGTGCTTGATCATTTAAAAAGTCTATATGACGATTATAAAGATAAATAGATCGATATAACAGAACTCGGATATCAGAAATAGCTGTTATAGTCTGAACGGCCATTAAACACTATAAGTTATGTTATAACATAATCAGAACTTCTTGTTAATAGTGTCGATTTCACATTTATCGATATTTTACTTACCTCTGACAATTCTTAGCTTTCGTCCACACTGTAAAATTTATTACACAGACATTAGGTCCATGTAAACTTATAGAGTGAACGGTACGTTATATTGTTAGATCCTATCGTCAGTTTAATTTGTTTTATTAAATTTTTTAATTTAATTAGTTTTATTCAAATTTTGGTTGAAAAATATTAATTTTAAATTTCGTTCAATAATAAGTTAATATGAAAAGACATATTTTCTACCATGTGCACGACCCCAATGAAATCCACCGAATAACATTTGTTGACAGTTGCAACACTAGCAAAGAGCTCATCGATGCACATGCCAATTCAATTAGAAACATATTTAAATTTTATTATTTTAAAATATATCTTCCACACACAATTTAACCTAGCTGAGCATTAAAAAGTAAATTATATTATAATAATTTGGTCAATCGAAAAATACATAGAGGGCAATGTCATGGTTGCCGGTACCTAAAATATTTCAAAGTGGCATGTTTGCGTTAAAAATAACGCACATGAACGCATTGAAGGGAACTTGCATTTCATACACATATTCGCCTGTGTACAACATACCAGCAACAAAGAAAATAATATCAAGTCATACGACGTCAAGCAACGCATTAACTAGGACTTGCGTTTTTCTGTCGCCTCGTGATTCGTGAAGTATACATAAAAGACGAAGGCATCAAAAGCGTTGTTGTGCCAGCCATCGACTTTGTCTTTTTTTGTGGTTTGTGAAGTACGGACGTCGTATAGTGAGTGATTTTTTGACTTGCAATTTGAGAAATAAAAAGAACAAATTATATAAAAAAAATTTTTGTAATATAATTATATTTTTGTCCTCAACAAGGCCAATTGAGTTAGAGAGATAAAGAATAAAATATTCCATGTTTTTGAAAAAAAATATCTTACTAGACATCTACATTTATATGATAAGCCCATATAGAGAAGAAAAATTTTACAAGTCGTAAAAAAATTGGGACTTAGAAAATTTTTCTTCTTTGTGTTCGCTCGCACTTGTATTTTTCCCATTCACTCGTTTGCTGGCTGACTGCCTGCCTCGTTTTTTCGACTTGTAAAATTTTTCATTGGTTGGCTGCCTAGCTGCTACGGGTAAAAAGCAAGCAGCATCGATCAAAGGGAAAAGACTTGTGAAAATTTGATTTTTTCTTTATTCTTTGTGTGGTGTGATATTACCTGTACTTCTTTTGAGCAATAATAAATAACTTTTTAATTTTCTTTTTATTTCATCGTGTAGGATGGAAAATTGATAAACACACAAAAAGACGGACAAAAAAACAGTAAAAAATCAGCAATTAAAGCTTGGAGATTTCTCGAACTTTAAATCCTTATATCCGATCGGGGCCAGCGGTAGTGGAAACTAATTGCATAAAAAGAAGATGAGTGTCGATGTGTCGGGAGAAAATGTAAGTACATGGTTTTTTTTTTGTTTAATTTTAATGGTTTACACATTACATTTATTACATAAATATATTAGGTATATTTTTTCCTATAAATTAAAAAATGTTGGCCTAGTTAAACGAAAAAAAGTCCCAGAAATAACAAGTAAATTATTCAAAAACATTTCAGCCTTTATCTCTGTGTGTTCATTTTTTTTTCAATGTTATTATATGTGGACTTGGAAAAATTCACGAAAATGGCGACAAGTCCACCACAAAAAAGCAGCAAGCAAGCAGCAATATCAAATATAAGTACTCAACGCAGTGCAATGTCAGTGTGCTTTACTTTTATTCTGCCTCCGCCTTCTCTTGTTGCCGTTTCGTCACCCCACATCATCTTTTCGGTCACATAGAGTTGGCTATTGAGGTGGTTGTAATTTTGTTATTGTTATTTATGTTAATCATTTTATTACTAAGCAGCACACATCTTTTCCGATATATGTTTTTACTAGGGATCATTAAAAATAAGCTTCTATAGGAAGTGCATGTTTTTGGTCCACTCTCCTATGAAGGGAAGACACATTTTACATTTCGCTTCAATAGATTATGTAGCGTACGTGTAATTGATTTACATTAGATGGAATGAATATTGTTGCCAACTGACAAATTTTGTTTTATTTGTCCACGCAGCAGTTGATTCGTGTCACCTAAATGTTCGAAAATCTGTTTTTCAATGTTATCTCGTGTTATTAATTTTATTTTTCATCATAGTTCAAGTTGTGCTAAATGAAAAGAGAAACGTTAATTTGAAGGAAGTCATCAAATCTTAAGCGATTTATATTAATTGAAAGGTAGAATAGTATAAATATAATTATTTAGTGATTTTATTCCACATGATTATATTATTTTAGGTTAGGTTATTTGATCGTTTTTTGTCTTGAGCAACTACCTTATTTTTACGAGAGGCTGAGTAATTACTCGGCAAAAAGACCAAAAAATTGAGAATGAGAAAACCAATGGGATACGATTGAAAAATCCATAATATCTTATTGTCAATTTTGGCCGAAGTAATCCAGTGTTTAGCTTCCCCTCGTTAAACACTGAGTGTCTGGGTTCAGACCAGAAATTAAATATTTGAAATAAAAATTTCTGGAATCCAAAAATTACGTATTGGATACGACACCTTTTTATTTTAGGATTCCATTCTAAGTTTCTCGAGATCGGCTATTTTGGAATCTAAATCTTAAGAAAAATGTATGAAAAAATTTCAGAGCACATTGAAGTATTGAAAAATTCATAAATTGTAGTCAATTTTGGCCGAAGTCATCATAGTTCAATGTAGCTTTCCCTCGTTAAATACTGCGTGTCTAAGTTCAGACTGGAAATTAAATATTTGGAAACCAACAAGGGTAGTCGGCTGAAGACTACTATATTGTAATCGGTGTCAAAAATTACTTATTGCATATAGGCTTGACTGGGATTAGCCTGGATTGTCCCGGAATTTTGTCTACAGGAAGTGTCCCGAATCTTTCACAAAATTTGTCAAAAATCCCGGAATTATAATTGCTCAAGGTATATGTCTTAATTTTTCCCATTTCTTTGAAAAGAAAACGATTTGAAATTTGGCCATTTCATTCAATCTCAATTTGCCATTTCATTCAATCTCATTTTGCCATTTCATTCAATCTCATCACTAACAGAAACAAATCAAATGACTATAATGGTCTTTCGGATCATCAGCTGTCACATGAGTAATAAATGTGAAAAAATATACACATATCTAATTTTATTTCAAATTCACGTTTTTCTGTGAAAAGTATTTTTAAAAATTATAATTACAATAAGCAATTGAGTGAACAAATCCGAAGTCAAACCATGCAAATACGAGCCACTCACTCTCACAAAAATGTATTTTTGTGTGGCCGAGTGGCATCTTTGTGTGGGTGACTTGCTCATATTTGCATGATTTGACATCGGAGTGAACAAATCCTTATAACTTTGCCATTTCTCGGTCATTATTCTTCTATTTGGTCTTATTACTTAGTGTTATCAGTTCACGGTTAGTGTCCAGCTCTATTCAAGTCTGTATTCCCTGCCAACATTTCGAAATCGATTTGTTCACGGCCAACATTTTAAAATTGACTTGTTATGCGAAATATACCCAAATTAATGTCCATGGCGATACCCAAATTCCTAGCATCGAAAGGCACTACAAAAAAGCAGAAGATCTAAATTTTGTTTGCCATAACCGGAAGTAATTGCCAGTAAACGTGAATTTAACATTCCGAATTTCAAAGGACAACTTGATATAAAATCATCGCAGCTATCTTGGGGAAAGTTTCAGAGGCTCCAACATATTTAGGAATTTCAAAGTCTGCAGGAAATAACGACTCCGACATGGCGTTTATGCAAATTTACCTAAAGTAGTACCAAGTGATTAAATATGGGCAACTATTTTTGAAAAAAGTGACTGTTTTTTCTTGTCCCGTCAAATACCGGAATGTACGGCGCAATGTTCAGAATTTCGGCAACCATCATCTGGCAACCCTAATTGCATACGATACATTTTTATTTTAGGATTCCATTTCAAATTTCTTGATACCGGCTTTTTTGGAATCTAAATCTTAAGAAAAATGTATGAAAAATTTTCAGAGTACATACGATTGATCATTTAAAGATTTTAAGAGCGAATGTACAGTTCGCTTTTGTGATTTTATTTCCTCAACTATACTTTATGTTCTGGTTTACGCATTTGTAAATTTTCTCACCTTTTTGAGAAATATTTGTCATACTAAAAGGCTATTCCCCCTGCGGTATTCCTTTCTCTATCTTGTCTAATGACAGAGTAGCAGGATGATCTAGTGAGACCATTCCTACTGGAGAGCTTGGTCTCCTGGAGCGCAGATATGAGAATACCCCTCTTGTCCATGAAATCTGTGATTTCAGCGATATTCCTTGTCAGTCCATTGCAGTTCCACTGTAGGATCTTGAGACAACTCAACTGGTTCCTAGCAGTGGACGGGCCAGTCCGTATCATTGAATCCGCTGACAAGGAAGAATCTACTATCGTCTGTCGAACTTGATGGCTATTGTGCGTGGTATGGTGTTGCTGAGTTTGTCGGATTCTCCGGCAGCAGGTACCAACAAAGTCAGGGGTATATTTCATGGTAGCCTGATACCGAAACAGGCAATTGACGTACAAATGCATTATATCTAATTATACAATTATTTTTCGAACTTTATGGACAGATATAGATTAAGGAACATGGTTAATAGAGCCATTGAAAAGAAAACGCCAGATACAAATCTATACACGCCTGGACTGTACATGTTTCGGTTCGGGCGAATGAACCTTTCCACAGCCTTTAGTATAGATCTGGCTGGGAGAGATAACTCAAAAGGGGTATATTGGTCCGAATTTCTGAGGCCTGATCATCTCAGATGTGTCGAGGTCATGCAGATGGAACACCTAACCGGTTTAGCTGCCCTGGTGAGTCTCTTTCTGCAAGCCTGACATGTCTCTGGACCAGATATACTGTTGTTTACGAACGGACTCGGATCTGTTTGATTCGAAAAAGTCGTCGTGTGGGTAGATGTGGGGGGTGGGTCATGACCTGTGATGTGGGATCTGCAGTTACAACGTGAGAAGGTCTCGCCGTTGTGACTACAGGAGGGGCGACACGGGGGGCAGGCGCACACAGGTGTGACACTTGAATGTAGGATTGTAATCTCCTACATTCTTGAGTCCCGAGCAACGCAGGTGTACCCAGTTGTGGCATTCGCTGCACATCACGGAGTAACCTCCACGCGTGACCTGCCGCAAACAGACTGGACACACGTACTTCACTTGTCCTGGATTACTTTCAATGTCGCCAGCACAAAGGAGAAGAATTCTGAGCAGACTGGCTGGCAGATTCTGCCCAGGATTGAAAAAGGGATGGGAAAAGGATGGGATGTGGGAAGGATTTTGGGAAAGGGATGGGATATGGATTTTCATACGTACTTGTATTTCCGTGGGGGGTTGCAGTCCTTGGACAAGGTGGAGTTCCTTGTGTCGACCCCGGTATGTAGGACCGACTGTAGTGAGGGTCGCTTGAATATATCGTTGTACTTTGGAAGGTAAAGGTTAGGGAAACCAGAATTCAATCCACTTTTTAGGAATTTATTATAGGGATCATATTTTAATAATGTGAACCGATATTTTGCCATTCAAAGATATGCCAAAATAATTCTGTGGATCTTCCGTATTTTCATATTTTTCACGCTCATCCTATGAGATCAAGAACAGCAAATCTTTATAGAAGTCTTATTTTTCAAACACAAAATTATGTGAAGCAATTCATTGATAAAATCGAGGAAAGTCAGATGATCCGAATGAATAATTTTAATATTCCATAGTATGTACTATTGATTTACTAATTTAAAAAATTACTTTAATATATTGATTTTAATTGAATACTTTTTTTAATTAAAATTAAGATTTTAGTAGATATAAAATTGTAATTCGCCAAATTGGCCTCTTAAACGTTTTAAATTGTTTAAATGGAAATAAAATAAATAATGTACCATTGCAAGTTCCCATTTTATATCAATGATAAATAATTAATTTTTTGTGTTTATACCATCGAAAACCCTGTGGGTTTCGCCGAGACTGGCATTGTACACACTTGACTTTTTCCGAAATGTGTACTAAAGTATTTAAAATTTGTGCTATTGAATTTTTTTTCGGCGTCACTGTTGTTAATTTTTTTACATTCCAAAAAATAGTACTTATGCTATTTATTTATTAAATGTATATACATATATTCCAACACATTCACGAAGAGTAATAACCGGTTAGTAATAGCATCTGGTACAACAATACCTTGACCTGTTTTAGCTACAATAATTCTCTATTTTGTTTTATTACTTCCCTTTCACATCTACATATAAACAACATTGAGTGAAAGACATCACTTTCTTTTCTTTAAACCAACATATTAATCATAATTGCTTTTGCTATTGCATGCCATAACGATGCTCGGTACACATTGATGACGTCTCTCTAGGCGTATAAGGTCAACTGAATTTGCTTCGGTTATGTGATCTATTTTATAGTATACTTTATTCGCCAACAAATTCAAAGTTGGATCACAAGAAACGTCTGCAATGTATGTTAAATAAACAAAGTTTCTCAACTCGAAATCAAATTAAAATTGATATTCAGGTGTGAGCTAGGAGCCAAATTCCCCACCGGAACTATCACTCACGGGCTAGCAGTAAGAAATCTAGTCGAATGAATGTCGGAGAAAGTCCCATTATTGACTTGGAGATATCGACGGAAGCATATGGCATATGCCAAATCGCACCCAAGATGGGAAGGTCCGATACTTGAACCTCAAGTCACATTCTAAATCTAGTGGTATCAGGATGGAAAATCGAAATTGTCCAATGAAAAGCTGTAGTTGCTGTTTTTCTCGATTTCAAACGAGCATTTGAAGTAATAAATAGAGAGATTTTGATAAAGAAGTTAGAACGATATGGAATCAAAGAGAGTGAATTGTCATGGTTTAGAACAAGGTGTGGAAATTACATATCAGCTCCAATATCTAATGAATTTGGTGTACCTCAAGTATATATATATATATATATATATATATATATATATATATATATATATATATATATATATATATATATATATATATATATATATATATATATATATATATATTATATATATATATATATATATATATATATATATATATATATATATATATATATATATATATATATATATATATATATATATATATATATATATATATATATATATATATATATATATATATATATATATATATATATATATATTATATATATATATATATATATATATATATATATATATATATATATATATATATATTATATATATATATATATATATATATATATATATATATATATATATATATATATATATATATATATATATATATATATATATATATATATATATATATATATATATATATATATATATATATATATATATATATATATATATATATATATATATAATTAGAAAAAGTTGTTGCAAACTCAAAAGTATGTATGTTTGCTGACGATACTCTGTTGTATGTAAGTGGAAAGGGTGCAGAAGAATGTGTGCGGAAAGTAAATGACAACCTTAAAGAAATTGAGACATATTTAAAGATGAACAAGATTAAGATTAATACAAGCAAAACGAAAGCAATGGTATTAAACCGGAGTCCTACGCAAAATATTTGTATGGAAAGGAGTAGAAATAGAAATCAAATATTTGGGAGTAATAATTGACAAACATCTGAAATTCGAAGCTCATTTTAACTATATTTGTAAAAAGATAGCCAAAAAGATTTCCTTTTTAAGAAGGATTCATAATCAAATATCATCTATTTCTGCTATAAATATATATAATACCACAATTAAGCCGCACTTTGAATATTGTTCAACGATATTGTTCATGGGAACATTACAATGGAAAGGAACACTACAGAAGCTTCAAAACCAGGGAATGAGAACTATCCTCAAGTGTAATTTTTTAACACATATAAGCGACATGCTAGATGCACTGAAGTGGTTATCTGTGAATCAGAGGATTATTATGAACGCCCTGGTATTCATATTTAAAATAAAGAATGGATGGATGCCAAGATACATGCGTGAATATATTGTTTACGTAGCAGATGCCCAGCCCAATAACCTAAGAAATGATATTGATTTTAGATTAGGATTTTCTTCAACAACTTTTGGTCAAAATTTACTGCTCTACAATGGCTTAAGAATGTATAATAATATGCCCGATGAAATAAAAATCGAAACAAATTTATATAGGTTTAAGCAGAAAGTTACTGCATACGTAAAACAAAAATTTTAATTAAATGAAATGCAATTCAAGTAGATATTTATACATATAATTGTACTTAAAAATAGCATAAATATTGCTAAATAAATGAAATCAATAAAAAAAAAATTAGACAAGTTTAAAATTAAAAGATGTTGGCCCCATAAACTAAGGTATGGTCACACTAGGCAAATATTTAACCAAAATGAGTTTCGAAACTTTTTTTCCAAGAACATTTTCAAAATATCTGGATACCGTGCTAAATAAGAGCTGAAAAAGCTAAAAATGTTCGCTGGTTTGCTGTGGCAACGAATTACTTTGTAATTTTTTGTAAAATATTTGCCTGGTGTAAGAGTTATTTTCATGTTATAACACTAAAACCGTAAATCGTAAAATAACGATTTTCCTAGGGATTTCTTGGTATGAAAATCGAGTAAACAATTTTGTTTTTTTTTTTTTTTCTTTAACTTCATTGGAAATGTTTATTAATAAAACGACATAAAATGTGAGAGTTATCCACAACATTTTTTTTGTTGTATTTTTCTTGGAACAAAGTGGGGTTATGCTATTGTTTGTCCGTCACTCAATGTGTTACAGTTTATAGACATGATTTCTGAGTACCATATACGATTTCTTTTATTATTCTAACAATTATTGTGGTAAATCTATTGCACCCACACACACGCACATAAATATCATATAGTATTCCAATTTGTTAGAAGCTACTAAAATCAAATAGTGGATACCGTGACCTGCATATTCCTCATTATGTATATTTAAATAGAAAAGTTAGTTTGTCTCTCTTTAAAATAATCGCTAATTTCCTCACTAATGTGTTATTCTCCTCTTCTCTATAGTTTATTTATAAAATGGGTCGGTGATTTGTCTGTGCGTTGCTGCTGCACGTGATAACTGATTGCTTAGTTTCAAAAGGCCCCAATCATTTTATTTTGTCTTTTTTTAAAAACTGCATATCAAAATGTATGTTAATGCTAACCAATGTGTGGTATACGGCACCTAAAATGTAGCAACGTGTATTATTGAATACTCGTATATAGGAGAAAAGTTGAAACACGTGCGTTTCTTGTTCGATAAAAAAAGACCATATGTGTTTTATTTTCATCTTATGTATTGATGTCGACAAGATATTACCGGAGACTACGACAATTATTTTGTCTGTCCCAACCAAACTATATTTAAAAGAATCAACTCTTAAGAGTTCATTCGTACGTGTTTCATAAAACAAGTTGTTGTAATGTGATATTATAGTTCCTGTCATCTGATTGGAGTCTTTTGTGCTGAAGGTGGTAGAAATATGTTCTCTCTCATCCCTTATTCACATTTCTAGGGTTGTATTTTCTTCCAAATCTTAACAAATCTTAACAAATGCAACGAATGTTTTGAAACAAAAATTGGAAACAATGATCTTCAGTTTATTGAACGTATGTATAGAGAATTCCAGTAATTAGTAAAACAAATGCGGGTCAAGAGGAATCATATACACCTTGGCAGATATGCCACAATTGTTAGAGGGAATTATTTATTTATTTGGGGATTTTCAATTTGTTAGGAATAGAAACTTTTTATTATCAAAATGACTTCTTAAAAATATGGAAACCTGAGAATCTAATACGAAGGAATATTCTACCACGTATTCACAAATCTGTCTTTGAAAGGTCATTTTTTGTTAGTGTGGCCAGATGTTGGAATGCCTTACCTGTGGAACTGCGCATTTTCTCACACTCGAATAATGTGTTTCGTATTAAAGTATTCTTTGCTGATTCGTAGTGTTGCTGGTACATGATTGCTAATGGGATTTATTTTTTGTATATCTTTTCATTACATATGGCTGGGGAGCCAATCATGATTAAATCATTAGATTATACTTTATTTTATATAATTTCTAGTTGTATTTAAATTTATCACATTCACTTCTATTGAGATTATTAAAACTTTGTAATACAAATGTATTTGGCCATGAAGGTCAAATAAATAAATAGCATTTTGTGGAAATTCACATGTCAAGACATCCGAAATCTTTTTTAGCATAATTCCTGAAAAAATATTCTCAGCTTATAATTAAATTGTCTACAGAGTTAAAAATATTCAACACAGAAAACTAAGGTAGTCTTTATTCGTCAGGTGACTTCAAAGGGCTCAGCAAAATGTCAAAACATATTGTTGATATTTTGATTTTTATTTACGTTTTGTTGTTGTTAAAAAAATAAATTGAAATTCAAAAAATAATTTAAATATAACGGAAAAATGCGTCAATATTGTATGTTTTACAAGGTGGAAATGGCCAAAAATCTTACACCCAGTTGAATATTTTTCACTAAAAATGTAATTCCATTTTTCTATAAGTTTACTTACTTTTTACTGACATTGTGCTGATCTGTTTTTATATTTTTGTTGTTATTTTTGGGCTAGTGAGGCTACCTTAAATACTACTTAATTAAAAGTTTTCATAATTTTTAATGAATTAATTCATGTATTATTTATGAAAATAATAAAACGACTGTTTTTTATTTAATCCATTTGTAGCAGGCACCGGCCCAAAATGGGGGCCCCGCAGAAGTCCATGTTAATGGCATGAGCAATGGACATAGCAGCAGTAGCAGTAAACATAAATCATCCAGTAAGGATAAACATCGTGACAAAGATAAAGACCGTCATAAGAGCTCATCTAGCAGTCACAAGAGTAGTAGCCGGTAAGATTTAACATTCTCAAATTACCTCAGGTCTAGTGGGTTCATAAAATTTCCTTATTACTAACAGCGATAAGGAGAAGCACAGCTCGTCTTCATCAAGTGGTAAGGACAAACATCGGGACAAAGATCGCGATGAAAAACATAGTAGCTCATCTTCCAAGTCCAGTCATCGTGACAAAGAGAGAGATAAAGACAAGGAACGTAGCAGCAGTGACAAAGACAAACACAAGTCATCATCCTCATCTTCTTCTTCGGGCCATAAAAGCTCATCGAAGGATAAGGAGAGACGGGATAAAGATCGCAAGGAAAGTGGGGGTTCCAGTAGTTCTTCGAGCAAGGACAAAGAACGCCATCATAAATCTTCGTCGCGCGATAAGGATAGGGAAAAGGACAAGGATCGCCACCACAAAAGTTCATCTTCATCATCATCGAAACATAAACATTCCAGTTCGTCATCATCGTCCAAATCTTCTTCGGCTAGACATGATGGTGATGGATTCATTAAACCCGAACCACTATCACAACCACAAGAAAATGGTTTCAACAACGTCCTTGCTGACATTAAAGCAGAAGATGTTAAAGTAGAACAATTCAAAACTGAAAATGACATAATCAAAGGAGAAATGAAATATGAACCTAAACAGGAAATGTTTTCTCAAGATCCCCTGGATAGCAGTTACAACAATGGTTTCAACAAAGATAACTATGAGATGAATGCTCCATTTGATGTCTCACAAGCCAGTTCATGTGATTATTCTATGTCACAATTTAAAGATGATGAACCAGCATTCGTCGCGAAAGAAGAAGCTAGTTATAATGAAGATGGAGACGAATCACAAGATATGGATCAGGATGAATCACAGCGAGAACAAGAGGCTGTCGAGGAAGAAGATGAAGATGAAGACATGCCTCTAGCTGCTCGAATAAATAAACAGCAAAGTCCTGAAGAAGAGGAGGAGGATGATGAGGAAGACATACCCTTAGCCAAAAGGAAAATGACCCCAGTGCAAGAGGAAGAAGACGATGATGAGGATGTGCCGCTTATAGCTCGCAAAAAATCTAAGAAGGAAGCAAAGCAAAAGACAAAGGAAAAAGAAAAGAAAAAGAAACGTGTCAAAGAAGAAGATGATTACACAGATGTGAAACCTAAAAAGGCCAAAAAATCCAAACCCGCTCCAGTGAAAACTGAAACAGCCTCCCCAACTAAACGAGTGAAGAAGGAAAAGAAGGACGAAGAGGAGGAGGAAGTTTGGAGATGGTAAGTAAAATCAATATTGCCATGTGTATTCACAAGTTGTCTTTGAGAGAAACGGCTCGGCGAGTGCGTTGTGACGTTAGGTAAAATGATGATCTATACGAATTCAATTTCTAGGTCTTAAAAATAATAAATTCAGACATTTTGTAAGGTTTATTTCGTTGCTAACGTTGAGAATTTCAAAAAAGTAACAAAAAACAGTGTAATTCCCAATAAAGAAAACCGTTCTGGGGATGGAAGAGTGCTCTCAAATGTATATTTGTATGCGTAAAATAGTTTGTTTGTTAAAGCACCGATCATATTCTCTCTGTAATCTCAACGAAATTGAATTAGAAAATGGCACACTGTGATAAAAAGAAGGCACAAAAATAAAAATGTATGGCATTTAGTGACATTCATCATTTGAAAAAGTGACAAATTTGCTACTAAAGTGGCGCTGCGGAAAAACTCTTGTCAGTGACGAATAGATCAAATTAAATGGCCTCGTTGCAATTTTCTTGGCTAAATTATGGATCCTAATGGGATTCATTCTTGAGGATAATGGAACAGGGTATATCTCGTATCTGCCAAAATATTGGCTTGTTTCTATCTATCTATACTTCATTTCCAGATAGTTTTGTGCTGTACTGTCATTCCATTTTTATTTTATTTTACGGTAAACGCCTGCATCAAAATATTAATGTATAGTTCAGTGCAGTGATCGTTCTTTTCTCATCAACCTAGTTCGGTCAGATAGTTCATTAGTTCATTTTCGGTCAGTGACCGGTTCATTTCAACTTCTGTTGTTGCTTTCTTCCAGTTCATCATAGATGAAACATATTAGCCTTGCGTTGATTTATTTATCCCAGAAAACACATGCGAAAAGAATCTCGAACAGCTTATGTGCAAAAAAGATCGATATGAGCGTAACGGCAGAAAATTGTCCAATTATCAAGCAAAGTGAAAATAACTAAGCGAACAGACTGATACAATGTGCTTAGTTACCTAAACTGACATGGTGAACTGAAAAGAACGATAGATGTGAGCCTGGTTCAGTTCGCTCATTTCAGTGAACCGTTCAACTGAACTAGTTCGTTCGCGAACTACCCAACTCTATTTTTTCTTAAATTCGTAATGACGTATGTGATCTGAGTCTATTTTTCAGCATTCCTAAAATATGGAATAGTGTTGATCACGCAGATGTTAATGTGAACATTTCTTTGCCGCTTTTACAGTCTTCCCAAAATTTGGGATTATGTTAATAATGGCTATTACAAAATGAAATGTCAGTGTACTTCTCCCTTCCGCAAAGTAATTTTGGAAGTATATACCTACATTTTGGGTATATTAGGTCAATCACACTTGGCTTTCAAATTCATATTTTTTGTTTGAATAATGAAAGCTAAATCTCGTTTTGTATTATTATTGAAAGGCTATCTCCTCGTCTCTCTCCCCCTTTTCTCCACATTTTTTTAATATGTATACATTTATACAGCTGATATATGCGTGTGTTATCAACTCCGTTTACTTGACATTTAGATTCAAATGTCATAGCTGACATTTCACATTTAGGTTATGTTTAACCATTTGGTGGTTTGTCATTTATAAATTTTGCGTAATGCATTTAATTTTTCGGTGTTTTGCTTTTGCATTAGAAATATGGCAAAAGCAATTGGTTTTGCATCCGCATCATTGCGATTTGTATACGAAAATTCCATGACCATTCAACAATGTAGGCCTTTAATAGGATTTGTGGAGAATGTTTGTAGTTTTGGTAAAAGTATTCTAATACCATACCGAACGGCATTGCCTGCTGCTAGTGCTCATCGCCACATTCTGCATTGTCGCAATTATGCCGCCAATGTTAAAAAGGTTGTGAATAAGTCAAAGAAACAGTCTACCAGTACAAAAAAGAAGAAAAAGGCAACTAAAATCAAACCAATTCCCTCTTCTACCTCTCTCCCTCTTAGGTGGGAAGAAGAAAAGCGTGAAGATGGTGTCAAATGGAATACATTGGAACACAAGGGTCCCGTTTTTGCCCCACCCTACGAACGTCTGCCCCGTAATGTGCGATTCTTCTATGATGGCAAACCCATGCAGCTTACAGAAGCAACGGAGGAAGCAGCAACTTTCTACGCCAAGATGTTAAACCATGACTATTGCACCAGGCAAATATTCAATGACAACTTTTTCAAAGATTTCCGCAAAACAATGACTAAAGAAGAAAAGGACATCATCAAGGACTTCCACAAATGTGATTTCAAAGAAATGAATCTATACTTCACTGCAGAATCAGAGAAGCGTAAAAACGCCTCCAAGGAAGAAAAACTGAAGAAAAAGGAGGAAAATGAAGCCCTCATAAAGGAATATGGTGTTTGCATAATCGATGGTCACAAGGAGAAAATTGGTAATTTCCGTTTAGAACCTCCAGGATTATTTAGAGGTCGTGGTGAACATCCCAAAATGGGTATGATCAAACGTCGCATAGAAGCTGAAGATGTGTCCATTAATTGTGGCAAAGACTCGCAAATTCCACCGCCCCCGCCAGGCCATCGTTGGAAGGAAGTGATACACAACAACAATGTTACATGGCTGGCATCATGGACTGAGAATGTACAGGGTCAAGTCAAATATATCATGTTGAATCCTTCGTCCAAATTGAAAGGAGAAAAGGATCATGTTAAATATGAGACAGCTCGCCGTTTGGCAAAATCAATTGACAAAATACGTAACACATATCGTGATGAATGGAAGTCGAAAGAGATGAGAGTAAGACAACGTGCCGTTGCTCTATATTTTATTGATAAATTGGCCCTGAGAGCTGGTAACGAAAAGGACGAAGATCAAGCAGATACAGTAGGTTGCTGTTCGTTGCGTGTGGAACACGTTCAACTACACAAAGAATTAAATGGCAAAGAGAATGTGGTCGTATTTGATTTCCTTGGTAAGGATTCTATACGTTACTACAACGAAGTGGAGGTTGAAAAAAGAGTTTTCAAAAATTTGGAGCTATTTATGGAGAATAAGAAGACAGGCGATGATCTCTTTGATCGCTTAAATACACAAGTTCTCAATGAACATTTAAAGGAGCTTATGGAAGGTAAATGATTTGTCTACATTGATTTTAGTATGTTTTTCTTAAACCCTATTTATTTTGCTCCAATAGGTTTAACTGCCAAAGTATTCCGTACGTATAACGCTTCGGTTACATTACAAAATCAATTGGATTTATTGACTCAAGAAGATATGACAGTACCTGAAAAGCTATTGGCCTATAATCGAGCTAATCGTGCTGTCGCTATTCTATGTAACCATCAACGTTCCGTGCCAAAAAGTCACGAAAAGTCTATGGAAAATCTTAAAGAAAAAATTAGACAAAAACGTGAAGCTTTGGATGATGCTGAAAATGAATATGAGGTAATATTTCAAATGAAAAGTTTTGATTGTACATGCTTTTTAATAATACAATTTTCTCTATTTGTTAGGATTTGAAAAGAGCTGCAAAGAGAGGGTCTGTTCGAGAAAAAGTTGAGGCCGATAAGAAAAATAAACTAATTCAACGTTTGAAAGAACAACTGAAGAAATTAGAACTACAAGAGACTGACAGAGATGAAAATAAAACTATTGCTTTGGGTACATCCAAATTGAATTATTTGGATCCTCGTATTTCTGTGGCTTGGTAAGTTCAACTTTTTTTTTTATTGTTTTATATAAATTGTTAAAAGAATGAAGTACAGTGAAACTTCTTAAAGGTGTTCGCCTAAAATGTATCCACTTTTGAGAAGTGTTCAGGCATGAGAAGTCAATTTTAATGTGCTAATATAGTAAAAGTCCCCAGAAAACGGTCCATGTTTGGGAGGTGTCCTGGTTTTAGAGTGTCCAAGTTTGAGAGGTTTCACTGTATATAATAGTATGTCAGCATAGAAAATAACATGCGGTGATCTTCTTGACAATTTAAGTACCTGGTGAAACCTTTATGATAATTCTGACATCGTATAGTTTATATTAACTAAATCCAATCGCTCAAATAATTATCTGTAGAGCAAGATTCATAGGTCTAGAGTTTGACCCGAAGTATGTATTTTCGTAAACGGCAACTTGTAAAACTTCCGAAAGTCGGACTCGATTTTATTTTTAATTCGTGTGAAATGAGTAAAATGGAGCGACTTAATGTATTCAGCTTTTTTGTTCGTCAAGAGCTGCAACTTTGCTGAAGACTGCAAAAAATTCACAGCATTTTTCGAGCCATAGCTCGATGCGATTCAAAATCTAATTTCGCGAAATGTAGCAAAATCTCAAAATTACTTTTCTCCTCTCATCGAGTACTTTCGGCTGGGATAAATGATTAGATATTGTTATTACCGATACGAAAGTTTTTTTCAAATACATTACAAGATTCGAGCCTAGCTGGACAAATTACATCGAGTTAAATGGAGATTAAATTTATTTTATTTGTTTAAAGACCACACTCATACTAATAATGTCGGAATTATATTTTACTTAGATTTTATATACACATTGTATTTCAATACTTTTTTTGTTTATTTTCAGGTGTAAGAAGCACAAAGTTCCAATCGAAAAGATCTTCAACAAGACCCAGAGAAATAAGTTCTTATGGGCTATCCACATGGCCGATGAAAATTATCGTTTTTAAATGATAAAAAAATGAAGAGAATGCAAAATATTAGAAGTTTATAGCCAACCACAAAAAAAAGTTTAGTTTAAGTATAAGATAATTAAATAATTCTCTTTCCACATACACTAAAACATGGAAAAGAAAAAGCCCACCCAACTGAAACGAAACTAAATTTTGCATACGCATATATCCAAAATATATAGTGGATACCACTACCCGCTCAGACCCCTCTCTCAACCACCCATTTAACCAATAACAACATATTACGTATTGAGTTTTTATCAATATTATTATCAGAACTTTTTATAATTTATATATATAACTATATATATACTTAATTAAATAGTATATAATGCAACTAATTTAATTTAAAAGCAGAGAAAAAACTGCATATTCAGCAATTAGTGTTAAACATTTAATTATGATTAGACTAAAATAAATAAAATATAAAATATAGATACACATATTTCAAAATATGATGCATGATATAAAACGCCTGAGTTTGGATTCGAAAGGTTCTAATAATTACAATTGTTAATTAAAGCGCCTATATTTGAATGATTAATAATTTGTATTTCATTTTCATAGCTAATTTATTATGGTTATGATGATGATTTTTAAATATTTTATCCGTTTCTTTGATTCGAATCGAGACTCAGATTTAAATGAAATATTTTAATCAAAGCAAAATATTTCAATAGTTTTGAATATTGTTAATATTCAAAACCATTTTTTTTTTCTAGTAGAATTTAAACAACTGGGACTATTTAAAAAGTTTACTAGCGCATTACACTCACATGAGAAGTAAGCCATTAGCAATATTCGTTTCTTTAAAACAATACAAGTTGTTTGCAACTTTGCTATATAATATGGAATAGAAATGAACACAAGAATTACAAAGATTATTAAAAATAATATTGATTGATTGTAAAATGAAGTTTTTTTGTGTGTTTAGGAATAGTTGGATTTTTTTCACTTTAAAATTGAGTTTAAATTTTTTGTTTAATTTTAAATAATTAAAAAAAATACTACTGTCCAGGCCTTATAGCAAGGTTGTTTCAATTTATATTTAGCTTAATTCTATCATCTTTATCCTATGCAGTTATTGTCAACAGCAGCAGTAGTATGTTCTTAAATTATGTCATACATAAAAATAATAACTTTTTTTAATACGCAAAAAATACATTAGTAATGAAATTTTTATTTTTTATCCAAAAATTGAGCAAACACTAAAATATATCAAAAAGGAAAACATACATTTAAGAACTGGACTTATACTACCCTCCTTTAAGCTGATCATGTAACTTAATTTATGAATGCTTTAAAGCTTTAAAGAATTTCTTTTTTTTTTTTTACATTTATCAAAAATGCCTTTAAACTTTCTTTAAATTGTTTTTAAGTTGTTTTTAACTCTTTATTTAATAGTTTTATATGATGATAGCCTTTCATTTAGAACCATGTACTGTGCAATTATTTTTATTGAAAAACAAAAATAAAAACAATCTTATGTTTACCACTATTCTAAAATATTTAAATAAATTAATTTCACAATGAAAATCTTCATCAATATCCATGCACCACATTGTTTCATAAAATAGTATTTTTTACTTTATTATTGATTTGCTCATCCTAACTGGTTTAAAACGAGCCATGTTTCTTTTTTCTTTTGTTCTCAAATCCTAAAACATTTACATACCTTCATATTCACATATATCTCGTAATTATGAAATAAAACAAATACCTGTAGATTAAAATCAATTAAATAAATAGTGATCTCTATTTGCTAAATTTATTACGCATTGGAGAGATTAGAAAAAAAAAACACAACAAACTTTATATAAATAATAATAAAGATATAGATAAAGAAGAAAAAAAAAAAATACAAAGTGAAATATATTTCTTTTGTATTTTTAAGTGATGCATAAATAATGGAACAAATTTAAACAAACAACACAATCCACAACAACCATATTCTTCACTTCATAGCGTATTGAATTATTTGCATAAAAATTATTTCAATAAAAAAATCTATAGAACCAAATTATCTTTGAATGGGGGTATTGTACAGTAAGCTATATCTGCAAACACAAAGTTTTCATCCATCCAATTCCGAAGATTAAGAATAAACGAAGAAAATAAGAGCACGCTTACATTCTCTTTCGTTTTCCTTTTTGTAGTTTACCAATTTTGCACAAAATTAGAACGTTTATGATGCACCAGAGGATTTATAAATAATATATTAAAAGTTCATATTTGAATAAAAAATGTGACCAAAACCGCGAAAATATGAAATTTAATTTTGAGCAGCATTGCTCTTTACGAACAACACAAAAGCAAATGCACGAAAATTAATGTTTGGAACTGATTGTTTACGAAATAATCAAAACGAAATGTCAGAAAATTAATTTTTGGAACTGACACATTTTTTTAAAGAGACAAGTGGATCATCTATGTATATTCCATGGCTGAATAAGGAGGTTGAATCACGATAACAAAAACAACAAATTTCAATATGTTGTTTACAATTTTAAGAAGTCAAAATCAGCTGATAAAAGAATCGCATGGCATTGGTAAAAGTGGCAATTATTTATTCTTTCAATTTTACTGAAAAATAATTAAAATCCAGAGAAAAATAAAGGTTCAAATTTAATTGTCTCACCTATGAGTGATTGTGAAGTGGATAATTAATTCATCCGAGGAACGCCGATATGAGGCAAATAAGACTATAATACCCACCAAAGTTAAGAATGGAAGTCAGTCAAATGGATCTTCGCCATCTATTAACAAAAACAGTTTATGATGCAGTTTAAAAACTGATGTGCGTGGTATTTTGGATCTGGAATATGTTATCAAGACTCTCAAGTCATCTTTGAACAATTC
Organism: Haematobia irritans; assembly: GCF_050003625.1. Taxonomy (NCBI): domain Eukaryota; kingdom Metazoa; phylum Arthropoda; class Insecta; order Diptera; family Muscidae; genus Haematobia; species Haematobia irritans. The sequence continues at coordinate 210,444,533 of NC_134399.1, forward strand.
TCCAGCTATGAATGTGCGAGTTTGTTCGAGATGCATTTGCTATGCAGTGTCATTTTGAGAGCTTAAAACACCATAAACATATGATTTTGACATCTTAAAATTTTGTCGAAATAAAAAAATTGTAATCATATGGGCCCATGATTTAACCTTCTTGTTCAGCCATGTCTATTGTCTATGTTCGGAACTGTCAAACATAGTTTGATACCCATGGCTCATCTATATGTATTATATTGTCTATGAGCTGTCATAGACAATTGTCTATGACAGCTCATAGACAATATAATACATATAGATGAGCCATGGGTATCAAACTATGTTTGACAGTTCCGAACATAGACATGGCTGAACAAGAAGGTTAAATCATGGGCCCATATGATTACAATTTTTTTATTTCGACAAAATTTTAAGATGTCAAAATCATATGTTTATGGTGATTGCAGCTCTCCAAATGACACTGCATAGCAAATGCATCTCAAACAAACTCGCGCATTCATAGCTGGAGAATTGTTCAAAGATGTCTTGAGTATCTTGATAACATATTCCAGACCCAAAATACCACGCACATCAGTTTTTAAACTGCATCATAAACTGGTTTTGTTAATAGATGGCGAAGATCCATTTGACTGACTTCCATTCTTAACTTTGGTAGGTATTATAGTCTTATTTGTCTCATATCGGCGTTCCTCGGATGAATTATCCACTCCACAATCACTCATAAGTGACGCAATTAAATTTGAACCTTTATTTTTCTCTGGATTTTAATTATTTTTTCAGGACAATTGAAAGAATAATTAATTGCCACTTTTACCAATGCCATACGATTCTTTTATCAGCTGATTTTGACTTCTTAAAATAGTAAACAACATATTGAAATTTGTTGTTTTTGTTATCGTGATTCAACCTCCTTATTCAGCCATGGAATATACATAGATGATCCACTTGTCTCTTAAAAAAAAAGTGTCAGTTCCAAAACTTAATTTTCTGACATTTCGTTTTGATTTTTTCGTAAAGAGTCAGTCCCAAACATTAATTTTCGTGCATTTTCTTTTGTGTTGTTCGTAAAGAGCAATGCTGCTTAAAATTAAATTTCGTATTTTCGCGGTTTTGGTCACATTTTTTTATTCAAATATGAACTTTTAATATATTATTTATAAATCCTCTGGTGCATCGTTCTAATTTTGTGTAAAATTGGCAAACTACAAGAAGGAAAACGAAAGAGAATGTAAGCGTGCTTTTATTTTCTTCGTTTATTCTTTATCTTCGGAACTGTCAAACATCGTTTGACACCGATGGATCATCTATATATATTCTATTGTCTATGTATAGAGTGGCCAATATCTGGGATATGTTCGACACCATAGATAACTAAGTAATAGATGACCCATGGCTTAATAAGGAGGTTGAATCACGATAACAAAAACAACAAATTTCAATATGTTGTTTACAATTTTAAGAAGTCAAAATCAGCTGATAAAAGAATCCTATGGCATTGGTAAAAGTGGCAATTATTTATTCTTTCAATTGTCCTGAAAAAATAATTAAAATCCAGAGAAAAATAAAGGTTCAAATTTAATTGCGTCACCTATGAGTGATTGTGAAGTGGATAATTCATCCGAGGAACGCCGATATGAGACAAATAAGACTATAATACCCACCAAAGTTAAGAATGGAAGTCAGTCAAATGGATCTTCGCCATCTATTAACAAAAACAGTTTATGATGCAGTTTAAAAACTGATGTGCGTGGTATTTTGGGTCTGGAATATGTTATGCGCTTTACAGACTATCAGTTATTCCGGACGGAATGTCGGTGTTTGTAAAGAATCTTACAGTGTGTCGGATCGATACGACTTGTCGGCGATGACTAAATAATCGGTAAATGTGTTATCGATCCCATAAACATGCAGCAGTATCGATTATGCCGTCGGACTTAACTTATAATGTGCACAATATATGGGATATGTTCGACACGAGCACTGTCGTCCGGAATAACTGATAGTCTGTAAAGCGCATTATCAAGATACTCAAGTCATCTATGAACAATTCTCCAGCTATGAATGCGCGAGTTTGTTTGAGATGCATTTGCTATGCAGTGTCATTTGGAGAGCTGCAATCACCATAAACATATGATTTTGACATCTTAAAATTTTGTCGAAATAAAAAAATTGTAATCGTATGGGCCCATGATTTAACCTTCTTGTTCAGCCATGAGATGACCCATCGCTCTCCGACCAGACAATGTTGAAGAAGCCCAAATGAATTTTCTGACATTTCGTTTTGTGTTTTTCGTAAAGAGAAAAATTTCTCAAAAGTAAATTTTGTAATTTTGCAGTTTTGGTCACAATTTTTTGTGCAAATATAAACTTTTGAATATTTAATTTGATTATAAATCATCTGGTGTATCAAAAATTTTCAAATTGTGGATATAATAGAAAAATTGTAAAAACGAATCTCAGAGAGAATTTGTAATTCCCCCTATTTTCTTCGTTTATTCCTCATTTTGGGAACTGTCAGACTGCGTTTGACACCGATGGGTCATCTATTACTTAGTTATTTATGTTCGACACCAGCACTGTCGTCCGGATAAACTTACAATCTGGGGGCTAATCACGGCATTCGATATCGAATTCATAATCGAATCGAAAAAATTGTCGATACGATTAAATCGATCGAAATTTGATGCAATTTCTCAAGCGTTGCCAACAGCAAAAAACGAAGCAGGACAAAATGAAATGACAAAATTAAGTTAGCGTCACAAAATAGAATGTAGAAAAAATATGTTTTTGGAGGTTTCAAAGTAAATAGTAAATTTTATTGCATTATATCTTATGGACCCATATCTCCGAATTCCTACCTAATTGGAGAATGAGATGTATATAAAATAATTCGGCGACAAATACGGAATAAAAGTGCACATGTTATTGGTGTAAGTACATGGGTTTGAAATGGTGTGCACTGTTAGAAAGTCACCTTTTGCAGGCTCAATGGACCATATCGGCTGACGAAGGAGGCGTTCAAATGGAAAATAATTTTTGGTGGCATGTCAACGTCAATTCTGCCGCCTTAAAACTTTTTGCGAGTGGAAGCTTTCATAATTCACTATTCTTACAAGGTGGACCAGAAGCGTTATGTTGTCACGGAATGGTACGGTATTTGGTTGATCACAATCTCTTGGATATCGATCTGGCATGTGCACTTTATATATGGTTATTTGCCAAGCTAGGATGCTCGCTCTCGAACTCGACTATGACCAATTTTTGTTTAACTTTTATTGGAGTTGCATTACTCCTAAAGGTGGAATTACATAACATGCGATCATGCATGCGTACGTTGTATTCGAATGCGTTGACGAATACGACTCTTCAATTGAGTTACACAGTATGCGTCGGAATACCAATGAATTTACTGATTACATTCCTTGCCTCTGCGCTTTTTGTTATGTTTTTGTATTCCACACACTTTTTAAAGTATAGAACTTTATGTATTTTAAATTCAATCAATAATTTCTCGTCAATATTTTAAATTGTTTTTCGTTTCTTGATTTGTTTACATGTTGTTTAATGTTGTCAACGCACCCGACGCATTGAAAAGTTAAAAGTTCGTCAACTTTATGCGTCATATGCATACGTTACTTTTGTCGTGTAACTCAAACAATTGTAGTTATAACATTTTAACTTTTTTTGACAAAAGCATATAACGTACGCACGCATGACCGCATGGTATGTAATTCCACCTTAAATATTAAAAATATGTTCATTATATGTAAATTTACTACAAATTACCAACAATTCGAACTAAAACTAAAATATTTACTATTCCTATATGTAAATATTGTAATAACAAACAAGTGAAAAATGTTTTACGATTGCAATTTACCAATCGAAAAAATTGTCGATCAAACAAACTCGATATCGACTCCCGTGATCCGAAAAATTTAGATTTCGATCACAAGTTCTCGATATCGAATGCCGTGATTAGCCCCCTGGATGGCGCATAAAGTGGACCTTATACGGTCGAATAAACCCTGCGACTCAACACGTTGCGGCGACAAATCCGCTAGTATAAGGCCATGACCGAGTGTTGCGGGGACGTGTTGGCATCAAATCAAAACAACTTTCATTTTTTTCTGGTTGGGAGGAACAAATCTTCACGTGTAAGGTGATGTTCGCCAAACATTAGCAAAAACAAAGTTATTTTAATAATTAAAACAAGCATTTCTGCAATGAAATTAATGATGGATCATTAATTCAGCTTGGAGTTTTTATTGTTTTTTTTTCATGTTTTATTAAAAAATGGCTTCACACATAACTTTTCGTCCATCTTCATAGTTTATGTTTATGCTTCTTCTTATTTCTTCATGTTGTTATCATAATTGTTCGTGCAGTGTAAGGGTAAAATTTGAACGAACACACTACAAATAGGCGAGCCTCTATCGTAGTGTTTATCCGACCGTCTAAGGTCCGCTTAAGTCGCCATTCTTATTGTATTGTTTTTTAGCGTTGCCAAATAAAAGTCTAATATGAACTGCATAATGTGACTTTCCGCATGAAATTTCATATACGTCCAAAACCGTTCTCTCGAATATGTACAAATAATCCCATATCAAAAACGTGTAGAAAAATGTTTAGAAACGTTACGTTTGCATTACGCAACTAATCTATACCAATAGACTAACTAAGCTATCAATAACGAGAAAAACAATATGATAGAAGAAGAAGAGTTTTTATCAGTAGTCCTTCTAGTGCAAAAAAGGAAACATTGCAAATTCGTAATAAATTAAAAAATAAACATGTAAACGTGTTTATGTTTTGTTAAATGGTTAATATTGGAGGGAACTAGATACATATTAGTTTAAAGATATTGACAGTTTTCTTATCAATTCGTTGTAATTACAATAGAAGTAGCCTGTACTCACAAAAAAAAAAAATGGCACGTCAGAAGGGTGGCACTAATACCTCCACAGATAAAGGTGTAAAACAGAAAAATTCTAAACAACACAACGAAAATGCAGATTCAACGAAATCTAATAATAGTAGCACAACAACTACTAGCACAACCTCTTCCACGGCACCGGTGAATAAACCAAAACATACGGCCCATCCTAAAAAAGCCACGTTTGAAGAGCCCACGTCAAAGTTTGTCTTGAATAAATGGAAGACATTGGCAGGAAGCATTTGTATGGCGGTAGCTGCTTATTTTTGTTATCAGGGATATCTGGAGACCCGAGTGAATACGCCGTTCGATAACCAAAAAATGGTTACGCGCACAGGGCTTGATGATCCAGAACGCTATTGGGGTTCCTATAGGCCATTAAATTACTTCGGCATGAAAACCAGAGATCCTCATTCGCTGGTGATGGGCTTAATGTGGTATACACCATCAAATCTGGGTCATGGGGGAAAGGGTATACGACATTGGTGTGATATGGGTGACAATTTGGATAAGTATGGTTGGACACATCATGACGGGCGTATGTTTGGTGTCCAGGAGATCCACGATTTGCCATTTGAACTGAAGACCTCATTTGTAAAATATCCCAGCGGTAAACAATTTGGTGGCGATTGGACAGCCAGGATTTCTGTAAAGAATACTACCAGAGCTTGGGACAAATCAATATCGCTAATATGGTATGTTGCTTTGGACGAACGTACAAATGGTCACATTAAATATGTGTCAGATGAGAAGAGTCCTGAACCTGGGGTGTACGGTGAAACGTTGGGCTTGGGGGAATTCCAGTTGAGATTTCATCCTGTAAAAGGGCGTATCCTACACAAATCTTCATTATCCACGGTGGCACCATCGTTGAGTAAACTTAAAGAAACTGTATTTACACACTTCAGGGCATTTACGGATAAAAAAGGCCAACGTTATATAGGACTACCCGGAGAAATGGTATCTCATAATGGTCAAGCTCCGGCTGATCCAAATTTCATAGCCATACAAATAACCGCCGAGGTGGACTTCACACTGGATATTACATATCAATCAACATCGGGCTTTTCTGTTGGAGGAGATATTCCAAAGCCACCCACTGGTCGAGACTATACTAATTCATTGCAGGAGCATATAGCCTCATTTGACAAACGTTTTGAGGAAACATTCCATTTGAAATCAAAAGGTTTCTCCAACGAAGAAATTAAATTTGCCAAATACGCTTTGAGTAATATGCTAGGAGGTATTGGTTACTTCTATGGAGCTAGTAAGGTAAGGAAACAATAGTCACTTATAGAGATCACTTTTATATTAGACGAATTCATGGATTTTCCATTATGTAGGTCCAATCGGTATATACAAAAAATCCCGTTCCATATTGGAAATCTGCTTTATACACAGCAGTGCCTTCTCGCTCTTTTTTCCCTCGTGGCTTTTTGTGGGACGAAGGCTTTCATGGACTGCTTATTTCATCATGGGATATCGATATTGAATTGGATATTATTAGTCATTGGTTTGATCTGCTCAATATAGAAGGTTGGATACCACGAGAGCAAATATTGGGTGTGGAAGCCTTGGCCAAAGTCCCCGATGAATTTGTTATACAGCGTAATACCAATGCCAATCCGCCTACATTCCTTTTAGCTCTAAAGAAAATTCTAAAACATCACAAACAAGAATTGTCGCTCAAAGGAAGACTTGACACGTTGGAACGTATATATCCCCGTCTGCAAGCGTGGTTTTCATGGTATAATACAACACAGCGTGGTGACATTGCAGGAACCTATCAGTGGCGTGGACGCGATGCCACTACGGAAAGAGAACTAAATCCCAAAACTCTAACATCGGGTTTGGATGATTTCCCCAGAAGTTCACATCCAACCAGCAAGGAACGTCATGTTGATATTAGATGTTGGATGGCTTTTGCTTCCAGTGTTTTAGCAGAACTCTCAACCATACTGCGAAAGGACGATCACAAATATTACGAGACTGCTGGATTTCTAAAAGACAATACAATTTTGAATGAACAGCACTTGAGTCCCTACACAGAAACATATGCTGATTGGGGTCTACATTCTGATTCGGTGGTTTTGAAACGTCCCCAACTTACACAGAAAAATATGCATCGAATGCAACAGCATCAGCAGCAGCAAATGGAAATGATTCGGGTGACATTAAAGCAACCAGATTATAAATTTGTTGACTCTACCTTTGGTTACGTCAATATATTTCCTTTTCTCTTGGAAATACTCGACAATGACTCGCCTTATTTGGGTAAACTCTTAAAAGATATCCGAGATCCACAAAAACTTTGGACGCCCTACGGTCTTCGCTCTCTATCTAAGTCATCGCCTTTATATCAAAAACGCAATACTGAACATGATCCTCCATATTGGAGAGGTCCTATTTGGATTAATATTAATTATTTGGCCGTTAAAGCTCTGCGTTACTATGGTAGCATTGAGGGTCCGCATGCTGCCTTGGCTCGGGAAATATATGCCGAATTAAGAGAAAATCTAATACATAACATATTTAAAGAGTTCCAACGTACTGGCTATTTGTGGGAGCAATACGATGACACCACAGGTCAAGGAAAAGGCTGTTATCCCTTCACTGGTTGGAGTTCCTTGGTAGTGCTAATGATGTCTGAGCAATATTAGTTCTCGTAGACATATAGACTTTTAATCAATATATAATAACTAGAGATTTTACTATTTAGTACAATTTGTAATTTATTTCTTAAAGCCTATATGAATTTACTTAATTACCAAAAAACAGAGGCGTTTACTCATTGCGTCTAACAAGCATCTATTTTAAGTTGATTTTAGAAGGGATAAAACAATTCAGTCATAATGTTATTATTGTGTAGATAAAATAATAAAGGAAAAATATAAGAAATATACCCGATTTTTAAACGGTTTGTATGAATGTCATCTCGCAGGTGTACGAGTTGTCTTCAGTAAAAACTAATTATTGCTTGAAAGCTGAGTAATACTAGCTACATTTTTAGATACTTTGAAACTTCTGGGACAAAGAGGTTTTTGAACTTGCGCACTCACTTTTAAAGACTCGCATTTTGACAAAATTTTCTATAGAAATAAAATTTTGACAAAATTTTCTATAGGAATAAAATTTCGACAAAATTTTGAAGGACTCGGTAGATTTTAAGTCAAGATTGGAAAATTTGACGATTCAAGATGATGAAGTTTTAATATCCTTCGACGTAGTGTCATTATTTCCAAGCATTCCGGTAAAACTAGCAATTCAGACGATTGCAAGAAAATGGACCACAATTAAGCAGTATACAAACATGACGAAGGATTTATTTATAGATTTAATTACATTTTGCATTAAAGACACCAGATATTTTAAATTCGAGGACAAGATTTATGAGCAGTTAAAAGGTATGGCCATGGGTTCCCCCGCTTCACCAATTGTAGCAGACATTATTATGGAGGAACTTTTAGATGACGTATTTAAAAATATCACAAAACCACCGATTTTAACTAAATACGTTGATGACATCTTCGCAATCATCAAGGCATCAGAAGTCGACGAAACATTAAAGGCCTTAAACTCATATAATAGACAAATTCAATTCACGAAGGAATTAGAACAGGACAATAAACTACCATATCTTGACGTAATTATACATAGACTAGGAAACCAATTGAGACTAAATTGGTACCAAAAACCAACGGCTTCGGGGCGACTACTTAATTTTTTCTCTAAGCACAATAAACATATAATAATCAATACCGCGACAAATTTCATACGTGATCCAGAATTTCATTCTGAAAATGAAGATAAAATTGAACGAATTCTCCAAGACAACAATTTCCCACAACGAACGATATTTCAACTTTTATCGAAAGTAAAAGCCAACCAGCATAACAAACAAAACTTGACTAATGATAAGGATTCAAAATTATACAAACCAGTGCCGTATATACCAAACTTCTCCGAGAAACTGTGCAAGTCTAATATATACAATAAAGAAAAATACCAACTCGCGTTAAAAACTACTAATACAGTAAACGGATTATTTAGTAAAACCAAAACAAAAATTAAGAATGAAGACCACAACGTAGTATAGAAGATAAAATGCAACGGTGACAAATCCAACTTATGCCAAAAGACATATATTGGTACAACAATGACAAAATTAAAAACAAGATTGTCTTCACATAAATCGGATTTAAAAACAACAGACAAGGCAATGGAACAAAGAACAGCACTTGCGGCCCACTGTACTTTGACTGGTCACAAACCTAACTTAAACGACGTAGAAATCCTAAGCAAGGAAAACAACTACGGCCGAAGATTTACTCTGGAGATGTTACACATCATTAACACTCCAATTAACGAGAGAATAAATTATAAGAAAGATATTGAGAACTGAGCGAGAATATATCGGCATATGATACAAAAACACAAGAGAAAGTAATCACCAGTAGAAAAACAGACAGCGAAGTAACAAGACAGCGGAGAAAATGTAAAGTACAATAGATAGTTTCATTTTATTTTGTGAATTTTGTAATTAGTTTTTGTACAATTTTGTAATTTGTAGCCTTGAAAACGGTTCTGACGAAGTCAACCGAAATATCGGAAAATAAAAAAAAAAAACAAGAAACCAACAATTTCAAGTTTAATTTATAGACCTATAGCCGAGATTATGAGATAAAAAATCATAAAATTTAAAATAAAAAGGTCAATAATATCAACAACAAAAACGAAATAAAATTTAGACAAAATTTTCTATAGAAATAAGTTTTTACAAAATTTTCTATAGAAATAAAATTTTGACAAAATTTTCTACAGAAATAAAATTTTGGAAAAATTTTCCTAACTTTTCTATAGAAATAATATTTTGACAAAATTTTCTTTAAAAATATAATTTTGACAAAATTTTCTATAGAAATAAAATTTTGACAAAATTTTCTATAGAAATAAAATTTTGACAAAATTTTCTATAGAAATAAAATTTTGACAAAATTTTCTATAGAAATAAAATTTTGACAAAATGTTATATAGAAATAAAATGTTGACAACATTTTCTATAGAAATAAAATTTCGACAAAATTTTCTATAGAAATAAAATGTTGACAAAATTTTCTATAGAAATAAAATTTTGGAAAAATGTTCCAAACTTTTCTATAGAAATAATATTTTGACAAAATTTTCTTTAAAAATAAAATTTTGACAAAATTTTCTATAGAAATAAAATTTTGACAACATTTTCTATAGAAATAATATTTTGACAAAATTTTCTTTAAAAATAAAATTTTGACAAAATTTTCTATAGAAATAAAATTTTGACAAAATTTTCTATAGAAATAAAATTTTGACAAAATTTTCTATAGAAATAAAATTTTGACAACATTTTCTATAGAAATAAAATTTCGACAAAATTTTCTATAGAAATACAATTTTAACAAAATTTTCTATAGAAATAAAATTTTGAAAAAATTTATGGACTTCCGAAGATACATAAGGAAGGAGTCCCTGTAAGACCGATATGTTCTTCAATAAATTCCCCCTCTTATGAACTATCAAAATATATTGTAAATATTTTGAAAAATTTGACGAAAGATTCCAAATATAATGTAAAGGACGCAATTGAATTTAAGAATAAAACCAGTAATATTAAGATTGAGGACAATGAAACAATGATCTCGTTTGACGTAGTATCTCTTTTTCCAAGCATTCCAGTAAATTTGGAGATATTTTGTATATGATGACAAGGTGTATGAACAACGTAAAGGAATGCCAATGGGATCACCAGCTTCACCGATTATCGCCGATATTGTAATGGAAGTACTCTTGGACTCAGTATTGGAAAAATTGACTATTAAACCAAAAATAATGACAAAATATGTAGATGATCTGTTCTGTATTTTGAATAAAAATGACGTTCAGGCCACTTTATCAGCTTTAAACGCCTTTGATAGACAAATTCAATTTACGATGGAAACAGAAGAGGACAACAAGTTACCATATTTAGATACTATAATTCTAAGGCACAGAAATGGAATAAAAATTAACTGGTATCAAAAGCCAACAGCCACAGGACGATTGATCAATTTCAACTCCAAACATCCTAGACGAGTTATAATGAATACGGCTACAAATTTTATAAGAAGAGTACACGATATCAGCGACAAAATATTTCATAAGGACAACGAAGATAAGATAAGGACCATATTGCGATTAAATGATTTCCCGAATAAGACGATTGACGACCTAATACAACATGTAAAAGAACGACAACATATCAAACATGACGAAATTGAACCCAAAATTTATAAACCCTTGACATATGTCCCCCAATTCTCGGAAAGATTCAAATCATCAAACATGCTAAATAAGGACAAATTTCAAATTGCACAAAGGACTCATAATACAGTAAATCAATTCTTCAGCAAGACAAAATCCAAAATTAAGAAAGAAGACAAGTCAAACGTAGTATATAAGATCAAATGCAATGGAAATGACTCTGATACTTGCCAAAAAGTATATATTGGTACAACGAAAACCAAATTAAAAACTAGACTCTCAGGGCATAAATCTGATCAGAAAGCCACTGATAAGCCCTTGGAGCAAAAGACGGCACTTGCAGCACATTGCACTTTAACAGGACACAAACCAAACTTTAAGGACGTAGATATTTTGACGCAAGAAACCAATTATAAAAGGAGATTTACTCTGGAGATGCTACATATTATAAATGTACCTGCAGAAAGACGAATGAATTTTAAGACTGATACGGACCATTGTGCACATATTTATAGAAATATTGTACAAAAATATAGAAAGACAGATTAGCTTTTAGTTGTAAATATACTCCCTTGTAAAGAAGTTCACTGTTCTTTAAATTTAAATGTAATTATCTGTGTTTTTCATGTAATGATATATTTTTTGTTAATGTGTTAAATGTTTTTTCTTTTTGTTTAAAGTAATTTCCCTGAAGACGATCATCGGAGATGTCTCGAAATATTGGAACATTTTAAATATAAAAATACAACTCAAAAAACAACAACATCTGTTTTTATTCACATGACCTCAAGCCGAACTAAGCAAATATAATTAAAATTTTTTATAGAAATAAAATTTTTACAAAATTTTCCATAGAAATAAGTTTTTAACAAAATTTTCTATAGAAATAAAATTTTGACAAAATTTTCTATAGAAATAAAATTTTGACAAAATTTTCTATAGAAATAAGTTTTTAACAAAATTTTCTATAGAAATAAAATTTTGACAAAATTTTCTATAGAAATAACATTTTTACAAAATTTTCTATAGAAATAAAATTTCGACAAAATTTTCTATAGAAATAAGTTTTTTACAAAATTTTTTATAGAAATAAAGTTTTGACAAAATTTTCCATAGAAATAAAATTTGGACAAAATTTTCTATAGAAATAAAATTTCGACAAAATTTTCTATAGAAAAGTTTTTTTACAACATTTTCTATAGAAATAAAATTTTGACAAAATTTTCTATAGAAATAAAATTGTGACAAAATTTTCTATAGAAATAAAATTGTGACAAAATTTTCTATAGAAATAAAATGTTGACAAAATTTTCTATAGAAATAAAATTTTTGACAAAATTTTCTATAGAAATAAAATTTTGACTCGCCTGCACGTCATCACAGGTGGTCTACAAATTATTGGTTGAAGATTTTCCCAATACGGACATCATAATTCGAAATGAAGATGCAATTTTTTTTTGAATTTTCCAGTTGCTTGCATTACTTAAAGCTTTTCAATTCCTAGTTTTGGCCAAGACTAAGAATCATAATAACATAAAATTATCTTCAATAAATTGATATTATATTTAATAAATAGCAATTTTATAATTAAAATTAAATACATATACACATTAACTACATATACTTAATAATAATTGAATGGAGATGTTTGGCTACATTTCAAATGTAAAAATATTTCCTTAAACTAGAGCAAACACTTTCTGTTTGCCAAAAACGAAAACACATTAAATTAAAGAGAATACATACAGTGAAACAAATTGTTCATAAATCACCAACACAACATTATTATAAAAGTATTCAAATAGTATTTACTACCAACTACCTTCTTTAAGTACTACTCTTACAATATGTAGATCTCATTCGATAAAGGGAAATATACAATATTAATATTTTTTCATAGAATATTAAATAAAAATATATTATCTGTTATTAAATAAATTATTTATGAAATAATAAATGAAAAAAACAGTATTGGTACAAAAGGAAAAAATAACACAGTTTTGAGATTTGTTTTTTCTTTCTTTAAATTAATTTTTTTCATATAACTTTTTTTTAATATCTTAATCTTAATCCTTCTTGCTTCTGAACGGAGGAAAACGATCCAATAATGCATGGAATATACTGCCGGGTAAACGTTGATGTTTATTAATTAGAACTTCCAAAGCTTGAGCCACCTAGAAAAATGTTATGATTAAAAACAATTTTTTTATATGGTACGTTATGTAGTGTAGGGTTTATTATATTTTGTGAATGGAGTTGAAACCTAATTGTTTTCTCATATTTACATAAGTATAGAAAACTAATGGTAAATTAAGTGTTCCACTATTTTGTAAGAAATTTAGAACTCTGTTGGCGAGGTAAAAAGCTTCCCGTTAGCTTTTATGTTCATAAACGTTCTTTTCCCTGTCTGTCCCTGTATCCGTCCCTTTATCAATTTTTACTGCGAGGAAGGAGTTCATGGCTATGTATCATGTTTTCTGTGCCACGTCATGGTATCTCTCCTATGTACTTTAACTATTCTGTCTGAGTGCACGGAGGGCTCGCCTTTGCCCTCTGCTTGGTCGGTCACCTGTATGGGATTGCTCGACTACTTGTCCGCTACGCGTGTATGTTCCGATGTTGTAGACCACAACCGTTTGGATCCATGATTGGACTCCTCCAAATGCTTGCGCCGCTTATGAGTGGCTACAAGCCGATCGATCTTCTTAACGTGACTCATCCCTCTTATCTGCTAACGTTGATGTCTGCGTGGGGAAATTCGGACGGATGTCAGGGATCCGAATACATCTCTGAAGAAATTCTCTCTAGCGGACGCTGACGTTGTCTGTTAGCGAGGTAAATAGGTTCCAGTTAGTTTTACCAAAGTTCATAAACGTTCTTTTCTAGGGAATAAAGGTGTGTGTCCCTAGATCAATTTTCACTGTCAGGTGGAAGTTCTTGGTTAAGTCTATAAGTCATGTGGTCTGTACCACGAGATCAGAGCTAACCATGGTGACGTCCGGGGAGCTTCCATAGGAATTTAAGAATGTTACTGTAGTTGAGAATCTGGATGTATTAACTGGCTTAACAAACATAGTCTGCCATTTACTTACGTCTAATCCACTAACTGAAGTAATATATTTGAAATGTATCTCATATACAGATCGCTAAAAACATTTGTAAAATATATTTAATCATTGTATTTTAAGATTTTATGTCGAACTATGTCATTATGTTCTATTCTTCATAGACCTCCAAACAAGTCACATCGGTAAGATTTCATTGGGCTGTAATCATGGGAACTCAAGGGAGCCACCGTGGTGCAATGGTTAGCATGCCCGCCTTGCATACACAAGGTCGTGGGTTCGATTCCTGCTTTGACCGAACACCAAAAAGTTTTGCAACGGTGGATTATCCCACCTCAGTAATGCTGGTGACATTTCTGAGGGTTTCAAAGCTTCTCCAAGTGGTTTCAGTGCAATTTGGAACGCCTTTCGGACCCGGCTATAAAGAGGAGGTCCCTTGTCATTGAGCTTAAAATGGAATTGGGCAGCACTCAGTGATAAGAGAGAAGTTCACCAATGTGGTATCACAATGGACTAAATAGTCTAAGTGCGCTTGATACATCGGGCTGCCACCTAACCTAACCATGGGAACTCTATTAAATCTGAGCTTCTTTATTTGACACAACAAATTGTCATTCATAGGGGAAACACTTCTCTAATAACGAGTTAGGCGCAATTTGGAGCTCTGTGCTTTAGAGAAGTTGCGGACCCGTAAACTGTTAACTTCAAGAATTAAGTTTTCATAAATTAGTATAATTTTTTTTAATCTAATAGAATCGAAATAGAAAAAATTGGTACTGAAATTGAATGTTAACATATTTCCATTTTCGAATTGCAATGTTAAGAATGTTAAATAAATGGAAATAAATAAATAATGTACTACAAGTAACACTTACCTTCACTTGTAGCTGCTCCGGTGTCAATGAACCATCATATTCAATTGGCTTGCCAAGATAGGTACGGAATTTAACCGGAAATCCTCCATAGATTGGATACACAGGTATTCTTATTGTATTGTAGAGTTTCATGAAAAATTTACGAAATATACCCACTTGCCGAAACCCTTCACGAAGATTTTGTGTGAAGCATGGTATTATTGGTGCTTGAGCTTCCAAAGCCACTTTTGCAAAACCCACACGATTTCGCCATAATAGCTCATAGTAATTGTCACCGAATTGAGCTTCATAAACTCCGCCAGGCGATATGGCCAAGAGATTACCATCTTTTAGAATATTAACACATGACTGCACAGTTCCGGGACTAATGTGAAATGCTTCCGATATAGTTCCCCAGCCAGGTAATTTGAATAGGAAACGATCACCAATAGTGTATATTAAACGGTCCTTTTGCAAAAGCATACGGGAATTCAAGTAGTACATATCAATCGGTATGGCACCATGATAATAGACAATTAGACCAGAACCATCTTTGGGAATATTTTCCATTCCAATAACTTCATAGCCATGATAGATTCGTGCATGTGCATCCCAGATGGCTGCAACAATTTTTCTTCCAACTTCCCAAAATTTGCGGTCTGTGCGCACAGATCTTAGTATTACTTCTCTGTAAAATAAACAAAATGTAGTTTATTTTCTTATTCAATTTGTTTTTAATTAATATAAAACAAAAATTCATAAAATGTTTGAATTAGTAATAACTTCCATAAATTAATCATTTCCCAATAGACTAAAATACATTTTTATATCGAAAATGAAATTATGTGTCGTCATTTTGACGAAGGATCACTGTCAAGGGTTAAAAAAAATTGTTTGCTTCCATTGGTCGAAAGAAATGCTTCTAAATATTATTGAAATATTTTGAAAAACATTAAAGCGATTTACGATTGTTAATATTTGTTTTTGTTCCCTAATCTCGAATAAATTTGATTAATTGAATCAAACTGTTCGGTATATGGGCAGTTGGGAGCCACCGTGGTGCAATGGTTAGCATGCCCGCCCTGCATACACAAGGTCGTGGGTTCGATTCCTGCTTCGACCGTACACCAAAAGATTTTCAGCGGTGGATTATCCTACCTCAGTAATGCTGATGTCATTTCTGAGGGTTACAAAGCTTCTCTAAGTGGTTTCACTGCAATGTGGAACGTCGTTCGGACTCGGCTATAAAAAGGAGGTCCCTTGTCATTGAGCTTAACATAGAATCGGGCAGCACTCAGTGATTAGAGAGAAGTTCACCAATGTGGTATCACAATGGACTGAATAGCCTAAGTGAGCCTGATACATCGGGCTGCCACCTAACCATATGGGCAGTTCCAGTTTCCGGTTGAAGAAATATTAAATCACATATAATTTAATATTTCTTGACACTGGAAAAAAAACAATTAAAATAAAAAATTTTTAATGGTATTTTCCAGGGTCAACACCGGAAACTAAAACTGCCCTTTTACTGAACAATTTAATGACTGCTCAAGTTTAAAGTTTACTTTACATAAGTTAAAGAATAAAAAAATAATAATACATTAATTGGTGTTGACTTAGAACAGCTTTAGAAAAGGCAAATAATGATCATGTAAAACGATATTGCTGTAGTCTGTTGTAAGTTCTAATGGGGTCTTTATTATTTTGATTTAATTTTACTGCGATGGGAAAGTTTTTATTGAAGAAAATGCCGGCTGGGCACAAGAAAATTACTGTCATTGATTATGATCAATCTTGCTTATCTAATAATATATCTGAAGTACATTCCTGTTCTGCTATTACATTTTGATGTGAAAGATTTACACACTTTTGCTAAATAACGCAATATAATTGCAAAATTGATTTATATTTATGTGTATGTGCGTGCAACTTGCCCAATAGCAAATGTAGCGATAAAATTAATATTGCAAATCTATTTCACTCTTCCCACTAAGTTTGCTGGGGACAATTTTGTTTATCTGATAATGTGTGTTATGGCGTTATTTTATTGCCTCAAATCAATGACTAAACGTGAGACTTGAAATTTTAAAACAAGCCAAATAAAATTGATATCAGGTCATTTTACCTAAGTGTAGACGATAAGAAAAAAAATGTTTATTAACTTCATGAATAACATAATGAAATCGTACGACTTCTACGTAGAATATTCTATTTTCTATTTATCGTTTAATTTGTTAATCATACTATTATAGTCATAGCCCTTAAGGGGGTTTGGTGAAATGAATATTTGCTGCTACTGTTCCACAGTACCATTGCAGGATAAAAAATCTGCATATCGATATATATGGGGTAATACCTTTAGGTCCGTTATGAAAGATTTTCGATTTTTTTTTTGTGCCATTAAAAAAAAGCTAGAATTAAAAACAAAAAAGGATCAAGATCAAAACTTCCTCTTATTAATTACATCATGGGATTCCCCCATTTAATCCTTATAATTGAGTAAAGTTCTTTTTTGTTCTGTTGCAGGTTTGGAATCACCTCACCATTCACTTTCAATGTCCATTCACTTTCGATGTTTTCATTTTCGACCATTTTTTGTATATTTGTTAGGTCGAACTATATTTAACCTTCTATATTGTGTTCATATGATAATTATAAACTTTTTCTTTCTATTTTACTCTTAACTTTCTTTATCTAAAAATCATAGATTTGAATTAAAACCCCCTTGCGGATATATATGTATATGAATGTGTGTTATTGACAACAAGAGCATTTACAATTTCAATACCGGTTTTATAGATTGCCGGTAAAAACAAATGTCTTGATTCTAATAGAAACGATAAGTAAACAATTATTGCATTCCAATGAGTAATGTGATATAACAGACAATTGATTTTTCCACAAGACTATAGAATAAACATCCCCATTTAATTAAGATACATTGCGTTTTTTTATAAATACCTGTGTAGTTTGTAGATGAACAATATTAAAAACGATATATAGATTAATGCTACAAATACAAGAGGTAATAGGAATGTTGCTATCAGAGGGGTCAACAAACGATACACCCACAAGGAATAATCCAAATCGATATAAGAGGCTGAAAATAACAAAAATAAAAAAACAAAATTGCATATAAATATATGTCGACGTTAGCAAAACGAATATCGAAAAATATTGAATACTTTGCGTTTAACAATAATTACAACCAGATACTTACAAAGAAATTCTTGAAAGCTTTTTGTTACATTTTGTATAAAGTCCATGTTGTTTTGCTCTTCCAGAGTATTCACCAAATAACTTGACCCACTCCTTCACTTGGGTTATGGATTGATGGATCCGCAAAAACAAAAAATTGGAGAAACCTTAAACCAAAGACCTTAACTTTCTTTGTTGAATTCTGATCGACGCTTTCAGAGTGTAGCTAAATTATGATTGGTGCCAATAAACTAAATTTTTTTGTTGTTATTTTGACTATTCGCCTCTCTTCTTTTTTTTTGTGTCAAAACCTGTATTCCAAAGCGGTGTTTGTATGTTCCAATTTCTTCGTTCTTTTCTGTTTGCCCTGTAAGCTTTTACTTTTTTAGCATATATTAATTTTGCACTTTGTTTATATTATTTCTATTTTTCGATTATAAACGCTTTTCTTTGAATGTACTACATTAGCCGTACAATAATTTACATTATTATTTAAAATTTAAATGCAATATTATTTGTTACAAAATTCTGTTTAGTAATTCATTGTTTATTTATTTTTAACACAATATCACTCCCTTTACCATCATCTTTTCATTGTCTACTATTCATTCATAAAAACAACTGTTATTTTGACAGCTACAAAATGGCAAACATAAATTAAAGGGTACCATAGACTTACAAACAAATCACAGCTGACAATATTCATGATAAGAAGGGTCGTTTAGATTCGATGAATATTTGATCGATTTAGTTATAATTGAATCAAGAAACATGGTGGGATTCTTCACGATAATCGCATGTTAATTTTGTCTACCCAAAGAGTTGTTTGCACTAACTATCGTGTCATTCTGTAACTAGTCTTGAACGACTATTATTTAAGCTGCGTTGCGCTTGGCAACCCTGCTACTAAAAACTGTGGAATAGATAGAAAAAAAAAAAACAGTTTACAAATTTGGAAATTGTTTGCTAATTTAAAAGAAATACACCCCTGCCTGTATTTCAAAGTTCAATTTCATCCTCATCGCTACCACAGGCTCGTAAATGACACTACAACAATCAAAAAGTACAAAATGTACATGTAAGTATTTTGCCATCACTATTCTTAGAAGAGCCGAACGATCTGCCACAACGTCGAATTTTCAGTGAATGGGCCCTAGAAAAGTTGGCAGAAAATCCGCTTTTTTATCGACAAATTTTGTTCAGCGATGAGGCTCATTTCTGGTTGAATGGCTACGTAAATAAGCAAAATTGCCGCATTTGGAGTGAAGAGCAACCAGAAGCCGTTCAAGAACTGCCCATGCATCCCGAAAAATGCACTGTTTGGTGTGGTTTGTACGCTGGTGGAATCATTGGACCGTATTTTTTCAAAGATGCTGTTGGACGCAACGTTACGGTGAATGGCGATCGCTATCGTTCGATGCTAACAAACTTTTTGTTGCCAAAAATGGAAGAACTGAACTTGGTTGACATGTGGTTTCAACAAGATGGCGCTACATGCCACACAGCTCGCGATTCTATGGCCATTTTGAGGGAAAACTTCGGAGAACAATTCATCTCAAGAAATGGACCGGTAAGTTGGCCACCAAGATCATGCGATTTGACGCCTTTAGACTATTTTTTGTGGGGCTACGTCAAGTCTAAAGTCTACAGAAATAAGCCAGCAACTATTCCAGCTTTGGAAGACAACATTTCCGAAGAAATTCGGGCTATTCCGGCCGAAATGCTCGAAAAAGTTGCCCAAAATTGGACTTTCCGAATGGACCACCTAAGACGCAGCCGCGGTCAACATTTAAATGAAATTATCTTCAAAAAGTAAATGTCATGGACCAATCTAACGTTTCAAATAAAGAACCGATGAGATTTTGCAAATTTTATGCGTTTTTTTTAAAAAAAAAAGTTATCAAGCTCTTAACAAATCACCCTTTATATTGTGAAACGCCAAGCGCAACTAGCTTATTATAATTTAAATAAAAAGAGAAATGAAGTGCTGAAAACATTATTATACTACGTTCGCACTAGACACGAAATCCTCGTAAACGAGGATTTTGGCCGAAATCCTCCTAGATCTCAGTAGATTTGCAATAGAAAAAAAATCAGCTGGTTCGTAGAGGATTTCAACGAAATCTCTTTCAAAATCCCTTATACTGCCTTGTACAAAGGTGGTTTTAGTACTAAAAAAGCGCTTTTTGCAACCCTGCCCCAATGTTCCTTGTAGATGAATGTGTGTGTGCGTGTACACATATGGGTTTGTGTTTGTATTGATATATTTACAAACAGCTGTTAAATCCTCAAATCTACGAAATCTCGTTATTTTGCCAGTCCGAACACTTGATATTTTTGTTCTAAATAGCGAGATTTCGTGTCTAGTGCGAACGTAGTACTTAAAATTGTGAAAGGTATATTGGTGAACAATTTTTTAATTTTCAAATGGAATAAATTGATTGTTTTTCAGATATTTTTCCATACACGCTGCATCCATCGAGAATAAAAACACTGGCTGATAGACGCTGCAACATGTAACTCAACATCATTCTATTAATAATGCAAAAAAATATGTTAAATGTGTTGTGAGAGTGGTAAAAATGGTATATTTATAAGAATTTATAAATGTTTAATCAAATTAATAAACATCTAAATGATCGTGTTTTACTTGACCACAATGATTCTTTTACAACTATCTTAAAATTCACTTTTTCTGATTGTTTGAAGGGGCTCTTATTGGGGTCGTTCTAAAATTATCTAACAAGGCACCTAATAATTGCGCTCATTTGAAACTTCTTTGTAGTAACTTGGCATGGTACAACTTCTCAATAGTGACGGCGCTTTTCCGACGAGTTTTGGACGTCGTATACGATTGTTTTCGACGTGGTGAGGATGCTCAGAAGTGCCTTCAATTTGAAAAAATGTTGGCAGGGACATAGCCGGAAGAGAAAAAATATGTAATATTCTTAATCTATGTGAACTTCCCTTTAATTTAAGACCATTTTAGACAGTTCCGTCCGACTAAGTTCTTATAACAGCTTTTCACCTTTGGATTTTTAAAATGTTGCAGAAAACTCTTTTGTAATTAAATTGGATCCATTATTTTCCTATTAAAAGTAATCCCAATAAACACAGGATGAGCGTTTTTCAAATGCAACAACTTTTCAGTTTGAAGGCCGGTATGCACCTCTAGCGAAAAATTTCATTGCCATAAGAAATGCATTGCTATTTATGCTAACGAAATTTTCGGTAGCGTTCAATTTCGTAAGCTGGTACGCACCTCTAATGAAAATAACAGGGTTGTCAAAAGCATGTTTTGGCAGCAAACATTTAATTTATTACAATCATTGTGTGCGTAAAAGTTTTAAAAGGTCTGTAAATAATAAAAAAATTATTTGAGGAATATTTGGAACATATATTAACAATTTTTAAAAGCAATTGGCTGGTTTAAAATTTGTGTACACAGCCCTGTTTTTTTGTTGTAGACTTAAATAAATTTTTCCTACCGAAAATTTCGCTAGAGGTGCATACCGGCCAAATATTCCTCAAATAATTTTTTTATTATTTACAGACCTTTTAAAACTTTTACGCACACAATGATTGTAATAAATTAAATGTTTGCTGCCAAAATATGCTTTTGACAACCCTGTTATTTTCATTAGAGGTGCGTACCAGCTTACGAAATTGAACGCTACCGAAAATTTCGTTAGCATAAATAGCAATGTATTTCTTATGGGAATGAATTTTTTCGCTAGAGGTGCATACCGGCCTTGAGGGTAAATATAATTTTCAACATAAACTCAACTTGACTTGAAATAGCTCATTTTCAATACATCTTCAAATTGTTTGCGAATTACTTCCAATTTGCCAAAATGTTGACGAAATCTTTGAAAAGGTGTTGAAGATAATATGAGAAAACTTTGACAAAACACTACCCTAAAATGCAACGAAAAAACCATGTGGTTTTCAATACTTATTTGTGCAACGAAGTTCGTGGTCAATTGCAAGAAATAAAAAAAAAAATAGAAAATTTTAGACAAATAACCAAATAGTTTATAAAAATAGGTAAGTGAAAATAAAAAATGAAATAAAACTTTAAGGAAGTCACGAAATGTATATCTCTTTGCAGAAAACTGAAATTATGGATTCTACGTTCTCGAAAACATTAAAAAGCTGGCCGATGAAAAAATTGTGGATAATTAACTGGAACTGCTTCAAATAGTTTATAATAATTGGTACGTCAATATGAAAAATTAAATCAACACTTTAGAGAAGTCACTAAATTTAAATCTCTTTGCAGAAAACTAAAATCTTTGGATGCTACATTCTTGCAAACATTAAGAAGCTGACCAATGAAAAATGAGTGGCTTATCGACAAGAAAAAGTTTCCAGACAAGAAAAAGTTTCCAGAAACATTACAAGTGCAACCTATTAAAATTGTTAAAAACATCAAATTGTTGAAATCAACAACTTCTGGATGAACATGTGCATCACATCGTCAGTTTAATTCATATGCTATTATCAGTTTAAAATGGATATTTTGTGAATTCCTTCTGCTGGAAATCAATTCTAACACGCGGTCCAGTACGTTCCTGATTTCAAATTGCCCGCATGTTAATAAATGTTAATGCTGTTTTATGACACCAAAAGAAGGAAATCGAATTATCAATGCAAAAGTGTTTACTAATAATGTTTAAGATATTTAAAGTTTTGTTGTTTGTTTTTTTTTTTTTTTTTTTGTTCTTATTTGTTGATATGTTTAATAAGATTATTATTTATCAATTGGTAATGTAGTGTATTATGTAGTGTAGTGTATTATTATATATTTTATTTTGATGAAAATTAATAAATTATACAAAATTCATAGAATTTTGGCTTTGATTTTCAATTTGAAGTGGGGATATCATTCATACAAATTTAGGTTGAAAAGTATTTGCAACGATGTTAATTTTGAATTTGACTCGCATCGAAAATTGTTTGACAAATTATTGAGTAGCGATGCATTTCAATTTGAGGATAACACTTGAGATATTATTGCTAATGTGTTGAATTTCACTGTTGAGGGTAATGTCTGTTTTTTGTTGAGAACGCGATTTTCTCAACAATTTCTCAACTTGAATATTACCCTAATCCTTTGAAAAAATGTTTGAAAAATTGTTGAAATTTAGCATTTTTCAAACGTTTGTGTTTATTGGGAAACTACTTCATTAAATACATTATTTTGCATGAATGAAATTTTTTGCTGATAACGTGAATGCATTCGAGAAAAAACCAAAAACTATTCGTTGGTTGTTTATTTTCTCTAAAGGTGGGTATTAAGTTCGAGTTTAGCAAAAATCAAAAAAAAAAAAGGCGAACAGTGCTACTGAACAATTTAATTCGTATAGTGTGAATACTCTATTATTTATATGCAGGGCCGCAGCTGTTCAAAATGCAACTTGAATTAGAGAGTTCAACACCTTCGCTCCCCCTCTTCAAAAAGAAAACTTATCATTTTATTTGTTGTCTTTGGAATAATATGAAGTGTAAATTGGGTTTTATTTTTAATTTATGCAAATAAACCTTTTATTCATATCAGGTATACGTTGTTGTATTACCTACTCGCCATAAGTCTTGGGAAATACAAGTGTGATAAGTTGCTTATTTCGATAAGCGGTACTTTGATAATTTTATATCGGCTAATCAAGTTTATCTCAAACAAAAGAAAGGCTAACAAAGACCAGACCAAAGATCAGAATATATTGAGTCTAGGAAACACCTACCAGGAGGAAAATGTGTGTTATTTTTTTCTATGTGAATTCTAATCCAAAAGAGAATGGCTACAAATTGATATTAGCTTCCAATCGAGATGAGTTCTATGCTCGCGATACCAAGGAAGCAGCAAAGTGGGAAGATGTCGAAAATTGTTATGGTGGCATTGACATGGAGCCTGGACGCGAAGGTGGAACTTGGCTTGCCATTTCGGGTCAGGATGGAATATTTAAAATAGCTGCCTTGCTTAATTTAACTGGCGAACCCAAACCTCGGAATGCTGTCGGTAAGTGAAGATATGCATGCAATATTATATGACATTTTGGGGGGAAAACTAACACAACATCAAAATTTCTCACCTAGAGTCTGGTGGTGGTCATTCATTCAGCAATGAAATTCTTGGTTTTCTATATATGTCTATTTAGAATTGTTTACAAGACTACGATTAATAATATTTTCCATTATATTTCCTTCTACCACACGATCTTGCTGACCTGACATTGTGTTTTGTTCAACATGTTCCTACTCCCCAAATATTATCTTGCATATACCCATTACAAATAACCATAGTTTCACACAATCACAACCATTATTTGCATCACATACATTCTGAAGAGTCCCAAATTAAAACTTCGAAACCCCCTATAGTAAATGGCTGTGAAAACAGAACAGGGCACAATTCAAATACAATTGTACAACTAGACCTTCATCAACATCAAACATCAGTACAACACCACAATAATAATTCTTTACTAGGACGTGGTATGCTGGTTTCGGATTATGTTCGGAATTACACCGAAGGCTTTGATAATGTTAGCTACAATCGACAATTGATGGCAGAATGTAGTAAATATAGCGCATTTAATTTTGTTTCCGTTGAGATTGGGTAAGTATGCGATGTGTATTCTTCTAGGAATCTGAATAAAAAACTTGATTTTTTAGGTCCCCTTCACATCCGGCTTTGGTAACGCTCTGTAGTAATGTTCCTCCAGGATTGGTGCAATACAAAGAGAACACCTGTTATGGGTTTGGTAATAGTCTTCCATCGGCCCCCTTCGAAAAAGTCCGAAATGGACGTAATCGTTTCGAAAAGATTGTTGAGGACTTTCAACAACAAGAACATCCAGAACAAAGTAAACTTATAGACCAATTAATGCAGTTACTTAAGTGCAAAGAAAAATTTTGGCCTGATGCAGAACTTAAACGTAGAGCTCCCAACTGGGGTGAATATTTAAGTTCACTCAATGTTTCGGTACCTGGCTGTGGTTATGGCAGTCGTACGCATACAGTTATTTTAGTAGATGCACATAATAAAATGCATTTTATTGAAGAGACAATGAAAACAGAAGATCCAGAGGGCGAATGGTCCAGACATCACATAGAAACGCAATTCTCATTTTAATTAAACATCGTGAGAGGCTGTTACAAAATACACCTTCCTATTTAAGAAATATGGTGTTACAGGAATGCTTTAATGTCAATTAATATATAATTTTTATTTGTAGCATTTTTAAGTTTTAGGGATTTGTACGATACCAAACATTTCGCTCAGGATTATCTTACTTTATTCAGAAAAAAATACAATAAAAACACTTCATAATTTTTGAATTTACAGGACAAAATTCCACTAATGAAATATGTTCATTATAGTTTTTAAGTTTAACTTCATTTGCATACAAAAAATATACACAGGGTAATTAAAAAAATATATATATATGTTATGTTATAAAAACAAATTACAACTAGATTTTATTTCTTGTAGGCTTTGGCTACCTTGCTTTTTACTCCCTTCAATGCTCCCTTGCGGGCCCCATTAACGATGTTTTTAAATGTTCCGGCATGTTTTGCCCGCTTTCTGTAATCACAAAAAAATGTTTCCTCATATTATAGACCCTGCCATTGTATGAGCTCTAAAATCTTACCTCTTATTTAGAGTGTTCCTACTCAGCGGTATATAGGCATATGGATCCAATTTACCTTTCTTTTTCATATCACCTTTGGCTTTTTTCGTTGAGTATTCCGTACCACCATGTTGTGATTTTCCTGATTTTGCTGAATAACCAGATTTGGTGGACATTGCATCACTTGCTGCTCCCACATTTCTGTGTATACCTTTGCCACCTGTTGTGTAGCGTGAGGCAGATGTTTTCCCAGAACGCATACTAACAGCATCTGCGGCTTTACGTTTTCGATTCGGTGCCATTCCCAGTTCTTCCTCTTTGGATAATAAGAGAGTATAAAGAAATAGGTTTTTTTTTTTTTAATAAAAAGGAATGATGTAGTTTGCTTTTATATAAAGACATTTGAAGGACAGTCTGAGCCAGAAAGTGCAGAATATGCCATCGTTTAGATCTATACTTTGCTTTTGCAGATGTGCGTACAAGTAAAATTAGACTAAAATCGGTCTGGAAATGATTAAAGTCAAGTGCATATTCCTCCATATTCAGTCGACTTTTATTTACGATAAAAGTCTAAAGAAAATGTTATCAAAATTTTATTTCTATAGACATTTGTTAAAAATTGTATTTTTTATATATTTTGTCAATTTTTTAAACATATTTTTTTCAAAATTTTATTTCTATAGAACAATTTGTCAAATTTTTTTATCTATATATTTTTTCAAATTTTATTTCTATAGAAAATTTTGTCAAAATTTGTTTCTATAGAATATTTTGTCACAATTTGATTTCCATAGAAAATTTTGTCAAAATTTTATTTCTATAGAAAATTTATTCAAAAATTTATTTCTATAGAAAATTTATTCAAAAATTTATTTCTATGGTCAAAATTTTATTTCAATAGAAAATTTGGTCAAAATTGTATTTCTACAGAAAATTTTGTCAAAATTTTATTTCTATGGAAAATTTTGTCAAAATTTAATTTCTATAGAAAATTTTGTCAACATTTTATTTCTATAGAAAATTTTGTCAACATTTTATTTCTATAGAAAAAAATTTATTCCATAGAAAATTTTGTCAACATTTTATTTCTATAGAAAATTTTGTCATAATTTTATTTCTATAGAAAATTTTGTTAAAATTTTATTTCTATAGAAAATTTTGTCTAAATTTTATTTCTATAGAACATTTTGTCAAAATTTTATTTCTATAGAAACATTTTTCAAAATTTTATTTCTATAGTAAATTTTGTGAACACTTTGTGTTTATAGAAATTTTGTAATTTTTTTTATATATTTTGTAAACATATTTTTTTAATATATTTTGTAAACTTTTAATATATATTTTGTCACAATTTTATTTCTATAGAAAATTTGGACAAAATTTTATTTCTATAGAAAATATTGTCAAATTTTTATTTCTATAGAAAATTTTGTCAAAATTTTATTTCTATGGAAAATTTTGTCAAAATTTTATTTCTATAGAAAATATTGCCAAATTTTTTTTCTATAGAAAATTTTGTCAAACTTTTATTCCAAAGAAAATTTTGTACAAATTTTATTCCTAGACAATTTTGTAAAAATTTTATTTCTATAAAAAATTTGGTCAACATTTTCTTTCTATAGAACATTTTGTCAACATTTTATTTCTACAGAAAATTTTGCCATAATTTTATTTCTATGGAAAATTTTGTCAAAATTTTATTTCTACAGAAAATTTTGCCAAAATTTTATTTCTATGGAAAATTTTGTCAAAATTTTATTTCTATAGAAAATTTTGTCAACATTTTATTCTATAGAAAATTTTGTCAACAGTTTATTTCTATAGAAAATGTTGTCACAATTTGATTTCTATAGAAAATATTGTCAAAATTTTATTCCATAGAAAATTTTGCCAAAATTTTATTTCTATAGAAAATTTTGTCATAATTTTATTTCTATAGAAAATTTTGTTAAAATTTTATTTCTATGGAAAATTTTGTCAAAATTTTATTTCTATAGAAAATTTTGTCAAAATTTTATTTTTATAGAAAATTTTTTCAAAATTTTATTTTTATAGTAAATTTTGTCAAAAATTCATTTTTATAGTAAATTTTATTTATATAGTAAATTTTGTTAAAATTTTATTTCTATAGAACATTTTGTCAAAATTTTATTTCTATAGTAACTTTGTAAACACTATATGTTTATAGAAATTTTGTAAATTTTTTTTATATATTTTGTAAACATTATTTCTATAGAAAATTTTGTCAACATCTTATTTCTATAGAAAATTTTGTCACAATTTGATTTCTATAGAAAATATTGTCAAAATTTTATTCCATAGAAAATTTTGCCAAAATTTTATTTCTATAGAAAATTTTGTCATAATTTTATTTCTATAGAAAATTTTGTTAAAATTTTATTTCTATGGAAAATTTTGTCAAAATTTTATTTCTATAGAAAATTTTGTCAAAATTTTATTTCTATAGAAAATTTCGTCAACATTTTATTTCTATAGAAAATTCTGTCAAAATTTTATTTCTATTGAAAATTTTGTCAACATTTTATTTCAGTAGAAAATTTTGTCAAAATGTTATTTCTGTAGAAAATTTTGTCAAAATGTGATTTCTATAGAAAATTTTGTCATAATTTTATTTCTATAGAAAATTTTATCAAAGTTTTATTTCTGTAGAAAATGTCAAAATTATATTTCTATATAAAATTTTGTCAAAATTTTATTTCTATAGAATTTTTTTTTCAAATTTTTATTTTTATAGTAAATTTTGTCAAAAAAATTTTATTTCTATAGAAATATTTTTCAAAATTTTATTTCTATAGTAAATTTTGTAATTTTTTTTTTATATATTACAAAATATACATTATATTTTTTTAATATATTTTGTCAATTTTTAATATATATTTTGTCACAATTTTATTTCTATAAAAAATTTTATTTCTATGGAAAATTTTGTCAAAATTTTATTTCTATAGAAAATTTTGTCAAAATTTTATTTCTATAGAAAATTTTGTCAAAATTTTATTTCTATAGAAAATTTTGTCATAATTTTATTTCTATAGAAAATTTTATCAAAGTTTTATTTCTGTAGAAAATGTCAAAATTATATTTCTATATAAAATTTTGTCAAAATTTTATTTCTATAGAATTTTTTTTCAAATTTTTATTTTTATAGTAAATTTTGTCAAAAAATTTTTATTTCTATAGATATATTTTTCAAAATTTTATTTCTATAGTAAATTTTGTAAATTTTTTTTATATATTACAAAATATACATTATATTTTTTTAATATATTTTGTCAATTTTTAATATATATTTTGTCACAATTTTATTTCTATAAAAAATTTTATTTCTATGGAAAATTTTGTCAAAATTTTATTTCTATAGAAAATTTTGTCAAAATTTTATTTCTATAGAAAATTTTGTCAAAATTTTATTTCTATAGAAAATTTTGTCAAAATTTTATTTCTATAGAAAATTTTGTCAAAATTTTATTTCTATAGAAAATTTTGTCAAAATTTTATTTCTATAGAAAATTTTGTCAAAATTTTATTTCTATAGAAAATTTTGTCAAAATTTTATTTCTATAGAAAATTTTGTCAACATTTTATTTCTATAGAAAATTTTGTCAAAATTTTATTTCTATAGAAAATTTTGTCAACATTTTATTTCTATAGAAAATTTTGTCAAAATTTTATTTCTATAGAAAATTTTGTCAAAATTGTATTTCTATAGAAAATTTTGTCAAAATTTGGGTTGAGTGAATTACCCGAATTTATTCTGATAATTGGTTGATAGTTTTGCTGCAAGTAGAGGATGCTGATGAGGAATGCGGTAATTCCGAAACAGCTGTACATCCAACCATCTTGCAGTCTATAGGGCTTTGCCCATATAAATTTGACAAGCATAATTTTCCTCTGTTGGTTAAGCTACACTTGTAGTTTAGTCAATGCATGGCTTTAAGCTGAGATCAAAAACAACAATAACGATTGAAGAGAAGCCAACAATAACAAACAAAACGAATGAAGATAGAGGAAGCACGATCAAAAACAAACCCAGCCAACTAAATACAAATCGATGATTTGAGTTTGGCAAAGGAAAAGAGATATGCTTGCAAATTTGTTTAGGTAGTAGCCGACTATATTTTTCGGAAGGTTCAAGTGTATTTCACTTTGGGTTGAGTGAATTACCTGAATTTATTCTGATAATTGGTTGATAGTTTTGCTGCAAGTAGAGGATGGCTGATGAGGAATGTGGTAGTTCCGAAACAGCTGTACATCCAACCATCTTGCAGTCTATAGGGCTTTGCCCAAATAAATTTGACAAGCATACTTTTCCTCTGTTGGTTAAGCTACACTTGTAGTTTAGTCAATGCATGGCTTTAAGCTGAGATCAAAAAAAACAATAACGATTGAAGAGAAGCCAACAATAACAAACAAAACAAAAAAAATTATTTCTATATAAAATTTTGTCAAAATTTTATTTCTATATAAAATTTTGTCAAAATTTTACTTGTATAGAAAATTTTGTCAAAATATTATTTCTATTGAAAATTTTGCAAAAATTGTATTTCAATGGAAAATGTAATCGTAAAATAACAGATTTCCACTATACCTGGGCTAATCTATATTAAAAATATTTCCCGATATAAATCATATTCACCAAAGCCCTTTATGGGTCCACACAATAACACCAAACAAAACTTTTCAGTTAAACTATAGATAAGTATTTTGGCCCAAAAAGAGGCAAAGAAGTGAAATTGTGGGTAAATATGAGGGAACATAGGGTCCAATATAAAAATTGAAGATGCGATAACTCCATTTTAGAAAAACATAACAAGAAAAGGAATGACAAAGTTATTATACCTCTATCCTATGGTGGACATGACAATAGTTCCACAATTTTAAAAATTCTTAATTGAAATTATACAAGTCGTTTTACATTTTTGGTCAAATTAAAATACGGCGTATTTCTTTATGAATTTTTAGGATAAAAATATAGCGACTATTTACTCACCATCACTGGAATCTTCTTCCATGCCACGTTTTACAGCCTTAGAACCATCCATTTCATCATCCACATTGTCATCGTCATCGCTGCTGCTAGAATCACTATCACCGCCAATACCACGCAATGCTTTATCGCTTATAATAAGACGGCCATCTTCAGCAGTTTTAAAACCACGATTGGGATCTTTTTGTTTGGTTTTCGTTCCCGATTTTTCCGCAGAATCATTGGGGCGGTTGGCTACAAAAAAAAAAAAAATAAATAATTAAAATATAAGACAATTATATCTCAGAGCGAAACAAAATAGCAAATTACTTAAAACATTAGCAATGGATTTAATATCGGCTAAATCGACAATATCTTCAGGATCTTCACGAATGAATGTATTGCGTTGTTTCTTTGATTTTATTTGTTTATTATCACGTTCAGGACCATCTTCATCCATGTCTTCTGGTAAATCAGAATCTGAATCAGCCAAAATATCATCAATACTAGAAGAATAAAAAAAAAATAAACGGAACTTCAAGATAGCTTGTGATTAATAAAACTCACGTAACACTTTTCTTTTCCAAACCCCCTACAAATTCTTCTTCAGAAACCTCATCATCACTGTCTTTGCCCGTCTCCTCAGATTGCTTCTTACGATTATCACGTCTTAGTTGTTTACGGATTTTTCTAAGACGTCTATGTGTTACTTCATCATCACCAGGAACAAATTTAATTAATTCCTCAGCACTAAATCGTTTGCAAAGTTTCTTAAGGAGATAGCCCACTTGTATGCGGCAATAACGTTTTGTATCTTTAACCATGGCGGAAAGGGATTTCATCTAAAAAGATACCATTTGGAAATAAAATATTTAGTATATTTTGTTGTTGTTGTTGTGGGTTTTTAATTCATCTTACCATAGTTTCTAAATGATTGGCCACCAATGGTATAGGCATCACTTTAATAAATGTTATTAAAAATGCCACTGATGCTTCAGCTTGAGATCTTGATTTCTGTACTAAAAATACCGCAATTTGTTCCATAATGAATTCTAAAGTACTAACGGTTAAATTTTTCCCCTGACATTGCAGCACGGTACGGAAGGCCAATATTGTATTGGTTATCAATGATTCATCTCCAGCAAATCCCGCTGTTAATATATCAACAAAATCATTGACTTTCTCTGCTTCTTGATATAGATTTAAGATAAGTTTTAATATCTCTTCGGAGACATTTTCTTTGCGGGTTGAGAATTCCTTATAGTTGAGTACAGCTTCAGGTAAAGTTTTGGTTACTAGTTTATCTGTATAGGTAATGCCTTTTCTGCTTTCCATAAGAATTTTTAAGCATCTATAAGTAAAGAAGAAGAAAAATTAAAATTACTACATTTAAATTATAGTTTGGATTTTTAGATATACTTTAAACGTGCTGCTTGACATACGGCACAGCTGCTTGAGAAAGCCTCCACTAATAGTTTTTGTAGGGCAATTAGATTTTTACGTGTAAACTTTTGACAAGATGCAGCCTCTGAAGTTAAAATATCACGCAATAATCTGTGAAGGAAAACAAGTAGTACCGATTATTTTTTTCTCATTTCTATTATTGATTTTTTTATTGTATTTACTCATAGGTTTTGCGTTGTTGTTTCTTTAACTTTTGCTCATCTTTTGCCACCAATTTGGATTTCTCGTTTTTCATTAACACCGGAACAATGTAATTTTCAAAGAATTCCCGAATTACCTCACAAGTTTGGAAGAGAGTTAAAGCTGCTGTGATATCAAATATCGAATCGTATTCAAATGTTCCCACTGCTGTAGCTTGGAGTTGTTTATAGGCTGTCTCATACAATTCCTTTAACATATCTCCAGGTGTTTTGGTCAAGTAAAGCTAAAATGTAAAATTTAATATTCGCATTATTCGAAAAGGGGGACGTTGACTTTTTAAGATACAAGCTTATATATAAAAAAGAAAAACCGCTAAAACTTACCTTAATAACTTCTAAAGATTTCTTGCGTAAATCTTGTTCATATGTACCATTGGGCTTTTGCGTGTAAATATTAAAAAAACGTGGCAAAAAGTTTTTGGCATATTTTGCCAAAGCTTCATGTATGACAGTTTGTTCTTCGTTCTGTATAAGCTCGATGAGACCATCAAAAATTGGTGCCCTAAACTCTGGATTATTATCGAGTGCATTACCCAAAGTGGGAGCTATTAGTCGAAAATTTTCTGGATCTTTGGGAGCTCGGCAAAATCCTGGAAACAGACCCCATAACTGACAACACAATAACTCATAGGTATGAGCCATGGGTACATCTTTCTCCTCAGCAAATTTATGCCATTTTACATTGCAGTCCAAGGCCAGTACTAGAATAACTTCTTTAAAGAATTTAAACGTAGCCCCGGTAGCACCTTCTCTAAGTAGTGGTAGTAACCATGATTTTTCCAATATAACATCACCCTTAGCATTGGTCAGTGGTATAGACTTTAAAACGAGTTCAGGACCCATAGCTTTAATAGCTGCTATAATGCTATGTTCGATTTGTATGCGTAAAGAGCTTTGGGTATCATAACGTTTAGCCAATTCCAACAGAGAAGGGGCCAGTTCCTTGCCGAAAAATTCACCACATACTTCAAATATAATGGAGAAGGTTAAAATCACATATTTGGCCACATCACCAAATGGAGCACTTAATACTTTGTGTACTGAAGCCAAAGTTTTTCCAATAGACACTCTATACACATTGGCTGTTTGATCATTTTCACAGGCAGGCTTGACACATTCATACATCAATTCTTTGAGAGCATTAGCAACTCCTACAATAATATCCGTCCTATCGGATAGCCACAAGTCACTGCATAAAATCTCAACAAAACGCGGCAAAGCATTAATGCATAGACTCAAATCTAATTTAGCCAAATGTACATGACCCTCTTTCAGTACAGTTATCCAAGCCAGTGTTTGTCTAAAATCAGAACGATCTGGTCTATATTCATGAATGGCAGCCAATAGTTTGGCACACATCAGGCCATTCAAGTTGGTGGTACGGGACGAAAATAATGAATGTAATGTTTGTAGGCAATTGGTACGTATTAGCACATTAGAAGCAGTCATAATCGATAGCAGGTGTTCGCACACATTTCGTATATCGTCCGATTTAAAGCCACTTATTGTTTCCTTGAGCAAGGACAAAGTGTGTAAAACAGTGGTCTGTTGCTGAGCTAATACCTCAGGTTTGAATTGATTCAAACAGAATTTTGCCACACGACTACCAGCGGGGTGAGATTTAATTTGCTGTTGATTATCATCCAATTGCATAGGTTTTTCTTGTTCTCCTTCATCAACGTTTTCATCACTGGACTTTTGAGGTAACATAAAAGAACTTCCAAACATAATTGATACAATGGCATGTTGTGCTGCTTTACGTATCTGTAAGAAACTTCCATTAATTGATTTCTCTTAGAGAATACAAAGGCTCTACAAACCTTGGGCTTTGAGTGTATGCAGAAGGAAAGCAAAGCATCAATATATTGCCAAGTAGATGAATATGTCCATGTCACATAGTCTTGTGCTCTCAATAGCACAGATAAACATCCTATTATCTGGAAGAAGAACATAAATGACATGCCGACATTACTACCCCAAAAACCCCGCTACTTACATATTTATGTATAGACTGATTGGATGCATCTAAAAAACGTTGTAAACATGACATTAATGTTTGTGCAGTTTCACTGAAACGTTTTCTTAGCACTGCCGTTGGTACCGACTTGATACCCATGCCCAGTAAGGATATACCAGCAATGATGTCTTTATCTTCAGTACTAGCTTCAATTTGCTCCATCAAAAGGAGAAAATATTCTGTTGAAGACTCAGTACCACCACGTTCCTTGATAATTTCTGTTAGGGCTGTCAGAATGGCCAACATTTCCTTATGCAAATCAGATGATGCCCTAAAGCCCACAAGAAGTTTCTTAAAGCTCATATTACTGCAGGTACTATAATTTGAGGCAAACGTTTTGAAAGTCTTAAAAGTGCCACCTCCCTGGGATTCGGAAATCAGCTCATCACCCTCATCATTTATACTGAACGACTTTAAACTACCAGCCACATCATTGACTGTGGTCGTCTCGGCATTGTAAGCCAAACGTTGTTCATGTTTCAAAACTGCTTCCAATGTTAGCGAATTGGCACTCTTTGTTTCTTCCTGTGGCGCTGTGAAAATACACAATGGATTAAAACCAACAATCATCACGTTTTTCTACTTTTTCTCACCAAGACTTAAATTGGGTTGGAAAAATCTTGATTTTGCTTTGAGGCGATGTTTCATTTGTTCTGGATTCGATGTTGATGAATGACCTTTACTCCAGTTTTTACCCTTAGTATGGCGCTTTAGTTTTGATCGAAATTTACCCATATTTATTGTTTTTTTAAGTATTCACTTCAAATATGTTATAAAATGTTTCAGCAAAATTCGAATTACGAAGGAATGCAACCAAACACGTGCGATGAAAACAAAGTTTTTGACATAAGCCGTCATTCAGTACGACGTGATAACACCAAAAAAGATGGTTCAGTTGGTATGGTATACGATAGGGATTGCAAATTAGCCGGTTAATGTTCAACGATAATTCAACAGTGATCATTTGATGCAATAAACAAACACATGTATTGGAGAAATGTTGAAAACACTTATTATAAATCGATATTTTGTATCAAAATCTGCTCAACACATTTCCAAACTACAAAAGAAAAAAACGAAACTACGAACGAAAATGTCGACATACATCGACGAAACGTCGGGAAATATGTAACCAAAATTGTTTTCATTTAAATCAATGCGATAGGCCGTATTAGCTAAAGGTGTATACTAGCTTGCGAAATTTAACGCTACCGAAAATTTCGTTAGCATAAATAGCAATACATTTCTTATGGGAACTAACTTTTTTGCAAGAGGTGCATACCGGCCTTAAAGAAGGAATTTCAAAAAAATAAAACTAAAAAAATTAAAAAAAATGTAACGTTTTTGAGTACTACTTTGAGCAATTGGAAGAAATAAAAATATAGTATATAACTAGATTTCTATAGTCATTTGTCTTATAAAAAAGAGACTTCAAATCCACTTTTAGTTGATTTCGAGTAGGGCTGCCACCCGTCCCGAAATCCCGGGAATTTCGGAACGGGAATAATCCCGGAATTTTTATTTTTAATCCCGGGATCTCGAAAAACTAATTCAAATTCGTTAAATTTGTGGCTTTTAGCATTTTTTGTTTATAAATTGGAGTCTTCCTTTAGTGCAAACAGCCCTTAGATTTCACACCCGACAAATTGAGTTAAAAACAAGTAAGGAAAGTCTAAAGTCGGGCGGTGCCGACTATATTATACCCTGCACCACTTTGTTGATCGATACCATATCACATCCGTCAAATGTCTTGGGGGCTATATATAAAGGTTTGTCCCAAATACGTACATTTAAATATCACTCGATCTGGAAGAATTTGATAGACTTCTACAAAATCTATAGACTCAAAATTTAAGTCGGCTAATGCACTAGGGTGGAACACAATGTTAGTAAAAAATATGAGAAACGTTTAAATCTGAAGCAATTTTAAGGAAACTTTGAAAAAGTTTATTTATGATTTATCGCTCGATATATATGTATTAAGGTTGAGTTACAAATCATGCGTTAATTCGTGCGTTGATGGAAGGGTTGATATTTTTCAGTTTTAAGCACTCTAACAAAACTTTTGCTTTCGAAGAGAAAATTCAACTCTTCAATCAACGGACGCATTAAAACATGTTATGTAACTCAACCTTTAGAAGTTTAGGAAAATTAGAGTCATTTTTACAACTTTTCGACTAAGCAGTGGCGATTTTACAAGGAAAATGTTGGTATTTTGACAATTTTTGTCGAAATCAGAAAAACATATATATGGGAGCTATATCTAAATCTGAACCGATTTCAACCAAATTTGGCACGCATAGCAACAATGCTAATTCTACTCCCTGTGCAAAATTTCAACTAACTCGGAGTTAAAAATTGGCCTCTGTGGTCATATGAGTGTAAATCGGGCGAAAGCTATATATGGGAGCTATATCTAAATCTGAACCGATTTCAACCGAATTTGGCACGCATAGCTACAATGCTAATTCTACTCCCTGTGCAAAATTTCAACCAAATTGGGGTAAAACTCTGGCTTCTGGGACCGTATTAGTCCATATCGGGCGAAAGATATATATGGGAGCTATATCTAAATCTGAACCGATTTCAATAAAATTTGGCACACTTGACTATAGTACTAATTGTTCTTCTTGTGCAAAATTTTAAGTAAATTAGGGTAAAACTCTGGCTTCTGGGGCCATATAAGTCCATATCAGGCGAAATATATTGTTACGTTTTTATATTTAGGCGTTTTTTTATTACCCGACAATTAAAACACAGTTCTTTTAAATAACGACAATCTACAATTTATTTACTATGACTCCACACTTTACAATTCGTTCACACTGAAGTTATTCGTTTGACGCTTTAATTAAGACTGACTCGTTAGCAGCATGCGAGCGCTTTTATATATGACGGTGTGGCAATACGAGAACATTCTGGTAGCACTAATATTCTGGCAACGCCAGAACATTCTTAGACAATGCTAGAAGGATCTACGACCATTAAGTCATTCATCTGGTGGCTGCTAAACACATACACACTCACATAGATATACGCTCGCATTACTACAAGAACAAAAACAATGACAATATACAATGAGATGAAATGAGAATGCAAAATAACAAAGCAAAGGGGTTGTTATCAAAGAGAGTGAGAACTTACATGAAAATAAGCAAACAAAAGAACATAAAAGAAATTCAGGAAAGTGCTAGAAAATGAATAGATGATTCCAACAAGTGATAGCGAAATTTTATCGTTACAATTTTAAATTTTAAATTAACGGAAACTAATTTAAATAAACTTATATCTATAATTATCAAATTCGTAACAATATATATGGGAGCTATATCTAAATCTGAACCGATTTCTTCCAAAATCAATAGGGATCTATTCTGAGCCAAAACACAAACTTGTGCCAAATTTGAAGTGGATTGGACTAAAACTGCGACCTAAACTTTGATTACAAAAATGTGTTCATGGACAGACGGACATCGCTACATCAACTCAGGAGCCCACCCTGAGCATTTTTGCCAAAGACACCATGTGTATATCTCGTCTCCTTCTGGGTGTTGCAAACATATGCACTAACTTATAATACCCTGTTCCACAGTGTGGAGCAGGGTATAAAAATTATGGTACACTCCGAGTAAGTATTTGTTATAAATGAGGTAAACTATAAAAAGTAAAATTTTATCAAAAATCGAAGTAAACGATAAGGTCCTCAAGCAATGATAAAAGGTCCGTCGACAATATGACAAATTTATCTGAAAAAAAATTTAATGCCTT
Organism: Haematobia irritans; assembly: GCF_050003625.1. Taxonomy (NCBI): domain Eukaryota; kingdom Metazoa; phylum Arthropoda; class Insecta; order Diptera; family Muscidae; genus Haematobia; species Haematobia irritans. The sequence continues at coordinate 210,482,926 of NC_134399.1, forward strand.
GATATTTTTACTCCTTAAAATGTTTTGCTAAATAAGATAGCGATATGGAATTGCTTCTTTTTTGTTATAATTTTTTGTTTTTCTTTTGTTGTTGAGTTGGACTAGGTGTCGATCCCGAATGACAGCCCTAATTTCGAGCCTAATGCGCTTTACAGACTGTCAGTTATTCCGGACGACAGTGCCCTGCTAGCATTCCAAAGTTCCATTTCATCCTCATCGCTACCACAGACTCGTAAGTGACACTGCAACAATCGCCAACTGTGATAGTATTTTGCCATCACTAATAGCATGAAAGTATTTTGCCATCACCATATTTTGTGAAACACCAAGCACACCTACACGGTTTTCCTAGACTGTTTTTCATATGTTTGGCTATAAACATTATATGTTTGGAACACAAATTTTTAAACACAATATTTTTTCATAAACTAGCATAACATGTTTGGGACATATATGTTAATATGTTAGAACATATTATGTTTGGGACATAAAATGTTTGTAAATATAATATGCTTGGATGCAAACATATATTAATTTAGAAATAGCCTATAAACATATATGTGTTTACCCTGCCAACATTTTTTGAATTTGGGGACTCTTTTGAGAATCCCCACTACGTCGAAAACAATCATATACGACATCAAAAACTCGTCGGAAAAGCGCCGTCACTATTGAGAAGTTGTACCACGCCAAGTTACTACAAAAATGTTTCGCATGAGTGCAATTATTAGGTGCCTTTATAGATCAATTTAGAACGACGCCAATAAGGGACCCTCCAAACAATCAGAAAAAGTGCATTTTAAGATAGTTGTAAAAGAATCATTGTGGTCGAGTAAAACACGTTTGTTTAGATATTTATTAATTTGATTAAACATTTACAAATTCTTAAAAATATAACATTTATACCACTATCACATTACATTTAACATAATTTTTGGCATTAATGATGATGTTGAGTTACAAGTAGCGAGTTACATGTTGCTGCGTCTATCAACCAGTGTTTTTATTCCATGGAGGCAGCGTGTCTGTAAAATATCTGAAAAACAGTCACTTTATTCCATTTGGAAAATCACCAAATTGTTCACCAATATACCTTTCACAATTTTAAGCGTATAATCTATATTTTCAGAACTTTATTTTCGTTTTTATTTAAGGCCGGTATGCACCTCTAGCGAAATTTTCGGTAGCAAAAATTTATTTAAGTCTACAACAAAAAAACAGGGCTGTGTACAACAAATTTTAAACCAGCTAATCGCTTTTAAAAATTGTTAATATATGTTCCAAATATTCCTCAAATAAATTGTTTATTATTTACACACCTTTTAAAACTTTTACGCACACAATGATTGTAATAAATTAAATGTTTGCTGCCAAAATATGCTTTTGACAACCCTGTTATTTTCATTATAGGTGCGTACCAGCTTACGAAATTGAACGCTACCGAAAATTTCGTTAGCATAAATAGCAATGCATTTCTTATGGGAATGAAATTTTTCGCTAGAGGTGCATACCGGCCTTTAATTAAAATATAACAAGCTGGTTGCGCTTGGCGTTTCACAAAAAAATGGCTTTTTTAACAGTAGGGATGGCAAATTACTTGCATGTACTTTTTGATGTACCTTTTCATGATGGTTGAAGTGACATTTACGAGTCTGTGGTAACGATGAGGTTGAAATGGAACTTTGAAATGCTGGCAGGGTAGTAGCTTGGAGCGCTATTTAACAGGGAGCGATTTTGAATGAAGTTGGTGGTTGTTGCTTGTTATTACAAAATTAACATTTTATTTTTCCTTGGGCAATTGATCAGCTACTTCTTTGATCCTTACAAACTGTGTGGTCCGCTGTTCGAATCCCCGTCCGGCAAAAGGTAAAATTAAAATAAAAAAAAATCATAAAATTGAATAATTTATTCTACAATTTTTGTATTACAGAAAAAGGTGCTAAGAACTAAAAAATCTCGTGGAAGTGAGAAAGATGTGGGGGAATATACAATTGGCCAGAAACAAAATTTTGAGCATTCAGGTCGAAAACCTATGTTGTTAGCACCTATATTACCTGTTTATTTTCATAATTCATTATGATTGTAAATATATAAATAAATAAATAAAATTTTGAGCACAATATTGTTTGGGAGAATTTTTTTAAGCATATAATATTTTTGGGTGCAAAATGCTTCCAAACATATTATATGGTCACATAATAACATATTGTTTTTTGGAAGACAACATTATTGAATTTGGATGCAAAAATAAAAAATGTTTGGAAATTGACTACCCAAACATATATTTTTTTAGACCAATATGCTTTCAAACATATTATATATTGGAAGAGATCAAACATATAAATGTTTGGGCAATACCCAAAAATGTATATGCTTGAAGCAAAATATGTTTGGGAGTATATGTTACAGAAGCGATTTTTTGTGAGCGTGTAGCTTCTTATAATGTATTTAAATAAAAACGATAATGAAGTGCTGAAAACATAGTTATTTCGCTTAAAATTGTGAAAGTTATATTGGTGAATAATTTTTGACTTTCCAAATGGAATAAAGTGATAGTTTTTCAAATATTTTTCCAGGCACGCTGCCTCCATTGGGAATAAAAGCACTAGCTGATAGACGCTACAACATGTAACTCAACATCAATCTTTTATGAATGCATAAAAATATGTTAAATGTGATGTGATAGTCGTAAAAATGTTATATTTATGAGAATTTATATTAATAAACATCTAAAGAATCGTGTTTTACTTGACCACAATGATTCTTTTACAACTATCTTCATCGCCGACAAGTCGTATCGATGTGACACATTGTAAGATTCTTTACAAACACCGACATTCCGTCCGGAATAACTGATTATCTGTAAAGCGCATAAAATGTATTTGAAAATGTGTTGAATATAAGCATTTCTCCAACACTTGTACAATACTAAACGTCGTGATTCATAAAAGAATCCATAGTCAGACAAGCAAGCCGGCGTGACAAATTGACAAAGTGGTCTTGGAGTAAAGAATGTTTTGTCGTGAGGAATACCATTAAATGTGGAGGAATTACCATTAAACCCGTAATAAATAAGTAATAACTTATGAAATTCTAACTTGTTGCATTTCAAAGTCTACAGCAACATGTAAACTTACAACAAAGAATGAAGTTTCTCTAAATAAAACGAAAGAATAAAATGAAGTTGCTGTAAATGGACATCAAAATCAAACCAACCCATAGAGGCAGCAAAAAAAAAAAAACAATGGAGAAAGCTGCAACGAGTGATAAAATTTAATCATAACAGATTGAAAAATAATACAATAGGCGAAAAGGCAGAAGAAAACATAAATAGAATATAAAAAGGAAATAAACAAAAAACACACTAAAGATTATAATAATACTACTACTGTATGAAGAGATTGTTGAGCTCCGAAAAACGTACTTAGATGTGTGAGTGTGTGTGGATGTTGCAAAATCTGTTGCTTCATAGATCGCCAATATGAATTTCTATCCAATGCTATTGTTTTTTTAGATCTATTTGAGCATTAATTGTCGCATCAGTTTTGATATTATTAAGATACATTTTGAAGAAGAGTCATTTGTAATTATATGCGCGTGTGAGAGTGTGTGTATACGATAAAAAGAAGTGCAAAAAACAAGTATCCGTCAGCAACAGTTGTTTGTGTTGGCATCCTAATTCACGAGATACTTTGCTACTATTTGTAATTTGGCGATTTTCATTTCGTCTAAATATAGAATAAAAAAAGAAGCAACAGTTTTTTTTTCTTGCCGTCTCCTTTTTTCCTTGTTTAGTTAATTTACATTTTTCCTCTGCCACAACAACGGGTCAAAAGCTTAAGATACTTAATGCATTATGGTGTAAAAGAAACGAAAAAAATGCAAATAAAATAGTGTATATAGTTGAAAGCTGAAAAAAGAATTACAACAAAAACAATTGCGAAACAGAAAGAATTTTGCAAACTATTGTGTGAAAGTGCGAAGCTGATTTTTGTTTTTGTTTATCATCATCATCAATTGTTAACGTCACCGACGTCATTATCATTGCGCAAAGTACACTACATAAATTGACAATATGCTTTTGAAGTTTACAAAAACCAGTGGTTCCACTTCATCCACAACAACATCCATGGCTGGAACATATGTAGCCCGGGGAACAGGTTAGTAGTATATTCAAATATTTGTCACTAATGCACTCTACCGCTTTATTCACTTTGGTCTTTCACCACTGGGGATCATCGATTGCATGCATATACCCGTCCATGTATGGGTAACAAATATGATTATGATGTATGGATAAAACTTGATATGGTGTTTCGAACCGGCCGCTAAAAGTAACTGTGATTTTGCACATACACATATAAAAGCTTTGAATAGGTATGTCGTTACAGAATGTCAGGTGTAATGGGCAATGTTGCTAACTTTATAAAATAGCAATGGCTAACAGTTAAAGGCTGTCAATCATGATAGATTTTTATAAATCCCGGGATTTAAAATATAGATTCTCGGTATACCAGGGTTTTCCGGGATTTTTGGGATTCTTTAAATATTTTAAATAATAACCATTTGCAGCGCCAAAATTTGTAAATTAAACCAATTTAGTTTAATTCAAATTTATTAAGAAAATAACATAACTTAGATAACACTTAGTACAACTCAATAATGTGAAGAAAGGAACAAAAACAAATAAAAAGCAATTTCATATCGCTATCATAATCAGCAAAACATTTTAAGGATTTTGATTAGATTAGGTATATTTCCGTACACTTGTGTTAATCCTTTTATACTTAACAGGTTGGCTGATAAGTCCCCGGTCTGACACATAGATGGCGTCGCTAGTATTAAATGCATATTATTTTTATATAGTACCACCTTCAAATGATTCGTATCAAAATTTGACTTCTGTAAGTCAATTAGTTTGTGAGATAGAGCGTCTTTTGTGAAGCATCTTTTGTTATTGTGAAAAAAAGGAATTTCGTGTTTTGATAAAATACTGTTTTCTGAAGGGAAAAAGAAGGGAAAAATGATTTTGAATGACCGTAAAATGTAGTTGATCGAGATAGCAGAGGCCTTAAAGATATCAAAGGAACGTGTTGGTCATATCATTCATCAATATTTGGATATGCGGAAGCTCTGTGCAAAATGGGTGCCGCGCGAGCTCACATTTGACCAAAAACAACAACGTGTTGATGATTCTGAGCGGTGTTTGCAGCTGTTAACTCGTAATACACCCGAGTTTTTCCGTCGATATGTGACAATGGATGAAACATCACTACACTCCTGAGTCCAATCGACAGTCGGCTGAGTGGACAGCCACCGGTGATGTGCGTGAAGATAAATTCCGAATTTAATTAGTACAGACACAAACCATTTTTTTTGCAGAGCTCTGTTAATTAGTTAACAGAGCTTCATAAAGGAGCTAACAGAGCACTGTAAAGAGTTAACAGAGGTATTTTCTGTCCTAACCAATGACAGATTTATTTTTTGATCACCAGGAAAAATACTAAATGGTCTTCCTGACCAATTTACTTTATCTAAAACTAAACCACCCACTTGTGGCATTGTCACTCACAGCTACATCCACACATATGTCTAAAAATTTTGCAGAAAATTGAGTTTTTAGGCAAAATTTTTTGGGAGGATGGGACTCCAGTGGCCATTGTGTCCAAATGGACAATTGTCCCACTATGACCCATACACCATATGAAAGAGCATGAAGAGCTCTATCGATATTTGATAGAATTTTTTAGATCCGCCGGTCAGTTTTGGAGAAAAATCAATTTCTTTGTAAAATTCTGGACAGGATGCCTCCAATGGCCATTGTGGCCAAACGGACAATTGTCCCACTATGACCCATACACCATATGAAAGAGCATGAAGAGCTCTATCGGTGTTGGATAGAAATTTTTAGATCCGCCGGTCAGTTTTGGAGCAAAATAAAATTCTTTATAAAATTCTGGACAGGATGCCTCCAGTGGTCATTGTGGCCAAATGGACAATTGTCCCACTATGACCCATACACCATATGAAAGAGCATGAAGAGCTCTATCGATATTTAATAGAATTTTTTAGATCCGCCGGTCAGTTTTGGAGAAAAATCAATTTCTTTGTAAAATTCTGGACAGGATGCCTCCAATGGCCATTGTGGCCAAACGGACAATTGTCCCACTATGACCCATACACCATATGAAAGAGCATGAAGAGCTCTATCGATATTTAATAGAAATTTTTAGATCCGCCGGTCAGTTTTGGAGAAAAATAAAATTCTTTATAAAATTCTGGACAGGATGCCTCCAGTGGTCATTGTGGCCAAATGGACAATTGTCCCACTATGACCCATACACCATATGAAAGAGCATGAAGAGCTCTATCGATATTTAATAGAATTTTTTAGATCCGCCGGTCAGTTTTGGAGAAAAATCAATTTCTTTGTAAAATTCTGGACAGGATGCCTCCAGTGGTCATTGTGGCCAAATGGACAATTGTCCCACTATGACCCATACACCATATGAGAGAGCATGAAGAGCTCTATCGATATTTAATAGAATTTTTTAGATCCGCCGGTCAGTTTTGGAGAAAAATCAATTTCTTTGTAAAATTCTGGACAGGATGCCTCCAATGGCCATTGTGGCCAAACGGACAATTGTCCCACTATGACCCATACACCATATGAAAGAGCATGAAGAGCTCTATCGATATTTAATAGAACTTTTTAGATCCGCCGGTCAGTTTTGGAGAAAAATAAAATTCTTTATAAAATTCTGGACAGGATGCCTCCAGTGGTCATTGTGGCCAAATGGACAATTGTCCCACTATGACCCATACACCATATGAAAGAGCATGAAGAGCTCTATCGATATTTAATAGAATTTTTTAGATCCGCCGGTCGGTTTTGGAGAAAAATAAAATTCTTTATAAAATTCTGGACAGGATGCCTCCAGTGGTCATTGTGGCCAAATGGACAATTGTCCCACTATGACCCATACACCATATGAAAGAGCATGAAGAGCTCTATCGATATTTAATAGAATTTTTTAGATCCGCCGGTCGGTTTTGGAGAAAAATAAAATTCTTTATAAAATTCTGGACAGGATGCCTCCAGTGGTCATTGTGGCCAAATGGACAATTGTCCCACTATGACCCATACACCATATGAAAGAGCATGAAGAGCTCTATCGATATTTAATAGGGACAATTGTCCATTTGGCCACAATGACCACTGGAGGCATCCTGTCCAGAATTTTATAAAGAATTTTATTTTTCTCCAAAACTGACCGGCGGATCTAAAAAATTCTATTAAATATCGATAGAGCTCTTCATGCTCTCTCATATGGTGTATGGGTCATAGTGGGACAATTGTCCATTTGGCCACAATGACCACTGGAGGCATCCTGTCCAGAATTTTACAAAGAAATTGATTTTTCTCCAAAACTGACCGGCGGATCTAAAAAATTCTATTAAATATCGATAGAGCTCTTCATGCTCTTTCATATGGTGTATGGGTCATAGTGGGACAATTGTCCATTTGGCCACAATGGCCACTGGAGGCATCCTGTCCAGAATTTTATAAAGAATTTTATTTTTCTCCAAAACCGACCGGCGGATCTAAAAAATTCTATTAAATATCGATAGAGCTCTTCATGCTCTTTCATATGGTGTATGGGTCATAGTGGGACAATTGTCCGTTTGGCCACAATGGCCATTGGAGGCATCCTGTCCAGAATTTTACAAAGAAATTGATTTTTCTCCAAAACTGACCGGCGGATCTAAAAAATTCTATCAAATATCGATAGAGCTCTTCATGCTCTTTCATATGGTGTATGGGTCATAGTGGGACAATTGTCCATTTGGACACAATGGCCACTGGAGTCCCATCCTCCCAAAAAATTTTGCCTAAAAACTCAATTTTCTGCAAAATTTTTAGACATATGTGTGGATGTAGCTGTGAGTGACAATGCCACAAGTGGGTGGTTTAGTTTTAGATAAAGTAAATTGGTCAGGAAGACCATTTAATATTTTTCCTGGTGATCAAAAAATAAATCTGTCATTGGTTAGGACAGAAAATACCTCTGTTAACTCTTTACAGTGCTCTGTTAGCTCCTTTATGAAGCTCTGTTAACTAATTAACAGAGCTCTGCAAAAAAAATGGTTTGTGTCTGTACTAATTAAATTCGGAATTTATCTTCACGCACATCCACCGGTGAACCATCGCCGAAGCGTGGAAAGACTCAAAAGTCGGCTGGCAAAGTAATGGCCTCTGTTTTTTGGGATGCGCATGGAATAATTTTTATTGATTATCCTGAGAAGGGAAAAACCATCAACAGTGACTATTATATGGCATTATTGGAGGTCGAAATCGCGGCAAAACGGCCCCACCAAGACAACGCACCGTGCCACAAGTCATTGAGAACGATGGCAAAAATTCATGAAAATGGGCTTCGAATTGCTTCCCCACCCACCGTATTCTCCAGATCTGGCCCCCAGCGACTTTTTCTTGTTCTCAGACCTCAAAAGGATGCTCGCAGGGAATAAAATTGGCTGCAATGAAGAGGTGATCGCCGAAACTGAGGCATATTTTGAGGCAAAACCGAAGGAGTACTACCAAAATAGTATCAAACAATTGGAAGGTCGTTATGATCGTTGTATCGCTCTTGAAGGGTACTATGTTGAATAGTAAAAACGAATTTTGACAAAAAATTTGCTTTTCTTTGTTAGACCGGGGATTTATCAGTCAACCTGTTAATTGTCGACGGACCTTTTGTCATGGCTTTTTATTTTATGATTCACGAATTTCATTTCACATGAACTCATTGGTCAAAAGAGGACCTTATCGTTTACTTCGATTTTTGATGAAATTGTGCTTTTATAGTATACCTCATATATAATAAATTCTAACTCAAGGTGTACATTTGTTTATTAACTCAATTTGTCGGGTATGAAATCTATGGGCCGTCTGCACTGAATGAAGGCTCCAGTTTATTAAAAAATAATGCTAAAAAGCCACAAATTGGAATTAGTTTTTTGGGCTCACGAAAAATCCCGGGATTCACAATAAAAATCCCCGGTGACAGCCCTACTAACAGTCAATTTCACATATCTGAAACGAACGCTTTCGTTCGACTAAACTGCCAAAAAAAAAACAGCTGAATTTCTTAGGCAAAAATTGGCATTTTATTTGGAGACACACATAAAAAATGTCCATCGTAATGGTGTCGTTTGTCAAGAATATCTTAAATTCAAAATAGAAAAATTGTACACTCATTTCTAATATCATTCTCACCTGTTCTGGTTTATGAATTCGCAAAAATTCATTGTCATTCCGTTTGTAACACATCGAAATATTGATCTTAGACCCCATGAAGAATATATTTTCTGGGCCTTGGTCAAATTCTAAGTCGATCTAGCGATCTGTCCAGCAAAAAAAAATTAGAAGTTCTTCTAAAGGTACAACTTTGAAAACACTTCCAAGAATGTCCTCTCAAAGATGTTCTTTATTATAACGATATTTTAATGGGTAATTTAAACTTATTTGTTTCAAACATGTTAAAAACAGAGTAAGAATTAATAAAATGGTTAAATTTATTAAAATTTTGTCAAAAAAATTGCACTATCTATTCTAGAAAAATTAAGAATATTTTAAAAGACAAGCGTTAGAATGCATAAAAAATCATAAAACATTTATGAATTATTTATTTAGCAAAATATCACAAAATTTTTTAATTCACATTAAAAACACTGAATTCGGATGAAACCTTAAAAAGTGATGCAAATTCAGTGCAAGGAGGACATCCGTCCTATGACAACTCCATGTTAAATTAATTGATTCTTCGCCAATTTTGCACCATTTCCGGATCCCAAAAGAAAATTTTCATTGCTTTTTGGCTCCGCTTTTTGCTGCGTTGATGAAATCACGCTATTTTCCGAACGAATCAAGCTATCGCCTTGAAACTGCACACAAAAAATTGTTATTGATGTAGGTCGAATGGTATTGCAATTGGACCATATCGGACCACTTTTAGGTATAACCCCTAATTTAACCGACTTCTAGATTTAGTTTGCAGAGCTTCTTGGAGGAATAAATTTCATTCGATCCGGATGAAATTTGATACATGCACCCAGAGAAGGAATATGATCACCTCAACCATGTTTCGAGAGCAAAATGTTATTTTTGGACGGAGAACATGTAACATGTTTGCGGCAACCATGTTATTTTCTCAAAAAGCATATGCCTGACTTCGGCAACCATGTATATGTTTGCCGAGAAAACAAAATTTTTGCGACAAAAATGTTCCATGGTCACCGTCCAAAAATAACATTTTGCTCTCAAAACATGGTTGAGGTGATCATATTCCTTCTCTGCGTGTGGTTTTAGTTTATGACTTCTAACAACCATGCAAAAATTGGTCCATATCTGAGCAGAATTTTATATAGCCCCCATACAAAGCGACTCCCCGATTTGATGAGTCTCGTAGATAAGCAAATATAATACGATCCTATGGTGTTAGTCTATGGCCTCCAAGAACTATGCAAAAATTTGTCCATATCGGTCCAAACTTGAAATTGAAATATTAAATATTTTATTAAATTTTTAATTCTGTGTACGTATGTATACTTTGCAAAATACATAATAAAATATTTTTTTAAAATTTCATTATATTTAATTTTGGAACAAAACATAATTTTTATCCCATTGTCAAAACACTTTCTTGACAAACTGTATATAAACCGATCCCAAGATTTGATTTCAGGAATTTCATAAAAATGTAAGCTGCTATGAGCACATGTCAAAATTATACTCCAATTTACGTGAAATTTTCCAGAGATAATAGAAGTAACATTCTAATGTCTACGATATGTGGTCCAAGTCGTTTCAGTTTCTTATATATATTTCACTCTATTTAAATTCTCCGGAGGCCAAAGTTTCGTATTGATTTACTTGAATCGGAGTCGAATCAAAATTTTAGCACCACTTGCCAAATTTGATGCAACTGTATTACGATCGGCTAATTTTGCCAAATATTGTTCCAAAACTTACAACTGACCAACATTCTTGGGAAGATCCATATCCTTGTACAATCGCCAATTCAAAGTAGCGAAAATAATAAAAATGCTTCAAATATGCCTTAAACTCTTAATACATCAAACGATGAATAATAAATCCTCTTTTGCGAAATTGCATTAAAATGGCTTTAGCTTTAAATATTTCGCATATTTTTGTTATACCCTGCGCCACACTGTGGAACAGGGTATTATAAGTTAGTGGATATGTTTGCAAGACCCAGAAGGAGACGAGATAGACACATGGTGTCTTTGGCAAAAATGCTCAGGGTGGGGTGGTGGGTTTTAGTCCAATCGACTTCAAATTTGGCACAAGTCTGTGTTTTGGCTCAGAATATATACCTATTGATTTTGGAAGAAATCGGTACAGATTTAGATATAGATTCCATATATATATATATATATATATATATATATATATATATATATATATATATATATATATATATATATATATATATATATATATATATATATATATATATATATATATATATATATATATATATCTCGGTTCAGATTTAGATATATCTCCCATATATAGCTTTCCGCCGATTTACACTCATATGACCACATAGGTCAATTTTTAACTCCGATTTAGTTGAAGTTTTGCACAGGGAGTAGAATTAGAATTGTAGCTATGCGTGCCAAATTTGGTTGAAATCGGTTCAGATTTAGATACATCTCCCATATATTGCTTTCGCCCGATTTACACTCATATGACCACAGAGGCCAATTTTTAACTCTGATTTAGTTGAAATTTTGCACAGGGAGTAGACTTGGCATTGTAGCTATGCGTGCCAAATTTGGTTGAAATCGGTTCAGATTTAGATATAGCTCCCATATATATGTTTTTCTGATTTCGACAAAAATGGTAAAAATACCAACATTTACCTTGCAAAATCGCCACTGTTTGGTCGAAAAGTTGTAAAAATGACTCTAACTTTCCTAAACTTCTAATACATATATATCGAGCGATAAATCATAAATAAACTTTTGCGAAGTTGCTTCAGATTTAAATGTTTCCCATATTTTTTTTACTAACATTGTGTTCCACCCTAGTGCATTAGCCGACTTAAATTTTGATTTTGTAGAAGTCTATCAAATTCTGTCCAGATCGAGTGATATTTAAATGTATGTATTTGGGACAAACCTTTATATATAGCCCCCAACAAATTTAACGGATGTGATGTGGTATCGAAAATTTAGATCTACAAAGTGGTGCAGGGTATAATATAGTCGGCCCCGCCCGACTTTAGACTTTCCTTACTTGTTTTATTTACATTGTGTTTCAACCCAGGGTGTTAGCCGATTTAAAATCTAAGCCAGAGATTATGTAGAATTGTAAATTTTTTTTCCAAATCGGTTCAGATTTAAATCTTTATATAGCTCCTAACAAATTTGAAGGATTTGAGATGGTATTAAATATTTTGTGAAAGTTATAATATAGTCAGCCCGATTTTAGACTTTCTTTACTTCTTTGTATAAAAAATTATTTTTTTAGGTAACATTTTAAAATTATGGGCTTACAATATTTTTTTTTTCGAAAATATTACGACCCTGATGTTTTCGCCCAATTATTCTAATATATATGGTAGTCATCTCCGATTTTTTATCCTCTAGCTGCCTTGAAAGTCTTCATTGATGTCACCAAAAATTATCATTAGATTTCCCTAAACTAAAACAATATTGAGTTCTTTCCACTATACTTTAACGTTACTAAGGATTCACAGCATTCAGGGCAAATCATGATACCAAACAATTTTCATCTAAATACTTCTCTCTCATTCAAGTCAATCTATTTTATTTAGTTTTGTGTATATGTGAAACTATGTTAATCCCATTTGCTTAATGAATTACATTTAATTTGAATGGATGTAGAGGACACAATAAATCTGTATAACAGACGAAGATTAGTATTGTCTGGACCTTTTTGGTTGTTATAAAAATAACACCGTAGCGAAAGAAGTATTAAATTGAACAAATTCATTTACTCATACACCTTCAATGTTTGTTGTTGTCAAAGAATTTTGGGTTGAGGTATTACACAGATTATCTTCAAAGTCATCAACAGGCTGGTTATTGGAAAACGAATTCGAACGTCATAATCAAATGTGATGTGATATTTATAGATATTCCTGTTTATGGTAAATACAAATGATTTTTTTTTTGTTTGCTTTTTGCATTTGCATTAGCCGCAAAAAGAGTCTTACCATATTACCATATATACTAATATAGGGACATTTCTGTTGGCATACCCTACTCGACAGAATGTGGTATACAAACTTGGATTTTCTGTTTGTTACATATGGAAATATTGGTCAATAATAAAGAGAGATTCAATAATAAATGAGAGGTTTAATTTTGCATCACCTGGGGTTTCGGTAGCTATACACGGTTGCTACAGTTGCTAGAATTCTTTTTTTTTACTATTTTCCAACTCTCCAACTAAAGGTTGAATTACACACCATGCGTCAATCCGTGCGTTTATGGAAGGGTTGATTTTTTCTGTTTGCGGCAGATTATTCGAGCTTTCGATTTGAAAGGGAAATTTCAACTCTTCAATCATCGGACACAGAAGAACTTCAATTTCAATAAAATTTTGACATATTAAAATTTTGACAAAATTTGTCTTTAGAAATAAAATTTTAAGAAAACTTTCTTTAGAAATACAATTTTGAGAAAAATGTCTATAGAATTAACATTTTGAGAAAATTTTCTAAAGAAATAAAATTTTAACAAAATTTTCTATAGAAATAACATTTTGAAAAAATTTTCTATAGAAATTAAATGTTCGGAAAAATTTCTATAGAAATAAAATTTTAGCAAAACTGTCTATGTATGTGAAATATGCTTTCGAAATAAAATTTTGACCAAATTTCATTTAGATATAAAATTTTGACCACATTTTCTATAGAAATAAAAAGTTTACAAATTTTTTTATAGAAATAAACAATTGAGAAAATTTTCTATAGAAATAAAAATTTGAGAAAATGTTCTAATCAAATAAAATTTTGAGAAAATATTCTATAGCAGAGCTTCCCAAATGGGGGGGTCATTTTTGGTGGAGCAGGTTTTGTATCATTAAATTTGTTAAAACAACTCTAATTGTTAAGTTCAACAAAACATAAATAATATACTACAAAAGAGCATTCCATTCATACATTTCGAAATGTTAATTTATAACCACAGTGAGAAAAGAATAGAAGTTACATACAATTCTATATATTGTTGTAGGTTTTCCATTATTAGTCGTTCACTTTATTTGCAACGGCTAAATTTCTTGCAACAAAATATCAGAACCAGTACCCACTTTTGTATTCACACATTTTAAAAATTTTGAAACCATTTTCGTCACTTTTAGTCATGAAGTCAAAATATCTGTCTTGCCTTCATGTTGAAACTTTTAAGGCGTACTTTATCGGTAATAGTACCAAATATTAAAAATCTAGCTAATGAAAGGAACAATTGCTAAATTTCCCACTAATTGATAAACTCTTTTATATTAATATTAATTAACATTTTTATTACCAATTATTTAATTAATTATTGTTAATCATGTTTTCAGAAAGGGTTAAAAAACCTTTCACTACCGAAATAAACCTCATGTAAAAAACTTTTATTTTTCTTCTGTTTCTTCTTCTGTCGGTAGTGAAAGGGTTAATATTTATTACTGTTTGTTTGGGTAAACAAAATTTGTTTTGGGTTGGGGGGCGAAACGAAATTGATACATTTTTTGGGGGGACGCGAAGCAAATTGGTTTGGGAAGCTTTGTTCTATAGAAATAAAATTTTGCCAAATTTTTAAGAAAATTTTCCATAGAAATAAAAATTTGAGAATATTTTCTATAGAAATAAAATTTTGAAAAAAGATTCCATAGAAATGAAAGTTTGAGAAAATTTATATAGAAATAAAATTTTAAATTTTGAAAAAATTTTCTATAGAAATAAAATTTTGAGAAAATTTTCTATAGAAATAAAATTTTGAGAAAATTTTCTATAGAAATAAAATTTTGAGAAAATTTTCTTAAATACCAACTTGGATTTTCTCTTTGTTGCACATGGAAATATTGGTCTATATAAAGAATTTTCCAATCAGAGGTTTTATATAGAATCACCTGGGTTTTCGGTAAATTTGATAAATTGTCCTATAAATATAAAATTGTGAGCAAATTTTCTATATAAATAACATTTTGACCAAATTTTCTGTAGAAATAAAATTTTAACCAAATTTTCTATAAAAATAAAATTTTGACAAAATTTTCTATAGAAATGAAATTAAAAAAAAATTTTTTTTTCGTAGAAATTCAATTTTGACAAAATTTTCTATAGAAATAAAATTTTGACAAAATGTTGAATAGAAATAAAATTTTGACAAAATGTTGTATGGAAATAAAATTTTGACAAAATTTTCTATAGAAATAAAATTTTGACAAAATTTTCTGTAGAAATAAAATTTTGACAAAATAAAATTTTACCCATATTAAAGTTTTAAGAAAATTTTCTCTAAAAATTAAATTTTGACAAAATTGTCTATAGAAATAAAATTTTTACAAAATTTTCTATAGAAATACAATTTTGACATAATTTTTTATAGAAATAAAATTTTGACATAATTTTTTATAGAAATAAAATTTTGACAAAATTTTCAATAGAAATAAAATTTTGACAAAAAAAATTTTTTTCTTTAGAAATAAAATTTTGAAAAAAATTTTCTATACATATAAAATTAAGACAAAATTTTCTACAGAAATAAATGTTCGACAATATTTTCCTTAGAAATAAAATTTTGACAAAATTATATACATAAAAAATTAAGACAAAATTTTCTACAGAAATAAATTTTCGACAATATTTTCCTTAGAAATAAAATTTTGACAAAATTTTCAATAGAAATAAAATTTTGACAAAATTTTCTATAGAAATAAAATTTTAATAAAAATTTCTATAAAAATAAAAATTTGACAAAATTTTCTATAGAAATAAAATTTTGACAATATGTTCTATAGAAATACAATTTTGACAAAATTTCCTATAGAAATAAAATTTTTACAAAATTTTCTATATAAAGGGTGATACGGTCAAAATTTGGTCAATATAAACTTGACGTATTTCTTTCAATTTTGCATTTAAAAAACATGAACACCCCTCATTTTGAAGGTGTGTGTGTGTAGAATGTTGCTCCTATTTTGATTTTGGAATTCACTCTTAAGTTGTCAAAATGCCGTCAAAGCAAGAAGAGCAGCGTATGAAACTTTTGCTCGCGCATCGCGAAAATCCGAGCTACTCGCACGCAAAGCTGGCAAAATCGCTAAAAGTTGCCAAAGCAACTGTTACAAATGTAATTAAAGTGTTTGGGGAACGTTTGTTGACAGAGAGGAAGTCTGGATCGGGGGGAAATCGAAAACCGGAAGCCGCTGAGACGACAAAGAGAGTTACCGGTAGTTTCAAGCGAAACCTTAACCTCTCTCTCCGAGAAGCCGCAAATAAGCTGGGTGCATCGTCTACAACCGTGCATCGAGCCAAAAAACGAGCCGGACTATCGACTTACAAGAAGGTAGTGACTCCAAATCGCGATGATAAATAAAATACGACGGCCAAAGCGCAATCCCGGTGGCTGTACACGACGATGCTGACGAAGTTTGACTGCGTGGTAATGGACGACGAAACCTACGTCAAAGCCGACTACAAGCAGCTTCCGGGACAGGAGTTTTATACGGCAAAAGGAAGGGGAAAGGTAGCAGATATTTTCAAGCACATAAAACTGTCAAAGTTCGCAAAGAAATATCTGGTTTGGCAAGCCATCTGTACCTGTGGCTTGAAAAGCAGCATTTTCATAGCTTCCGGGACTGTCAACCAAGAAATTTACGTGAAAGAGTGTTTGAATAAACGTCTGCTGCCTTTCCTGAAGAAACACGGGTTCCGTACTGTTTTGGCCGGATTTGGCATCATGCCATTACGGTAAAAAGGCCATGGAGTGGTACGCCGCCAACAACGTGCATGCGGTTCCCAAGGACAAGAACCCTCCCAACACGCCAGAGCTCCGCCCAATTGAGAAATACTGGGATATTGTCAAGCGGAACCTAAAGAAGACCAAAAAAACTGCTAAGGACGAGCAGCAGTTCAAGGCAAACTGGCTTTCTGCGGCTAAGAAGGTGGCTGTACAAAATCTGATGGCAGGTGTCAAGCGTGAGGCCCGGCAATTCGGATTTGGAAAAGCGAAAGCCTAACTGAATATTTTTCCTGAATTTTATACTAATTTAACTTGAAAAAGAAATTTAATTTGATTTTTTAAATAAACGATTTCACCGATTTACACGCATTTTCCCTTGACCAAATTTTGACCGTATCACCCTTTAAATAAAATTTTGACTGCATTTTCTATAGAAATACAATTTTGACATAATTTTTTATAGAAATAAAATTTTGACAAAATTTTCAATAGAAATAAAATTTTGACAAAATAAAATTTTACCTGAATTTTCTATAAAAATAAAACTTTGAGAAAATTTTCTTTAGAAATAAAATTTTGAAAAAATTTTTTATAGATATAAAATTAAGACAAAATTTTCTACAGAAAAAAATTTTCGACAATACTTTCCTTAGAAACAAAATTTTGACAAAATTTTCAATAGAAATAAAATTTTGACAAAATTTTCTATAGAAATAAAATTTTAATAAACATTTCTATAAAAATAAAAATTTGACAAAATATCCTATAGAAATAACATTTTGACAAAGTTTTCCCTAGAAATAAAATGTTCAAAAAATTTTGCTATAGAAATAAAATTTTGACAAATTTTTCTATAAAAATAAAATTTTGATAAAATTTTCTATAGAAATAAAGACAACATTATAAATAAAATAAAAATTTTGGCAAAATTGTCAATAAATTCGATATCGTTAAAATGTTTTTTCTAAAATAAAAAATAAAACATATCTTTCAGAGAAAAAACATTTTTTCATAATAAGCACAACAATTATTAAAAAAAAGACTTAAAAAAAAAGATTTTTTTTTCAAATTTTGGTAGATAATTTTTGGCACGAGTGGCAATATCAAAACGGACGCGCCTATAAAAAAGAAGGTCTCTTGTCGTTGAGCTTAATATAGAATCAGGCAGCATTCAGTGATAAGGGATAAGTTCACCACTGTGGTATGTTAGCATAATTGACTGAATAGTCTACACCCAAAAAAAAGTGAACTCACAGTGGAAGAAAATTTAGGTTAATTTTAGAAAATTTTAACTAAAATAGTTTTCTAATTGCAACATGTTATAAATAAGTTAATACTTTTTGTCAAACTAAAGAAATTTTTTTAAAAATAATTATTTTTTTCTGTTGTTTAAGAAAATTTCATATGTTGAAAGAAAAAATTGGATTTAAAAATTGTTAAAATGTCTTTAGCGCTGTACGAAGTTCAAGGCAGATACAATTTTAGTAAGATTTACTCATTTGATAGACTTATGAACTCAATTTAAGCAAACTTCTGCCATTTTAGGAAAATATGAACTATTTTATTTTGTAGTAAAATTGTGCACTATATTTGTATACAACTTTTTTTCTTATTTTTAGTTCACGTCATTAAAGTTAGCAAAAAATTATTCAAATAAGGAACATTTACTCATATTGTGCAAAATTTAATTAAAATCAACTAATCTTCATGAACTAAAATAAAGTTCAGTTGGCATTAGAGCCCCTGTTTTCTGGATGTAAGTAAAACTGAAGTATCGGGCTGCCATTATACCTAATATAACCTAACCTATCACTTGGTCAAGTGTCTCTTGTTTAAAGGGAGACAATATTGTAAATATTAAACCGTATTTTCTGAAATTATTCTTTTGTGTTTTTTTCGGACCACCCGAGTTCTATCGCACAGTGGGCTAACATTTCTTTTACGATTCTCAAACGATGTTTGGCTAACAATGCAAATGGATTTTCCATTTTTCACATGCCTGCCAATATGATTATATAGCTTTATTCATTTAAAAATCTATTGCTCACACTATTGTGAATATTATTCATAACATACGTTCACACACATAGTGGAGTGTACTTAATATTCTGCCAGGCTTATTTGTTTGTTCTGATGTAAGTTTACTTTTCACCGATGACCCATTCTCTCTCGTAAGTATATTCCCATTTAGTAATTTCTATTCAAACTAAATCAATTGTTACTTAACAATAATTCCCAAGATGACCTTGAGAAAAGAACTAGTAATGCTAAATGATTCACATATGGAAAAAAAAATGATAGCTATACAATTGAACATGCCCACAATCATTTCCCCTTATATCCAGGTTTCTCATTGGTTTTATTCCATGTCTCGTGACTATGTCAAATTGTGTCGTTGTGCTTTGCTTTTAAAATGCCAGACAGCAGCAGTTTTGTCGGCTGATTTCCAAAGAATTTTGAGAATAGCCAATTGTGAGGAGTATGCATTATCTAGAGGGTGAAGAGAGGAGATATTGCTTGCTGCTGCTTAATATGCATAAAATTATTTCAATTTGTATCTGATTTTGCTCTCAATACTCTATGACGATGCAATTTTTAACGATTTGCAAAGCCATGCAAGTATACCCCCTTAACTCTCTATTGCATTCGTCTCCTTACCAATCTTATGGTATTGGCCTCCTAGAATACTTTGATTAAGAATCATTTATTTGCTTACTCATTATTTAATTGTGAATTAAACGTCTGGTAGAGGGGAAATTATTAATTGGCCTACCCTAGAGTTGCCATTTGAGATGTAGTTTGCCTCTATACAGTAAAAAGAATGGGGGAAATACCTAAACGAGATGACTAAATTCAATGATTTGTATGCTAATGTTATGCAAAATATAAGCAAGATTGGTTTTTTATTTAAAATAATACTTTTTTTAATTGAAATAGAAAATTTGCAATTGGAATTTTTTAAATCCCTTAGAAATCGATTTTTTTTATAACTAATTTGAGATAATCTATGGACGTAGTATATATATATAGTTATACACTGAAAACTATTGATCATCAAATAGGGCTTAGTACTATTCCATTTAATTATTGTAATTGAATTACTAATATATATTTTACTTTTGTTATTTTTCTCATGGTTATTATACACTAATCGATATTTCAGAAAAATTGTTCATGACAAATTTTAATTGAATTTGATGACATGTATTTTTAAAAATCGATTCATTCAGTTAATTTTTTTTTCAACTAACAATAATTCAACTTCTTTAGTTGATGAAATTTTTTAATAAAATCGGGAAAACCATTTCACAGAAAAAAAAACATTTTTTCTGATCACATCACAAAATTCATATTCAATTTCATATCCATATTAATTTACGAGTACATATATGAATTTTTGAATAAGGAAAATATTTATAGTTTTTTTTCAACTGAAATTGCTTCAATATTGCAAATGATACACAGAAAAAAATTTTACGAAAATTTTTCCAATTAAAATCTTAATTAAGTTTTGAAAAATATTCAATTAAAAATTTAATTGATTCAACAATTTTTGTAATTGAAATAAAAATCAATCACACAAATTAATAGTAAAGGGTGATACGGTCAAAATTTGGTAAAATTAAATTTCTTTTTTAAGTTCAATTAGTATAAAATTCAGGAAAAATATTCAGTTAGGCTTTCGCTTTTCCAAATCCGAATTGCCGGGCCTCACGCTTGACACCTGCCATCAGATTTTGTACAGCCACCTTGTCCACCTTCTTCGCCGCAGAAAGCGAGTTTGCCTTGAACTGCTGCTTGTCCTTAGCAGTTTTTTTGGTCTTCTTTAGGTTCCGCTTGACAATAGCCCAGTATTTCTCAATTGGGCGGAGCTCTGGCGTGTTGGGAGCGTTCTTGTCCTTGGGAACCACCTGCACGTTGTTGGCGGCGTACCACTCCATGGCCTTTTTACCGTAATGGCAAGATGCCAAATCCGGCCAAAACAGTACGGAACAACCGTGTTTCTTCAGGAAAGGCAGCAGACGTTTATTCAAACACTCTTTCCCGTAAATTTCTTGGTTGACAGTCCCGGAAGCTATGAAAATGCTGCTTTTCAAGCCACAGGTACAGATGGCTTGCCAAACCAGATATTTCTTTGCGAACTTTGACAGTTTTATGTGCTTGAAAATATCTGCTGTAAAACTCCTGTCCCGGAAGCTGCTTGTAGTCGGCTTTGACGTAGGTTTCGACGTCCATTACCACGCAGTCAAACTTCGTCAGCATCGTCGTGTACAGCCTCCGGGATCGCGCTTTGGCCGTCGTATTTTGTTTATCATCGCGATTTGGAGTCACTACCTTCTTGTAAGTCGATAGTCCGGCTCGTTTTTTGGCTCGATGCACGGTTGTAGACGATACACCCAGCTTATTTGCGGCATCTCGGAGAGAGAGGTTAGGGTTTCGCTTGAAACTACCGGCAACTCTCTTTTTGTCGTCTCAGCGGCTTCCGGTTTTCGATTTCCCCCCGATCCAGACTTCCTGGCTGTCGACAAACGTTCCCCAAACACTTTAATTACATTTGTAACGGTTGGCAACTTTTAGCGATTTTGCCAGCTTTGCGTGCGAGTAGCTCGGATTTTCGCGATGCGCGAGCAAAATTTTGATACGCTGCTCTTCTTGCTTGGACGGCATTTTGACAACTGAAGAGTGAATTCCAAAATCAAAATAGGAGCAACATTCTACACACACACACCTTCAAAATGAGGGGTGTTCAGGTTTTTTAAATGCAAAATTGAAAGAAATACGTCAAGTTTATATTGACCAAATTTTGACCGTATCACCCTTTATCCCAAACACATTTTGCTTCAAGCATATATATTTTCACGATTGGTCCAAACAAAATATTGTTTGTATTGTTCATAATATGTTTGAACCTTAGGGCATACACTGGTAGAAAAAAATTTAATGAAATTTTCTTTGTGTGGATACATTTTTAAGGCGCCAATTGGTTACTTTCATTATTTTACTTGCAGCATACTCTCTAGGTCTCTCTTTCTAAACACATATATGTTTGTAGGCTATTTCTAAATATGTTTTGCATCTAAGCATATTATATTTACAAACATTTTATGTCCCAAACATAATATGTTCCAACATATTAACATATATGTCCCATGTTATGCTAGTTTATGAACATTATATGCTTGCACTTAAAAATATTGTGTTAAAAAATTTGAGTTCCAAACATATAATTTTTACATCTAAACATATGAAAAACAGTCTTTTTCGTCCGTGTGCAGAGAAAAATATGGTGGTAAAAAAGTTAAAGGTCCGGCCTTTTTCGAATGGAATTCTCTTTATACCCACCACCATAGAATGGTGATAGGGGTATAAGTTTGTAACACATCGAAATATCGATTTCCGACTATATAAAGTATATATATATATTCTTGATCAGGTAGAAATTCTAAGACGATATAACCATGTCCGCCCATCTTTCTGTTGTAATCACGCTACAGCTTTTAATAATGGCGCTATCGTCCTGTAATTTGGCACAGATTCGTTTTTTGTTTGCAAGCAGGTCAAGTTTGAAGATGAACTATATCGGTCCAGGATTTTATATAGCCCCCACATAAACCGACCCGCCGATTTGTGGTCTTGGGTTTCTAGAAACCGCATTTTTTATCCGATTTACCTGAAATTGGAAACCTAAAGGTATTTTAGGACCACAAATATGTGTGCCGAAAATGGTGAGTATCGGTCCATGCTTTAGTATAGCCCCAATATAGACCGATCTCCCGATTTTACTTCTTGGGCTTCTAGAAACCGTATTTTCAATCCGATTTACCTGAAATTGGAAATCTAAAGGTATTTTAGGACCAAAAATATGTGTGCCTAACGGTATACAGACTATTCCACTTTAAAAGGAGATTTTTGGGGCTACAAGCAGCCTTTATTTCCGAAATGTTTCATGAGAATGCTTCTAATCGAAATATGTATGCCCAGGTGCATAACAATTTACTGACAATTTATCGGAGAAATTTGTATGGTAACAGAAGGTTTAAAGTTTACGTTAACTTTCTGCAATATGGGGGTTAATCAATATCCTCAAATGTCCTAATTTTCTTGTTATGTATTTTTTACTGACAATACGATATAGTAACTACTCTTTTTTGGCGGAAGTTGTTATTTTCCTTTTTTAGGTCCAAACTAAAATTCATAATTCAAGGGTTTCTTTGTAGGAAAAATATTTTCTTTCTATACCATCCACCAAAATTTGTTCAAAAACTTAAAATTAGATTTTTTATATTTGGTAGATTTTTGATAGAATTTTCACGAAATTTTGGTAGATTATTTTTTAATCAAGTGGCCACCGTGTTGCTAAGACGTCCAAATCTAGGTTCAACCTGCGGTCGGAGCGAAAATATTTTTCAAATTATATTTGTTGTTTTGATTTCAGCTTAAAACTATACGTTGACTAAACTACAAGCGGAGGAAATGTATATTTGTCAAATTTATTTGGGCAAAGCACCATAGACTTCAAGATGGATGGCCGTTTCGGAATTGCCATATTCCTCATCAGCATCCTCTAAATTACATTTGAACCTCCCGAAAAAAGGTTTTCGATAGTCGGCTTTGCCTAAATGCCATAAATTTTGTACAAATATTTCACTTTTCCTTTACAAATTGTGAAAATTAGGTTATTACGAATATAAAAAGTGTATATATAGTATCAATTAAAAATGACAGTCAATTAAAAATTAATTGATCCAATTAAAAAATTAATTGATAAAGGGTGATACGGTCACAATTTGGTCAATATAAACTTGACGTATTTCTTTCAATTTTGCATTTAAAAAACCTGAAAACCCCTCATTTTGAAGGTGTGTGTGTGTAGAATGTTGCTCCTATTTTGATTTTGGAATTCACTCTTCAGTTGTCAAAATGCCGTCCAAGCAAGAAGAGCAGCGTATCAAAAATTTGCTCGCGCATCGCGAAAATCCGAGCTACTCGCACGCAAAGCTGGCAAAATCGCTAAAAGTTGCCAAATCAACCGTTACAAATGTAATTAAAATGTTTGGGGAACGTTTGTCGACAGCCAGGAAGTCTGCATCGGGGGGAAATCGAAAACCGGAAGCCGCTGAGACGACAAAAAGAGAGTTGCCGGTAGTTTCAAGCGAAACCCTAACCTCTCTCTCCGAGATGCCGCAAATAAGCTGGGTGTATCGTCTACAACCGTGCATCGAGCCAAAAAACGACTTACAAGAAGGTGGTGACTCCAAATCGCGATGATAAACAAAATACGACGGCCAAAGCGCGATCCCGGAGGCTGTACACGACGATGCTGACGAAGTTTGACTGCGTGGTAATGGACGACGAAACCTACGTCAAAGCCGACTACAAGCAGCTTCCGGGACAGGAGTTTTATACGGCAAAAAGAAGGGGAAAGGTAGCAGATATTTTCAAGCACATAAAACTGTCAAAGTTCGCAAAGAAATATCTGGTTTGGCAAGCCATCTGTACCTGTGGCTTGAAAAGCAGCATTTTCATAGCTTCCGGGACTGTCAACCAAGAAATTTACGGGAAAGAGTGTTTGAATAAACGTCTGCTGCCTTTCCTGAAGAAACACGGTTGTTCCGTACTGTTTTGGCCGGATTTGGCATCTTGCCATTACGGTAAAAAGGCCATGGAGTGGTACGCCGCCAACAACGTGCAGGTGGTTCCCAAGGACAAGAACCCTCCCAACACGCCAGAGCTCCGCCCAATTGAGAAATACTGGGTTATTGTCAAGCGGAACCTAAAGAAGACCAAAAAAACTGCTAAGGACGAGCAGCAGTTCAAGGCAAACTGGCTTTCTGCGGCGAAGAAGGTGGACAAGGTGGCTGTACAAAATCTGATGGCAAGCATGAGGCCCGGCAATTCGGATTTGGAAAAGCGAAAGCCTAACTGAATATTTTTCCTGAATTTTATACTAATTGAACTTGAAAAAGAAATTTAATTTGATTTTTAAATAAACGATTTCACCGATTTACATGCGTTTTCCCTTGACCAAATTTTGACCGTATCACCCTTTATATGTTACAGAAGCGATTTTGTTTGAGTGCGCAGTAGTAATAATTTTTGTTGTTATTTATATTTAAGACGCTTTTCGAAAAAAAAAAAAATATATTTTCGTTTTCCGTTTCACCCTATTCAGATGCGATGGGAATGATTTGGCGTATCTACACACAAAAAAAAATTTTTTGATTTCAATCACGAAAATCGCGGATTCAATCATTTTTTTAATTGAAATGTCTTCAATCACGAAAATGATAGTATCAATCACCCATTTTGATTGAAAACCAACACGATTTTTAATTAAAAATTTAATTGACTTTTGTCACGGAATCAATTAATTGTGTGATTGAATCAATTAAAAACGTGATTGATTTTTAACATAAAATTCAATCACAGTTTTAATTGAATCAATTAAAATTTTAATTAATTTCGCGACAAAAATCAATCAACTATTTGATTCATTCAATTAAATAATTAATTGAAATTGGCTATAAATTTCGATCAAAAAATTTATATATTGGGACCCCAAAATCGTATTTAGTTTTTTTTTTCTTTTGAAATAAAAGAAAATATGTGTTTCTTGTAAAACATATTTAATATTTTATTATTTTTTGAATTATGCAATAGACAAATAAATTTGGTTCTTGTCATTTGTGTTTTGTTCTACCATAACTTACAAATACGACTACTATCAATAACAACTATAGGGTGAAAAAATAAATTATATAAATCATTATCTTCCTTATAATAATAACCATGTCATCATGTTCCTTCTAATATGTAGATGCGCCTAGATTTCCAATAAATCAGCAGCTTATAAGCTAAATTAGTTGTTTAAGTTTTTTAAGTAAACAGAATAATTCGAATTTAATTTTGTTCAATTAAAAGTTAATTTTGTTAAACATTACCTGCATAGAATATCAAGTTCAATTCTTAGTTCCAGGTTGCAGATTTATAATCTTCTTTTGCAGTTGTAGTCTTTTAGCATAAAAAGGTGTATTAAGGAGCTGGGTAATATAATTTTAGTAACAATTCCTTTCCAAAATTTTCACACATTAAAAACGTCTATTAAAATTTGAACCAATCAAAGACAAAAATAATGGCAAAACAATGAAATATTTGGTATTATGTTTATGATACTTTGCAAATTCTGGAAATAGAAAAAATATAAATGGAAAATACATATTTTTATTATTTTCGGATATTTTTCATATTTTTAAATCCAAAAGAAAGAACTTTTTTACCATTACATAATTCAGCTCATTAGTTTATATATCAGATATACAGCTCTCTACTTGGGTTCAAATTGAAAAAGGCAGGTAAAACAAAAATGCAATTGAATGCAAATGCCACTTCGCAACTTAAAGGTGAATCTTCCAACAAACCCATACCGCTCTTGGTTTTAAGAAAACTAGGAGTGAAAAAAATTTATAATTTTAAAAGATCAATAAGGTACCCACTTTTTTATTGCAAACATATTTTTATATATTTGATAAAATTATGGAGTTGATGGCATTGATTGGTCAATTTCACGAAATAAAATTGGTCACTAAAAGAAATGAATAAAAAATATATTATTTTAGTCAACTTAATGTAAACAGGCTTCAATGGAAAACGGTATTCACATTTCACAATTTCTTACCTTCAATAAACATAGATTGTTTTCCATTTTTACAATACCACAAAACACAAACACAGGTAATTTCAAACGCGTTCTGTCATATATTTTTTTCAAACCTTTACCACGTGGCCGTTTGTTGTTGCACACTTTATTTATTTCAACCCTTTGCTATGATTTGTTGTTGCGTTCAAAATATTTATGCACACATTTTCAATGCAGCAGACAGAATGTCGCCAATCATGTTTTTCAATTAACCGAAAAACAAAAACCCAACCGTTCGTTACGAGTTACTTCTACAGACTGATCTCTCCATCATACATTGTTGAATAAATACCCATTCTCTTGTTCTCTTTTCGCTCTTTCCATTGCTCAAAATTATTCAGTTTCAATCACAAAGGTGATTGGATCAATCACATGTGTAATTGGAAACGGAAAAAATTTCAATCACGTTTGTAATTGAAAATTATTTCCGAATTGATTAACAAATTGATTGAATCAATTAATATTTTAATTGGAAACGTAACAAATATCAATCATTTTTTTAATTGGTTTTTATTCGGATTTGATTAAATAATTAATTGAATCAATTAACATATTAATTGAATCCGTTTCCAAATTCAATGAAGTGCTTAATTGAAAAAATTTTGGTGATAATTTTTTGTGTGTAGTGGGTAAACACGCTAATATATTTATGTAGGAAAAACTAGAAATATGAGTTAAAAAAAAATATTAATTCATGATTTATTAGATAAAGTTCCGATTTTTATTGCTGGTGAGGGGGTTTAGAGTCTATTCAATGTGTACGTATTATTTCTACACACAAAAAATATTTTTTGATTTCAATCACGAAAATCGAGGATTCAATCATTTTTTTAATTGAAATGTCTTCAATCACGAAAATGATAGTATCAATCACCCATTTTGATTGAAAACCAACACGATTTTCAATTAAAATTTTAATTGACTTTTGTCACGGAATCAATTAATTGTGTGATTGAATCAATTAAAAACGTGATTGATTTTTAACATAAAATTCAATCACAGTTTTAATTGAATCAATTAAAATTTTAATTAATTTCGCGACAAAAATCAATCAACTATTTGATTCATTCAATTAAATAATTGGCTATAAATTTCGATCAAAAAATTTATATATTGCGACCCCAAAATCGTATTTAGTTTTTTTTTTATTCCTTTGAAATAAAAGAAAATATGTGTTTCTTATAAAACGTATTTACTATTTTATTATTTTTTAAATTATGCAATAGACAAATAAAGTTGGTTCTTGTCATTTGTGTTTTGTTCTAACAGAACTTACAAATACAATTAATATCCACAACAACTATAGGGTGAAAAAAAAAAAATAAATTATATAAATCATTATCTTCCTTATAATAATAACCATGTTAGCATGTTCCTGTAAGCTAAATTAGTTTTTCTGAAAGTAAACAGAATAATTCGAATTTAATTTTGTTCAATTAAAAGTTAATTTTGTTAAACATTACCTGCATAGAATATCAAGTTCAATTCTTAGTTCCAGGTTGCAGATTTATAATCTTCTTTTGCAGTTGTAGTCTTTTAGCATAAAAATGTGTATTAAGGAGCACGGTAATTTAATTTTAGTAACAATTCCTTTCCAAAATTTCCACACATTAAAATCGTCTATTAAAATTTGAACCAATCAAAGACAAAAATAATGGGAAAGCAATGTAATATTTGGTATTATATTGATGATACTTTGCAAATTCTGGAAATAGAAAAAAAATATAAATGGAAAATACATATTTTTATTATTTTCGGATATTTTTCATATTTTTAAATCCAAAAGAAAGAACTTTTTTACCATTACATAATTCAGCTCATTAGTTTATATATCAGATATACTGCTCTCTATTTGGGTTCAAACTGAAAAAGGAAGGTAAAACAAAAATGCAATTTAATGCCAACGCCACTTCGCAACTTCAAGGTGAATCTTCCAACAAACCCATACCGCTCTTGGTTTTAAGAAAACTAGGAGTGAAAAAAATTTATAATTTTTAAAGATCAATACGGTACCCACTTTTTATTGCAAACATATTCTTATATATTTGATAAAATGATGGAGTTGATGGGATTGATTGGTCAATTTCACGAAATAAAATTGGTCACTAAAAGAAATGAATAAAAAATATATTATTTTAGTCCATTTAATGTAAACAGGCTTCAATGGACAACGGTATTCACGTAGATTGTTTTCCATTTTTACAATACCACAAAACACAAACACAGATAATTTCAAATGTGTTCTCTCATATATTTTTTTTCAAACCTTTACCACGTGGCCGTTTGTTGTTGCACACTTTATTTATTTCAACCCTTTGCTATGATTTGTTGTTGCGTTCAAAATATTTATGCACACATTTTGAATGCAGCAGACAGAATGTCGCCAATCATGTTTTTCAATTTACGCGAAAAACAAAAACCCAACCGTTCGTTACGAGTTACTTCCACAGACTGATCTCTCCATCATACATTGTTGAATAAATACCCATTCTCTTGTTCTCTTTTCGCTCTTTCCATTGCTCAAAATTATTCAGTTTCAATCACAAAGGTGATTGGACCAATCACATGTGTAATTGGAAACGGAAAAAATTTCAATCACGTTTGTAATTGAAAATTATTTCCGAATTGATTAACAAATTGATTGAATCAATTAATATTTTAATTGGAAACGTAACAAATATCAATCATTTTTTTAATTGGTTTTTATTCGGATTTGATTAAATAATTAATTGAATCAATTAACATATTAATTGAATCCTTTTCCAAATTCAATTAAGTGTTTAATTGAAAAAATGTTGGTGATAATTTTTTGTGTGTATTTAAACGCAAACGGAATTTCCAGGAAGATTGCTTGGTTGGATTGCGTGTAAGTATCACAGATAATTTATTTTTCTGACATATTAAAGTCATTTTTGTTGTTGTTATTTACTATTTATGAAACAATGTGCCTGGTTTCGAGTAACTGCTATTTATCGATGTAACTCTTAATAAGGTGGGCAATGCAATGGACGTATATGCAAAACGCAAATTATAATAATAAAATATTGATGTAAGAGAAAATAAATCCGTATATGAAAATTCGTTTCAGCGCCACCTATATGTGAGATAATGAGTTATACATGAATACAAAAAAATTGCGATATAATATTCCATAGAAATTGACATAAATTGGCCAAACGGGAAGAGATAGAAAAGCCTAGTTTTAACCAATGATAAACTGAAACTATAGCTTTCGATTGGTATTAAAACCTTTTGCCAAAAAAAAATCTAGAACCCCATATTTTTCCATTTGGCCACAGTGGTCACTTTTCTCTCGAGGAGCAATGCCTCCACTTTTTTCCAGGCCATATGTTGAGACTCCAAACACATTTTGCTATATCCGTTTTTTCCATCGGATCGAGCACTAAATGATCTATCACATACTATAAATCTGGAACCCCATCTTTTTCCATTTGGACACATTTCTCTCTGTTTCGTATATGCAACATTACTGCAATTCGGAAGATTTCTGCCAAACTTTAATTCTAAACGAATGGTATTTTTTTACTTTATCTTTCGTTAAAATGTGGTTTATCTATCTCTTCCCGTTTGGCCAATTTATGCCAATATCTATGGAGGATTATAGCGCAAAACTTTTTTTTGTATTTGTGTATTACTAATTTTTTCACATATAGGTGGCGCTGAAATGAATTTTCATATACGGATTTAATTCCCCGTACATAAAATATTGAAAATTTGTCAACAAATTTAAGACTAAGGTTGGCTGATAAGTCCCCGGTCTAACAAAGAAAAATAAATTTTTTGGTCAAAATTCGTTTTTATTATTCAACATAGTTCCCTTCAAGAGCGATACAACAATTATAACGACCTTCCAATTTTTTGATACCATTTTGGAAGTACTCCTTCGGTTTTGCCTCAAAATAGGCCTCAGTTTCGGCGATCACCTCTTCATTGCAGCCAAATTTTTTCCCTGCGAGTATCCTTTTGGGGTCTCAGAACAAGAAAAAGTCGCTGGGGCCAGATCTGGAGAATACGGTGGGTGGGGAAGCAATTCGAAGCCCAATTCATGAATTTTTGCCATCGTTCTCAATGACTTGTGGCACGGTGCGTTGTCTTGGTGGGGCCGTTTTGCCGCGATTTCGACCTTCAAACGCTCCAATAACGCCATATAATAGTCACTGTTGATGGTTTTTCCCTTCTCAAGATAATCGATAAAAATTATTCCATGCGCATCCCAAAAAACAGAGGCCATTACTTTGCCAGCGGACTTTTGAGTCTTTCCACGCTTAGGAGACGGTTCACCGGTCGCTGTCCACTCAGCCGACTGTCGATTGGACTCAGGAGTGTGGTGATGGAGCCATGTTTCATCCATTGTCACATATCGATGGAAAAAACCCGGGGTGTATTACGAATTAACAGCTGCAAACACCGTTCAGAATCATCAAGACGTTGTTGTTTTTGGTCAAATGTGAGCTCGCGCGGCACCCATTTTGCACAGAGCTTCCGCATATCCAAATATTGATGACTGATATGACCAACACGTTCCTTTGATATCTTTAAGGCCTCTGCTATCTCGATCAACTTCATTTTACGGTCATTCAAAATCATTTTGTGGATTTTTTTGATGTTTTCCTTGGTAACCACCTCTTTCGGGCGTCCACTGTGTTCACCGTCCTCCGTGCTCATTTCACCACGCTTGAATTTTGCATACCAATCAATTATTGTTGATTTCCCTGGGGCGGAGTCCGGAAACTCATTATGAAGCCAAGTTTTTGCTTCCACCGTATTTTTCCCTTCAGAAAACAGTATTTTATCAAAATTCCTTTTTTCCATTTTTTTCACAATAACAAAATTTGCTTCACAAAAGACGCTCTATCTCACAAACTAATTGACTTACAGACGTCAAATTTTTTATATAGTACCAACCTTCAAATTTTGACAAATTTGAAGGTTGGTACTACACTGAAAAAAAAGCATGCCCGGTTCCAAAGATTTTGTCTTTACTTTAAAAATTGTGGCATTGATTCCGAGCCAAAGAAGCGGAGAATACAAGTAAGGATACTTTTAAGACACAATTCTCTTTAAAATTTGGGTATTGTGTACTTGCTTCTAGGAAGCAAATTTTAATTTTTCGCTTTTTCAGCTTTTTTTCTTTATATGCTATAAGACTTGAATTCCAGTAGAAATTATGATATGTTTCAAGTAATAAACGTCTTTAAAATTAAGTGTTGAAAAATATGTCCTATATTTGAACGATTTTTTGCTTTGTAGTCAAGATGCAAAAAGGCAACAACTTTAAAGACAATTTCATTAAATGTAAAGAATTTTTGTGAGTTATTAAAGTCAAGTTGGCCTTAGCCAAAAATTTTTTTCTTTCATGTTATGATACCCATTTTTAAGCCACGCTGTGGCACAGGGTATTATAAGTTAGTGCATATGTTTGCAACACCCACAAGGAGACGAGATAGACATAAGGTGTCTTTGGCAATATTGCTCAGAGTGGGTCCCTGAGTCGATAAAGCCATGCCCGTCTGTTAGTGAACACATTTTTGACTTGAAATTTGGCATAAATACGAGAGCGGTTCGGAAACTTCTTAGCCTATCA